>NW_008340429.1:2738914-2771970 GCF_000622305.1 Nannospalax galili
TCGGTGTCAGCTCCCTCTCAAAGGCTTCTAGATAGGGGAAGAAAACAAATGTATCCATCATTTTAGAACAATAGCTGGTTGTCTCCCTTAGCTACAGGTGGGCACTACAGTATTGGAGACCAAGATTTGAAGTCTTACATCTGAGCAGAACTTTCTGGTTAGGGACAAAATCATCAATGAGAAATAATTGTCTAAATAACTTTTTATATAGACTTAAGCCTAATGTCTGGGAAGTGTAATCCCTTGAACTCTTAAAGAAATATACTGATGACTTTACTCTTTGGTTATACTTTCTTCTTGCCCTCCAAGGTCGACTAAGTTCCAGGGGACTATGGAACATCTCTCAAAATGTCCTGTAACTGTGGCGAGTCACCTGTCTTGTTCAGGGAGGCCATGGAGACCCCACGAGATGGAGCGTCCAGTTTACAAAGAGGAGGGTCAACTCAGAGGAAACATCTTATTCATGCTTCCAAGTGAAGCCAGACATGATTGAGCAGGACCTTTGACTTATCTTCACATAGATGGAACTGGTAAAAGAAAGGAGCCTGGAGCTCCTCCAAAACCCATGTGACCCCTGAGGAACAGATCCTCAAATGACCTTAAGTATAAAAATAAATTGATTTATTTGGGCCAACTGTGTGTTTTTAAATCATTCTTGTATGCTCCTTCCTCAGTGAGGTCTGCCCCGGTAGCCTCATTGTGCCACTTGCTCCACTGCTCTGCTTTGTTCTTTTCTTTAGTACTTACCTTGTTCCAAAACACTATGTAATTTATTTGTCATGTTTTTTTTTTTTGGGGGGGGCGCTGTCTTATTCCTACTAGACTGAATACTCTACAAAGGGAAGGGTTTTTGTTCTCCATTTCTGAACTACTAGCACTTAGAATGGCATCTGGTGCTCAGGTAAATATTTGTTGAATGAATGAATGGGCTCTTTGATTCTTTTATTAGAATGCTTTCCTGCATTCTGTTCTCTCTAGCCTAAGCAGCCATGAGATTTGGGTTTGAATATTGACTCTGCCACAAATTGCCTCTGTCTTTGAGCAAATCATTTAATTTCTCAGAACCGTAGTTCTCTTATCTGTATAATAAGGGGTTGGAGTAAATGATTGCAGAAGTTCCTACTAGGTCTATAGTTCTTTGATTATAATCTCTGGCTAAAAGAGTCGATGAACTGGTATTAAAATTCCCACAGATATTTACCCCCCCCAAAACCATTGGTATTTCATTGGTGGACAATGTGGCTTGAAAGAGAAGTTACAGAAAAAAGTCTATGGAGAGGCCCTCAGCCTTCACTAAAACAGTTCTCGGCAAATCTGTTCTCATGAGCATTTCTACTAGTCCTTTTAGGGTAAAGTCCAGACATCTTGATCAGGCTTCTGGAACCTGTGGACTTCTAGTCTCTTGACTGTCTGTGTGCTGACATTCTGTGTTTTGGTCCTCTGGAATATGTTTTAGTTTCTCCAGTAGATGATGGCTTGATTTCCTAGTTTCAGTTCAGTGAATCAATCCCCCGTCCCCTTCCCTTTCTTTACTATTGGGAAACTCAGTAGCTAACATGTTGGGTTAGACACTGTGACTAGCCTGGGTTGGCTGGCACATCTATGCAATAAAGATGCAAAGGTTGTTGGGATGAGGTTGTGGAAGATTTGGTGACCATAGCAATGGTAGATACTAAGAAGCCACTATACATAAAAATGATTTATTATTATTTTTAAATTATGTGTCTGTATGTGGTTACGTGTATGTGAGTATGAGTGCATGTGGAGGCCAGAGGCATTGGATCCCCTTGGAGTTGGACTTTGAGTCACCATATGTAGGTGGTGGGACTTGAGTTCAGGTCCTCTGCAAGAACAGTATGAGCTCTTAACTACCGAACCATCTCTCTAGACCCCACTATAAAATTTTTGAGTGGTGTAGTAATATAATGATATAATAAATATAATATATAATATAATATAATATAATATAATGCAAACTCAGACTCTGAGTTTGAAAACGCAGTACTTTGCAGTATGACGGATAATCTCCAAAGACCATTTCCCACTCTGTCAGAGCAGTGCTTCTGAGCACTTCCCTATTACCCAGAGTTCTTGTCCAAATGCAGGCTCTGGAGCTGTGGGTGTAGCTCAGTGGTAGGATGTTTGTTGGTCTGGCATGGGTAAAGACCTGGGCTCTATTTCCAGCACCACCAAAACAAACAAACAAAAATCTGCATTTCTTTTAGCTCTGGTTGATGTCACTGCTGAGTGGCTTATGCTAGGTTGGGCATTCTTCCGATTCTTTGTGTCTTTTCTGATCTAGCTTTTCTCTTTCCATCACTGGATTCCCACTGACTGTCGGTGTACCTGGAGTTCCCTTCAGACAGTTGTGTCTATTTAGTGGCTGCTAGTCTTCAACATCAAGAGTCATTGATTAACTTGTGTCTGTAGTCAGAGTGACCTTTACAAAATGTAAATTTGGTCATGTCACTTATTGCTCAGAGCCCTTTGGTGACCTACCATTGCTTTTAGGACTTCCCTCAGTCAATCTCTGGCTCCTCTTGCCTTCAGCAATATCTTGCATCATCTTTGCATTGTCCAGCCTCAAGGGCCTTTTCTGCTTCCTTGGTGTGTTCGTTCATGTGCCTCCATCACGAGGGCCATCTCTATACTTGCTTCTGAAGCAGAGCTCTGCTATTCTTTTCACCTACCCTTCCTTTAAACCTCTCCTGGAGTGCCTTGGGGGCCACTGGGCTTCTCTGCTGGCTTTCTTTGTTGGCCAGGCCTCTTATGTAGCTGGAAATGGTAAGTAAATATTGTGCTCTCTGCTCCCCAGTGAAGACTGCAGTGCTTTAGGAAGTTGTGGATTGCTCAAGAGTTGCCTTTTAAAAGCTACTCTTCCTGGAAAGGTAGTGATGGGGAAAGTGTGGGAGGAAGGGAAAGAGCAGAGTTTTCACCAGGGACCACATCATATCATTAGAAACTGGGTTCCTAGGTTGCTTTCTGTTTATATTTACATACTTGGTGAACAGTCATAGGTCCCTCCTCTGACGTCCATGCTTCTTCTTTTTCTGTTGTAATTTTGTAAATGCAGAAGAATGCCCCAAAGGAAAGAATTGCCTAGTTAGAGACTTTAGGGTATAGGATGAGGATGAGCTGAGAAAAGATCGGGTCTGATTGCATCCTGGAGACTTTCCTCCCAGAAGATCATGCTGGTTTGGCAGTTGAGTGATCTCTTTCAAGGCCTGCCAACTATTTAGCAGGTTCCTGGGCATGTGAACAGTCCAATTTAGGTAACACCATTCCTAACCAAACCAGAAGTGATGCCTTGAATATGTTCCTTATCAAGTCTAACCAATTCCACTAATTTGGCCACTTGCTCATGCTTTTCTCTTTCTAGAAACAAGAAGTAGTACTCTGCAGCAAATACTGTTAAGAGTATTTTGTTTATTTACTATATTTAGTATATTTATTATATTACTATTATTTAGTATATTGTTTATTTATTTTGCATAAGCGTGTATGCGTATTATGTATGTGCCGGTGTTGATGCATGCACAAACACATCTGCCGTGGTGCACTTGTAGAGGTCAGAGGACAGTTTTCTAGAGTTGGTTCTCTCTTCCATCATATGGGTCCTAGGGATTGAACTCAGGTCATCAGGCTTAGTGGCAGGCATCTTCACTCCCCGAGCCATCTTGCTGCTCCCCAGCTATGTATTTTTGGAGCTTTTTTTGGTATTTTGATTCTTTAAAGCTTACTACAAAGTAAATGATAAGATTCTCTTAGATGCTAAGAGAGCAAAGTCCATGGCTGTAGCCTCAGTGACCTGCATGGTGCCTGATAACCTCTCCACAAATGCTGATCATGAAATCTGTCTTAATTTATAGTATGCTGGGAAGTTTCCCTCCTGTCTTTCAGCAGTCCCCATGGTGGATACTTTGAGGTCAAAGATATTTTGTGAATTCCTCAGCAGGATTTATTCTGCAGGTGAGAGGGAATGGTGTGGATCTGGCTTCACAGCTGCTTGCCCACCTGTTTGAGTCAGCGGCCTGATGCTGTGTAACTCACAGTGGTAAGTGAAAAGCCTTCATCCATTCTCTAGGGAAAATCTAAAAGTGGTACCTTTTCATCCTCTTATACCTGAATGCAAGTTCTGAGAGCCACACTTACCTTCCCATCTTCTGTGATGATGATCCAGAAAGTACTGGCTGCAAAAAAGTAACTATAAAATAACCAGTTTAAGTGGCTAGATGATGAATACACTTGTGTGGTACTAGGGAGGACTAAAGATGTGCAACTTATTACACTTCTGTTTTTTAGTGACTCATTGGAACTAACTCCCTCCCTCCCGCTCTTTACTTCTGTTGCAATAAGCTGCCACAGAAGAACAAGCTCTTTCTCTTGTCTGTTTCCATTATGTGGGCTTTGGTGTAGACTTGCTTGTAGCATCAGTTCAGTATCTCCTAACTCTGACTCCTGTGTATATGGTGATCTGTGCTCATGTGCTCATGTGCTGAACCTCCTAGCTGTGAGGCATCTGTCTGCAAACTGGAAGATGTTGGCATGAGGGTAGAAAGAAAGCGTGGGCTGTGGCACAGAGTGGTGGAAGTGATGGCAGTGTCAGTTCTTGTTTCAGTCTAAGGAAGTGTCCAAATCTCTACATTGTATAGCTCCTGCCCTCCCTGATGGGGAACAGCAAGTCAGAGCAGGGCCTCTGTGTTCATGTGTATAGTGAGTTACCAGCTCATGCAGGTGTTGTCTCCTGTTCTTAAGGCATTTTTAATTGCATGATGCTGGCTGTGTGATTTAGTTCATTGGGGGTATTGGGTTGGCTGCTTCTTGTTTCTTTTTATATTTTATTTTTCTGGGCATGGTTTTGACTATGTTTTTTGGAGATGAGCTGTGAATTTTCTGTAGGAGCCTTTTGCATTGTGTTTTATGCACCATCCAGTTCTACCTTCTGTCATCTCCAGGTTAATGTCTGTGCTGTGGTGCTACACTGAGGAGCTAATTGCTGTTGGTAATGCCCTGTGTGCCAGAGCTTCTGCAAACCCTGCACATATTCTCATTCAGTCCTTGAAGTTACCTCATGAAGCTGGGCATGATAGTGTACTCTTGTAATCCTAGCGCTTGGGAGGCCACACAAGAGGAACATGTGTTCAAGGTCATCCTGGGCTCCATGAGGCCCTGTGTTACAAAACTCAACCCAGACAAACCCAAATCAACCAAACCAAAATAAAACACCCTGTAAGTCAACCTCTAATATGATCACAGTTGCTACTATCTCTGCTTTTTAGATGAATTAAACCATGAGGCCCATGTGAAAGCCTGGATGCCTCTTTTTGGTAAAAGTGAACAAAAAAAGGGATACTCCCAACTCCCCAAAATGGTTGGGTAGCCTGCCTCAATCACAAGTATGTTTTCCAAGCTGCTTGCTAAGGTATAAAATTTAATAAAAGTTTTTTTTTTTTAAATCCTTTTCCTTTTTCTTTTTTAGAACTGTTACCAAGGAGATGAATTGCCTTCCAAAGGCAAATATGATAAAGAATTCCCCCGCCTTTGGCTACTTTTGTGTTTGAAGAATGTTGCCCTACCCAGCTGTTTTTCTTGGGAGGTCTCAGGATGAAAATGCTGTTCCCAAGTTCCTGTGCTGGAGAAGCTGGCACCCCCTGGGGAATACTATGTTTTCAACATATGAATTTAAGTAGAGGCCATTCATGTTCATCTTTAGTGCCACCCCTTGTCTGTGGGTCAGGACATACTGTCCCTGTTTTTCTGGGGAGACTAGTAAGCATATAGGTCAGATTTACTAACCTTATGGAGAGAGGGCAAAACCTGAACCGACAGAGCATCAAAGAGGATCTGTTCTCTCTTTTAATGCCTGGCCACTCCAAAGGCTGAGAGGAAAAAGAAAAGCTGTTCTGTACTATTTTTTATATGAATGAGTTATTTGTTTACATGTCCAGTGAGCTTTCTTTTTACAGCAATGTGCACAATTTTGTCAATTTTAGAACAGCCCTGTTACCATTGGTGATGGAGATAAATGGATGTGTTGAAGTTGGCTTTGTTCAGATTTCATTTTGATTCTTAGACCTGGCTATCCTTCAACAGAGCTATATCTAGTTAGCAGGATTTGACTTGTTTATAGTTCTGGCTTTTGTTTTTCTTGAACTTAATTTCAGTGAAAATGTCCATGAATCATAAATTTGATAAGACAGAAATGAATGAGAAAAGGAAATTATGATTGTCAGCCAGAGTGACTCTGTAGTGTTTTGTGGTTTGAAGTTTCTCTGTTTCATTGATGGGGAAGCATTGGAAAGAAAAAAAAATGAATGACTTTTTTGAGATATAGTGAATATACCACAGCATTGGAAATTTGGAATTAGCTATCAGAGTAGAAGTAAGCTTTAGTCTGGAGCCACTGGTAAGAGGCCTTAGACTTAATTTTTTGTGAGGACTGGAAGACCTTGGGTGTGTACTCTCTATGCCTTGGCTTCCTTACCTGTAAAACAGGGATAATAGTACCTGGGCTCACTGCATTGGGCAAATTCAAGGATGTAATGGATTGCTGTTCTCCAGAGCTGGCCAGTGTGAGCCTTCATCTATAGTGACTCATGCAGGCTCTCACAATCTTCTCACTTCTTTATCTCTCTGGTTATCATAGGTTTTTTTTTTTGACTAGTTATTTAAAATGAAAATAAATTGTCTTATGTTTGGGAAATAAAAGAGTGGTCTGTGGAACAGATTAAATCTAGGGTTGCCAGATAAGTTAATTTTGAACTTCAAATAAACAAGATAGAGTTTTTTAGTATAAGTATGCCCTCAGATATTCATTATTTACCTTAAATTTATATGGCTGTTCTGTTTTTCTTTGTGAAATCTGACAACCCTAATGTAATCTCACTGTTTCTCCTTTCTGCAATCTTTTGGCTACCTTTCTGCTCACTACAAAGGAGCTGAGGAACTTCACATAGAATATAGGGATATAATTTTCTTTGCATCTTACCCATAGCTCCTTTTGTTTGTTGTTCCTGCAAGCAGAAACCTGGGCTTCCACAGATAACCCTACCATCCATTAAAAAACAGTGGTTGTATAGCAGCCAAACATTTTTGTTGAGAAATAAGCCAGAGTGAAATCTCTCCAGTGACACTTCCTTCTACTTCATGATATTGCTGTTTTGAGTGTAATTGTGGTGAGGAGGATGTTGGGAATGGAATTGAAAGAAGCCTCCTGCAGGAATTAGTGGCCTTTGGGTAGGGCGCTGATGACCTCCAGGGAAGCATTCCTAGGCTTTAGCAGTCAATAGGAAGCCTCACCTATGGACAGTCCTTGTTCACGTGCCAAGGGAACACATAGGCACAAAAGATGTGACAGATGTGAGGAATTTCATAGATAGGACCAGTGTGTATTAGTAATTACTATACTTTACAGACTACTTCTTTTGTGACTTTGCATCAGCACTGGCAGGTGCTTTCCATAAAGCATTATCATAGAATAAGATCCTATAATTATCCCCATTTTGTGTATGAGGAAACTGAAAGTTGGGCTATGTGATAAAGCATAGTGCCTCATAAGATCAATCTGACTTAAGAGCATCTGCCCTCTTTCAAATCTTTTGAATTGATCATTATTTAACCATTTCTATGGAATTTCAATTTGAGCAGTTCAACCTAATCCAAAGAACTAGACCCAGTGTGTCTATTAAAGAAGGAAGGACTTACTTTGGCTCACAGTTTAATTAGAGCTCAGTCCACCAGGGCAGGAAAGGCACGGTGGTGTTTATGGCAACGTGTGTGACAGGGTCTCCTCATGTTATGAAGAATCAGACATCAGAGCATATAATAGAACCAAGGCCTAGGCATGACCTCCAAAGACTGCTCTCCCAGTGACTTACTTCTGCCAGCTATGCCCTACTTCTAAAGGCTCCATAGCCCCACAGCGCAATACCACCAGCTGGAGAACAAGCACTGAAAACACAAGCCTGTGGGAGACAGTCCTGATCCAAACCATAACATATGGTAAGTTTATATTTAATTTGAGCAGGTTTTCTAAGAGGGAGACTGAACAATGGGTTTATTTGAAGATGCAAAAGTGAGACCAGTCCTTGATCACTGTCCACCTTTATATTTTGAGACAGGGTCTCTTCTCTCACTGAACCTGAAGCTCATTGATTTGTCTAGGGTGGCTAGCTAATGAGCTACAGGGATCTGCCTATCTCTCTTCCCCTAAGACTGGTGTCACTAGCTCATACCACCATACCCTGCTTTTTTTTTTTTTTTTTTTTTTTTTTTTTTGTCTTTTTGAGACAGGGTCTCCCTGTAGCCCCAGCTGTCCTGGAACTCACTATGTAGACCAGGCTAGCCTTGAACTTACAGAGATCCACCTGCCTCTGCCTCCCAAGTGCTGGGATTAAAGGCATATGCCACCATGCCCGGCAATACCCTGCTTTTTATGTGGGCTCAGGTTTGGACTCAGGTCCTTGTGCTTGCTTTACTGACTGAGCCATTTCCTTAGCCTGTAACACTGCTTTTTAAAAAATTGATTGGGCCAGTGAGATGGCTCAGTAGATAAAGGTGCTTGTCTCCAGGCCTGACAACCTGAGTTTGATCCCTGGTACCCCCACCTGGTAGAAGGAGAGGACTCCTGCAAGTTGTCCTCTGACTGCCACATGTGCACCATGACATATGTCTGTACTATAAATGCAAACACATAAACACGCACAAATAAATATAATGAAAAAATAAAAATTAAGTGACAGTGATATATATTGTTTATGGTAATACATGGTATAATAAGTTATTGGTAACCAAATTGTGTGTAAGTTGGTTATTGAAGTTCCCTAATCAAGGAGCACTACTCCAGAGGCTTAGAGAGGGCCTCAGTTGGCATCCTTGGGCTCTGTCTCTGTTCTTGTTTTCTTATATTATTGTGGAGTGTGGGTATCCTGGAGATGCTTGCATGAAACTTAAGTAAAAGATATTGGGCAGCTGGGTGTGGTGGTGGACACCCTTAATCCCAGCACTTGAGAGGTAGAGGCAGGCAGGTGGATCTCTGAGATCAAGGCCAATCTGATCTACATAGTGAGTTCAGACCAGACCCTGTATCACAAAAACCAACCAACTAACCAACCAACCAACCAACCAACCAGACAAACAAATGAGAACAAAATGAGCAAACAAAAAAGACAGTGGAAGCAAGAAAGGACAGTCCTAAGCATGTATCTCCATTTCCTGAACAGCTGATCCTGTGTAAGCATGTGCATTTGATGGGTACATGTTGTTTTAACCCTCTTTGGAAGACCAGGAAACCAGAAGCAAGTTCAGGCTGGATTTCTTGTGCATTTTTCAGACTAACCAGCAGTTGGCTTTACTCAGACTAAGCAGTTGTTGTCTTTGGATGGCTGTCTGTTGAGGCTGGAGGTGAGGGCTTTGGGATGGACAGGAGCATGGGAGCCTAAGTGGAAAGAGTGCATAGTGTTGCACAGATCATTTTCTCTATGGAGACAACTGAATGGTGTTTCTCTGTAACACGACCCTGAAATAGGCATAGCTGTTTTCTGTAATTACTGACATTAGCAGTAGAGGTCTGTATGAAATTGCTGAGCCTGAGATGCATTAAAGCACATTGTGCAGGCCTTTTCAGGTTGGTGCCATTTGACTCTGGGAGCCACTGTGTTAGATAGGTATGATTGTTCCATTTCTGTGTGAAGCAGCTTTGGGTCAGGAGTGTGTAGCTGCTTGCTCACTGAACTTCTGCTAGATGAGAGGTACAGAGCCCACTGTCAGTGAGGGGCTGAACCAGGACTCAAACTCAGTCTGTTCTATAAACCCGAGCCTCTCACAGCAGCAGCTTCTACTCCAAACCTCATTCCCAGAGGTCCAGTTCTTCTGTTCAGTGGAGCAGCAGAAGCTTGATGAAGGGAGCTGGGAACATGTTTCACAGAACATGCAGAGCAATGTCCCCAGAGCAGCCTGCAAAGCTTGGCATGTCTTATACACTTTATTTGCTGCCCTTCTATTTACAGACAGCTCTATTGATTCAGCCCTGGGAAGTCTTTGCCCCGGTTGCCTGCCCCACCCCTGTCTTGATACATCACTGGAATGTTCAAGTTTATATGGCATTGCAAACTTGCCTCTTGGGCCTGATGTGAGTGCTCTTGTCTTGGTGCTCACGGGTGTCTGTGGGACAGAGGACAGAGGTTTGTGTGGGTCAGGTGCTGGTGGCTTCCTCTGGGCTCTGCTTGAGAATGGAGGACTTTTTACCTGTTGTCTTCAGCAGTTCTCATAGGCAGTATTTGAAGTGCTATGTTAAAAGATACTGAGGAAGATGAGTAGAAAAGGAGAAGCTGGAAGGTTTTCTCCATTTCTCTTTTAAGTTTCACAGTGTCTGAGGAGAACATTGGACTGAACAAGGCTTTGAACCTCTTTTCTGCTTCAACTTGGCCATAGTTTGAGGTAGTGAAATGCTATTCATATAACTGTTATCAAATTTTGCTTATTAGCAGTATTTAAATACAGTCATTTGATCAAATGATGACTGGAGGTGTACTGTGAGAAATGCCCCATTAGGCGATTTTTGTCATTGTATGAACGTTATAGCATGCATTTACACAGACCTGGATGGTCTAGCTCACAGTATACAGTTAGACTGCTTAGTGTGTATTGTATATGTGGTCCATCTTTGACCAAACTGCTATTCTGTGGCATATGACTCTTAACTTCTCTCCTCTGATGTCTTCCCTGTCCTCTCTCCCTTTCTCTCCATCTATATTCTGACATTTGCCCCAGTTTATCCTTAGCGTCTCTCTACTGTCACCCCCCCCCCATATGCACTTTGACATTTGTCTCAGTTTATCATGTAGGATATGGCTGGTGTTCCTCACTTTTGGTGAAAGAAGTCACCAAGGCATGAAAGGTCTAGATTGGATGTAGAAATATGGTCTTTTGCTTACTATCCCAGCAGCTTTGTTGGCATTTTGTGAAGCAGGCTGGTCACTGACAGTGAGACCCAACCTCAGCAGAATCTGAAGCTCTTGTAGCTGGTGGGTAAACTGATTAGAATGTAGTCCATCTGTTTGGGAGCAGAGCTGAACTCCAGGGTAGACCAGCTAGCTCCCGGGGGGGGGGGGGGGGGGGAGGGAAGAGAGAGAGAGAGAGAGAGAGAGAGAGAGAGAGAGAGAGAGAGAGAGAGCGAGCTAGCTCTTCTATCAGTGGGGAGTCACCTGGACCCTACCAGTTGCTCTGGAATTTCTGCCAGTGGAGGAGAGAATCAGAGCAGCTTTTCTTCTGGTTAGGGAACTCAGACATGTGCTTTGTCTATATATGGTCCATGGCGTATTAAGCTCATGCCCTTGTGCTTTCCCAATACTGGTATCCCACCCATCAGATAGCTGTCCCCTTTTATAAGTACCTGGTGGCCGGATGTTCTGGTTTTAACTCAGGAGCTTTGACTTTTATCAGAAGTTTACAGTTTGCTTTTCAAAGGACATAGTTGAGTGCAATTGTATGAAATGACAGTGTTAAGTTTTCTAACTGTAAAATACGCTTTTCAGTGTCTGTTTTGAATGATCTTACTTGTGTGTTTTATCAGTCTATGTTAGATATTTTATTACTTAAGCAATCTGTGTTATTGTGGAATGATTAGGAAATGCAGATAAAGAGAAAAGGAGGAAACAAAGAGGAAGAAAAATGCTCTAAATAAAAGCCTTTTGAGAGAGACGCCAGAATATAAAGGACTTTGAACTTCTCAGCCAGAGGGGCCCAGTCTGTCAGGTGATGCAAATCAGTGTCCCTATAGTCACTCTGCACCTCCTTGTTCCAGACACTAGCAATATAGACAGAAGTTGGTATGTTTGAACATGTCCTAGAGAAAAGTCAGGTGGCATTTACTATGCTGCCTTGCTGTGGGCTCTGATGGGTCTGAGTTCAAAAGCCCTGCTGTCAGTCTACCACCTGTAAATGGGAGCTGTTAAAAGGGAGAAATAGTTCCTAGGATGACATCTCTTTCTTTATATAATTGCTAGTTCTTAAGCAGAAAAAGGGAAAATAATCTTTCAGTCATTCTCTTTACTTCCTCCTGACTCTGCCAGAGCCATCCATTGAACTGTCCATCCGTCCATCCATCTGTCCATCCATCCCATTCATCCATCTCATTCCAGTCATTCAATACCAGTTTGTTATGTCTCTACTAGAGTACCAGACCATATTTGGTTAATTCAGTGTAGGTAAGATGAGTCTCTACTCTCATGGAGCTTGCCCTAGGTCAATGTGGGTTGTGGTTTCATTACTTTCCCCCACTTTTTAAATGTTAGAAATGTCATTTATTTATCTATTTTTATTTCACGTGTGTATTTTGCCTGCATGTACCTTAAGTGCCCTATGTGGGTGCATGCCCACAGAGGCCAGAAGAGGGCATTGGATCCCCTGGAACTGGAGTTACAGATGGTTGTTACCTGCCATGTGGGTGCTGGGAACTGAACCTGGGTCCTTCTAGAGAAGCAAGTGGTCTTAACTGCTGAGCCATCTCTCCAGCCTCCATTTATTTATTTTTAAATTAATATACAAAGTGTTAGATTAATAAGGTTGGATCTTCATTCCTACCTTTTGTTTTTCATTTGAGACAGGATATCATGTATCCCAAGCTGGCTTGGAATTCACTATGTAGCTGAGAATGACCTTGAACTTCTGATCTTCCTGTCTTCACCTCCCAAGTGCTAGGATTATAGTCATGTATTGCCACATCTGGTTTATGCAGCTCTGGGGATCTGACCCATGGTTTTCTGACTGCTAAGCAAGCACTCTTAACAACTGAGCTCCATCCCCAGCCCCATTGCTTCCCTTTCAGCCTTCCCCACTACATCTGTGGATGAGACGCCATGAATTTGTGAGAAAATGTTCATCTCTCCCACCTCATTCTGTTTTAGAGCTCAACTTACTCTTATACCCACAGCCAACTTGCAACTTGATCATTTCTATCAGGGAAGGTGAGGAAGAAGCAGCGTGTGGCTGAGTGAATTCTTCTCAGAATGGGACTTTACTTTTGTCTGGGAGGGGCTCCTGCTTTATCAGAGAGAGAAGGCCTCATGTTATTGTTGGAACAAGGTCCAGAGACCTCAGTGCAGCTCTTTGGACAGGGCTGAGTAAAACTGCTATAGAGAGAAGAATGATGGGGAATTTAGGATGATATCAAAGGGAGCTCTGTGTTCCAGCCCCTCTAGGCAGAGGGCAGGGCTTTAGCACCAGGTCAGGCCCTGTTGTTAACTTCATAGTATCTTAGTGAATATGCCTTTTGTGTCTGTGTGTCTGCCCCTCCCTCATCCCTCTTAACCTCTCCCTCCTGAGTAGTCATTTATTAAAGAATTTTAATGGAAATTGGGAAAACTTAGTGTCTGTAAATTCCCTTCCTTTTGAACCCTGATGTACCTAGGTGGATTTGTGAGTTTCAAGGATGGGGACATTTGACATGCAAAACTGAGACAGTTCCAGGAAACCAGTATTTTCCCAATTTCTAATCACTTCCATCATGATTTTTCTGCCACATTGATGTAATACCTATTCTGCTGTTTACCTAATATAATTTTTTTTTTTGGTCTTTTTGAGACAGGGTCTCTCTGTAGCCCCAGCTGTCCTGGAACTCACTATGTAGACCAGGCTAGCCTTGAACTCACAGAATTCTGCCTGCCTCTGTCTCCTGAGTGCTGGGATTAAAGGCATGCACCACCACGGATTAAAGGCGTGCACCACCACGGATTAAAGGCGTGCACCACCACGCCCGGCTCTACCTAATATTTTTTTTAAAGTCAGGCATCTTTGTTTTTTTTTTTAAAGGGAAACTTTTGGTTTCATAAAGAGCCAGTCTGATTTGTCCCAATGG
The DNA here is from genome assembly GCF_000622305.1 of Nannospalax galili. Lineage (NCBI taxonomy): Eukaryota > Metazoa > Chordata > Mammalia > Rodentia > Spalacidae > Nannospalax > Nannospalax galili. The sequence goes on from NW_008340429.1 coordinate 2,752,770, forward strand.
AATTTAAGTAAAAATTCATTATGTGAACTCCAGTGTCTGTGTGCTACCTCAGGTGACTCCAGACACTATCATGCTGTGTAGGTGCCACACTTAGGGGAAGTTGGGCTATAGACTGAAGGAGTCTATTGCTGCAGAGTCAGGATACACCTGCCCCTTCTAGCCCTTTGTCCCCCCCCCTTCCCCCTCACTAAGGTGAATTAGTAGCTACAGCCCAGGATGGTGTGCAGAATGCTCCAGTGAATGTTGTAGGAGAGGGAAAGGAAACATTCTTGAGTGCTGTGTTTTGCCCTTGTCTGGGCTGGCCCTTTCTGATCCTCTGCAAGCCCTAGCCCCAGTTACTTTGCTGTGAGCTTTAAGTACAGCGTGACTTTGCCAATGCTCCAGAATAGATCACTGTTCAGTGTGCTATGGGTACAACTCTCCACAGATCAGATGATTTTGCTCTCATTTCTCTAGCAAGCTGATTACACTGTGTGGGGTAGAAAGTAGAAGCTGAAAGGGTAGGTTCTAGAGGTCAACTATATTGACTCCAGTCCTGGGCCTGTTTAACACGGGACCTCTTTTTTAAATTTATTTAACATATAACTGTTGTGTACCTGTGAGCCAGCCACTACTATAGACTTTAGAGGTATTCTAGTGAGAAAAATGGGGAGTTGGAGGTTGGTTGTAGATGTGCCGTAGTAGAACTTTTTTCATCTGTTTTTTTGTTTGTTTGTTTTGAGACAGGGTTTCATTGTGTAACTCGGGCTGGCCTGGAATTTGCTATGTATGCCTGGAACTCACTAGACCAGGCCTAGCCTCCACCTCACAGAGACCCACCTGCCTTTGCTTCCCTAGTGTTGGGATTAAAAACACCCGGGTTTGGGGAGGTATATAGATGAGCTGGTGTATATGAAATGTGCTCAGCACAGTGTCTAGCTCACAACCATTGCTTAATAACTGCTAGCTGTTTAGTTATGATACCTGTGCGCCTAGTGTTGCTCCCTGTGTGCCTAGTGTTGCTCTAGGAACAGAGCCCATGCTGAACATTTCACTCCTTTAGCTTGAAAAGCTCCCAGCTGAAACATCTTATTTCTTGGCCATTAGCCGCTCTTGAAACCCCTCAGCTGCAGCCTCCTCACCTACCTGATCATGGGAGTCTCCACTGAGATACACTTATACTCATCACTCAGCTACCTAGTTCAGTTGATACTCTCATCTTTTTATTGGAAAGGATCTTTTTTGGTAGGGTCCCTTGTCTCCTGCCTTTCCCACAGTGTTTCCTCCTTTCTTCCCTTGGTATGAAGGTTGTTTGGGCACACAGCCTGACATGGCAGTTTTTCTAAGCATTTATTTAACTTTTTTTTTTTTGGTCTTTTTGAGACAGGGTATCCCTGTAGCCCCAGCTGGCCTGGATTCACTATGGAGACCAGACTGGCCTTGAACCCCCAGAGATCTGCCTGCCTCTGCCTCCCGAGTGCTGAGATTAAAGGCATGGGCAACCCAGTACATTTTTTTTTTTTTTTCAATAGAAAAACACACCATAGCATATAGTCTAAAACAGAGGTATTCATGCAAAGCCTGAATGCTTGTTTATGGAAAGATTTGACCCTGTCTTAATCTTAATTCCACTTACTTCTAACAAAATTTCAGGCTGGTCATGGTGGCATACACCTTTAATCCTGGCACACAGGAGACACAGACAGGCAGATCTCTGTGAGATTGAGGCCAGCCTGGTTTATACAGTAAGTTCCAGGCCAGCTGGGGCTACAGTGAGACCTTGTCTAAAAAAAATGATAGGGGGCTGGAGGGATGGTTCAGCAGTTAAGATCACTGGTTGTTCTTGCAGAAGACCCGGGTTCGAATCCCAGCACCCACATGGCAGCTAACAACTGTCCGTAACTCCAGTCCCAGGGGATCCGACAGCCTCTTCTGACCTCCGCGGGCACTGCACGTCATGGGTATACTTACCTACATGCAGGCAATACACACGTACACATAAAATAAAAATAATAAATAAAATAAAAAAAGATACATTTTATTTATCACCTTTGTAATTGATAACAGAAACACAAGCTTTTGTTCATGACCTTGCTGTATAGATGGACAACTTCAGAAGGGACACCAGCCTGTTTCAAGAGCGAGGGAGAACTAGGTGACAGGAACAACTTAAACACTGTGCCTATTAGTCTGCTTGGGTCACCAGAACAAAATACTACAGAGTGGGTGGTTAGAAACTTATTTTGTCTTAGGACTGGAGAGATGGGTCAGCAGTTAGGAGTGTTTGCTGCTCTTCTAGAGGACTTGAGTTTAGTTCCCAGTACCCATACCAGAGACAACTGTCTGTAACTCCAGCTCTAAGGGATCTGAGGGTACCTATACATATACCCCTGGTACCACATAAATAGAAATAAATCTTAAAAAAAGAAACGTATTTTTTCTCCATTCTGAAGGCTGGCTAGAAGGTGAAGGTGTTGGCAAGGTGTTCTGTTTTCTGATACCTCTCTTTGCCTTGTAGATGATTGCCTTCTCCCTGTGTCTTCACAGAGCTCTGCTCTGTACACCTTTCTGTCTTAATTTCCTTTTTTTATGAGGTCACCAGTCATGTTAGATTAAGGCCCACCCACATGATCTCAGTTTATCTTAATTACTTCATTAAAGACTGTTTCAAAGTACAGTCATATTCTTCAGTACTAGAAATTAGAATATCAATTTTAGGGGACATAATTGAGCCCATAACAACGTTGCTCAGGAATGCAGTTGTAAAACACGCTGAAATTATTACCCCAAGACCTTGAGATGCTTGTCAATCTTTGAGGGCAAATAGGAGGACTGGCTAACTTTGGACTTGGGTGTGGGCACATGGCTGTCATTACTTGCTTAATGAAATCTTGTTTGTGATTGAGTCCAGTTGACTGATCCTCAGGAAGACTGGCTGGTTTGAAGGTAATATGTAGAGTTTTATGCACAGCCGCCATGCAAAGTTTGCATCTTTGCCCCCTGTGCCCTGGCTACTTCCAGGCAGGACTTGAGCCGCATGGATGCACGCACGCACACACGCACGCACGCACACAAGAGCTGACAGTGAAAGTGTGATGCTGCCCTTCAGACAAGACTCAGAACTGTGTCAAGAGCTGGGAAAACTACAGCTTCCCAGTAACCTATGTTCCCCTCTCCTTCCGGTTCAGTGTACTGCAAACAAGCCTGCCTGCAAAAGAGGCTTGGAGCCTGTTGACTTTGGCTGCAATGTAGTCTAAGGAGAGTCATTGGTTTCCAATTCCTGTTCTCTCAGGATATTAAGTATTGCAATGACCTGGAAAACTGATCTTTATTCAAATTGGAGGAAGAGTTGAGCTTTTGAGGGAGACCTGAAACAGGAAGGGAGTGGACAGCAGAAGTTCTACTGCATTCCTCCTGAGATGATCTCTGATATGCACTGTCAGTACTTAGTGCCTAGAGCCTTGGTGCAACAAGGTGAGGTAAATAAACAGGTGCTTTGAAGTGATGCATTGTGGGGTGATGGTTCAAGTTACAGGCTCTGGTGTCCCAGTAACTTGGCTGAGAACCTGGCTCTGCTGCTGCTCATATGGGTGACCTTGGACCAATTATATAACCTCTGAGGTTCGTTTTTAACTTTCAGATTTACATGTTATTGCTAGTTATGGTGGTACACATCTTTAATCCCAGCACTGGGAGGCAAGAGGCAGGTGGATCTCAGAGTCTGAGGCCAGCTTGGTATAGTAGTGAGTTTCAAGTCATCTCGGGCTACATAGTGAGATCCTGCCTAAAAACAACAACAATAACAACAACAACAACAACAAAACAACCCAAACTAGGGCTCAGCATTTAAAAGCACTGACTGCTCTTGCAGAAGACCTGGGTTTTTAGGTCCTAGCACTCACATGGTGGCTAAGAACCATCCTTAACTCCAGTTCCAGGGCATCCAGTACTCTCTTCTGGCCTCCACAGGCATTGTATGGCCCAGGTGCATTTACACACATGCAGGCACAACACTAATACACGTAAAATAAATAAATAAACCCACCCCAAACAAAACAAAAATCTCAAACATTTTATTTTAATGAATTAATTAATTTAGTATGTGTGTGGGCACATGTGCTATGGCAAGTATGTGGAGGTCAAAGGACACCTTGAAGGAGTCAGTTCTCTTCTTTTACCAAGTGGTTCTTGGGGATTATACTCAGGTTGTTGTCAGGCTTGGCACTAAGCTCCTTTATCTACTGAACTATCTTGCCATCTCTGAGCTTCATTTAAAAAAAATCTGATAGTGAATCATAATGGAATATTGTTCTGAAAAGCCAGTGAAGTAGTGACTGCAGCATCCTTTATCAACATTGGTAGTGTCTGCCCTTATTACCAGTAAGGGCAAATGACTAGGGTCATTTCCCTAGTCAGTTGCTGGCCTCTAATTCAAGGTAAAACCAACATTGTATTGCTTATGGAATTACATGATTTTTACTAGGTTCCAACCTTACTTGCTTTTCTAACACTATCTAGGAGAACACATTTTAATTTTTTAAAAAACAGAACAGCACTTCTGAGTAAAGAAAAAATTTCTTTTACATGAGAAAGAAGTATATTTTGAATTATAGTTGGTATTTTGTTACAGATGTAAGATTGGTAGTTTTATGGGTAAAGCATCCTAATTGGTAACGTTTATATGTTCACACTCATTCTCTGCCTTTATTGAGATGTCCCTGTCACCATCTTGCATCTTTCCCTGGTTTCCTCAGAATTCTTCAGACACATGACGTTACCTTCGTCCAGACTGTCTCCTGAATTTGGAGTGTTTTTCCACTTTTCCTTCTCAATACCGGTTTTCAGGATCATCCTGTCCTTGCTTCCTCAGATTAGTCTTCTGGAACCTTTAGCCCCAGGTTTCATACGGCCCTGATTCTTTCCTGCTATAGCACAGAGCTAGGTGTTGCCAGGTATACATTTATTTGGGTAAAGTTTGATTAACGCTTACTTGTTACTAGATGGTAAACCCCATGTCCTAGTTTAATTTCTGTTGCCATGATAAAATGCCCTGACAAAAAGCAGCTTAGAGGAAAAATGGGTTTATTTCAGTTTACAGATCCAGTTAATATTGCAATTACATTGTGGGGAAGTCAAGGCAGAACTTCCAAACCGCTAGTCACATCACATCCATAGTCAAGAGCAGAGAGAAATGAGCACATACATGTTCACTTGCTTGCTCGCTTGTACTCAGCTTGACTTCTCCAGTGATATAGCTTGGGACCCCTTGTCTAGAGAAGAGTGCCACCCACTGTAGGCTGGGTCTTCTTACATCAGTTAACTTGTTAAGACAGTTCTCTACAGGCATGCCCATAGGCCAGCCCAATGAAAACAATACCTCATTGAGACTGTCCTCTTAGTTGATTCTTGGTTATGTCAAGTTGACAATTAAAGCTAATTATCATACTCAGGAAGGTAGGAGCTATGTTGTTTTGTGGTTCACCATCTATGTTGAGCACCTGATAGCATCTTAGCACACAGTAGATATGGGGTATATTATATATATGCCAAGTATATGGATATTGTTCAGGTGAATGAGTGCAACAGGTACATTGGAGACTGTAGAAGTAAAGCTCACTTAGTCCTTGCCCCTAGGGTGTCATAGTTGAATAGTACCTTAGGAGCAGTGAAGAAAACTGAAGCTTGAAGGATAGAGCCACTCTCCACTGAGGGAGAAGCATAGGTGTCTTGTAGGAGATGCAATGTCTGCATCTCCTGAGACATGGACGAGAGTCAGGTTTGAAGAAATGGGAGGAAAAGGCACGTAGGCTGGAAGGAATGGTGTGAGCAAATCTGGAAAGTTCAGCAAGGCTCTGGGGAAGGGAAATCATGTGATTTGGCCGGGACCCAGCAGCCTTGCAGGGAAGTGGTGGGTAGTAAGTCAGAATGTATGTCAGACCCAGGTGGTGGCAGGCATCCAGTGCCAGGCAAGGCACTTGAATGGGCTTGTAGGAACTAGGGGTTGTTGATCTTTGAACAGGCCAGTGATGGGATCTGCCCTGTGTTGAGAGAATGGTGTCCATTGTCCATTTGTACTTCGACAGGAGATGAAGCAGTGTGGGAAGAAGGGGGCTAAGTGAGAGCCTAGGAGAGGCCGTATAGTGAGAAGGGAGAGAACACTGATAGGATCTGGTCACTGGTTAGACTCAGAAATTGAGGCAAGGGGAGACAAAGAATACGATGGGATTTTGCACCTTGAACACCCAAGAATGTGAAAGCATCCAACATGATGCCTGGCAAGTGTGGGAAGTTCAGTAAATGTCAGTTCTCTTCTTTGTGCCAGAAATAAGGAGCTCAGGTGGGAAGGGGAGGGAGTGGGATGGAGGTGCCAGCACAGCATTCCAGTGCAAGGCTTAGCAGGTGGCTGGAAGGGTATGAGTGGAGTTGCCAAGGGCAAGTAGTGAATGTTACCTTTCTAGACTCATTGCTGGAACAAGAGAAAACAAGGGTGGGGGTGGGGGGGAATTGTCTCCCTTTGAAGTAAGAGGAGGGAAGGGGGAGCCAAGTGAAGATCAGTGGAGCAGTACAGGAGAGGGACACTGAGAGGACAGTGATTTGAAAGCCTTGGTTTTTGAAAGTGTCCCTGGATTGACTTGGACCTTGGGCTGCTATGTCAGCCTGACATCTTTGTTACTCCTGTTTCCTGAACCTGACTCCTTCCTTAGCCCTAGGTGGTGGCAGCTAGTGCTGTCTCCCAAGACATGGTATTAACAGTTGCCCCAATATGAGTGCTTGTCTCAGTGCTGGCTGAGAGGGTTCTGTGTTGGTACCTGTCAGAGCACACTGTTCCCCCTATGGCAGAGACGATGGCAAGTGGACCTGTAAGCACTGTTCTCTCAGGGTTAGCTGTACCAACACTGAAAGGCTCAGATGCCTTGTGTAAAATTCCCTCTTGAGATCTGTTTGGACTTTGGGGATGCAGAGTTAGTTTTAATTTAACCTGTGAGCTTTGACAGGTGTCTGCTTTGGGTTTTAGGACTTACCAATGATAGAGGGATCACAGGGGTATCAAAATGGGCTCTGAGGTTATAATTAAGGTTCTACTGTCTCTCCCTTAATATGTCATCCAGTCCCAACCCTAAGAATGTGGTTTTTGTTCCAGTGTTTGTTAGGAGCTCTGACAGCTTGGCTTTTGGCAGACTCAGTTCTGTCTGGCCCGGAAGTGAGTGTTCTCTTCTACCCCATGTGTGACCACAGAGGAGAATGCCATATACCAATTACTGCTTTTAAAAAAAGACTCTAATTTAGTCCTTTGTCTGTGGCCTGGGCCCAAGCCAGCCCCAACTGATTCTTGTTCTAGCCGGCCCCGCCATGCCTTGTCAAGGTGGCACAGTCTTTTAGCCTTCACCTCTGCACAGCCTTTGGTGTTGTACCTTAAGTGTGGCATTGCTGGCTGGGGTCAGGCACTAGCCCAGGAGGTAGGCTGCTCCTTGCTGTTGCAGGGAGGATCCTTTGGTGACTGCACCTTTGTTTTTTTGCTTTTATGTGTATGTGTGTATTGTGTGCATGTATGCAAATGCACCCAATGTCATGCAATGCCTGTGGAGGACAGAAAAGGGCATCAGATCCCTCTGGAACTGAAGTAATAGTCTGCTGTTAGTCGCCATGTGGGTGCTGGGACTTGAACCCAGGTCTTCTGCAAGAACTGCCAGTGCTCTTAATGGCGGCGCCATCTCTCCAGCCCCACCTTTGTTTTGTTTTGTTTTTTGAGACAGGGTTTCATTCTGTAGCCCAGGCTAGTCTGGAGTTCACTATGTAGCACAGGTTGATCTCCAACTTCAGGTAATTCTTGTGCCTCAGTCTCTTGAGAGGTGGGATTGCAGAAGAGAACTACCTTGTCCAAATTGGTGGTTACATCTTCTGCTATCACAAAGATACTAGGTTTCTTTGAGTTGTCTGTACTGCCCTCGTCAAGTCAAGGTCACATGATGCTTAAGGGCTTAGATTCTGATGTTTCGATTATCTGTTTCTTGGCTATATCACCTTGATGGTCACTTAAAACTTCCAAGTCTTAGTTTTCTCATGTATAAAGTAAGGAAAATGATACAGCCACCTTTATCGAGCTCTTGTGAAGATGAAATGAAGTCATAATTATACAGGGTCTGGTTCATGTGCCATACTCAGTGGCTGTTAACTGTATTTGCTGTCATTCTGACTTTCTACCCATCAGCAGGAGAGAGGAGCTCCAGGTAGCTGTGTCAGCACCTTGTGGCACTTCTCACTTAGAGTGATCTGCAGGGACTCTTGTTAGAATCCCTTTTCCCTGCCCCTATGACAAAGTCTAAGCACCATTCTCTTTTAGCATATCTAGGAAGGGTGCCCATCTTGACTCCAGGGTGTCCTTTCACCTTCTACTTGAATATCTGATGTCCAAGACTGAGCATCACAATGAATTGTAGTAAGGGGTGATTTGATTATAAGGAACAGCCAGCTGCCTGCTCAAATCAACTCAAACCAGATTATTTTATGTACCCTGAGGGCAGGGGGTAGAATGCTGGGATAGCTCATGCACCCCGAGGGCAGGAAGTGCCCTTGCCTGGAACTTGGGGTTAGGAACCCAAGGTATTGGTTACTTTCTCCCTGTTGCTGATGGTGTCTCCTCACTGACCTGTAGTGAGCTAGCTTCTGCTTCAGCCATGTGCGCAAAGCAGAAAGAAGCCCAGCACATTCCTCAGTTTGTGTGTCCAGCATCAGTTAACAAGTTTGGGCCCTATTTACAACATCAAAGAGAAGTAGACTAGCTCAGCTAAGTCAGCTCTCTACTCTGGTCTGTATAGGGAGGGGACTTGACTGAGGAGTGGGTGAGCATGCCTTGTGGAACAGCATATCTGGGCATTTGGACAGGCTACCACCTCTACCTGTGGCATAGCTCTTGTCCTTCTGGCCCTTTCTCTGCAAGGCATATATGGACTGAGACGCCAACCAGCTCTTCTGAGTTCTTCAGAATAGCCAGTACCCCCACTTCTCAGGCTATGAGTGTCTCATATAATCCCCAAGTGGTCCCAGCTCTCTCAGTGATGCACTGTTTCTTAAAGAGGAGGACTACTCATACGTGTAATATGGGAGATAATTGTAGGTGGTACAGTGACAAAATATTTTATGTTGGTAATTACATATTTTATTTAGAAAACTAGGACTCAAACCCACTTTCACATCTGTTATATATGAAGTTTCCTTCTATAATACAGGAAATGGGCTACAGGGAGACCCTGTCTCAAAAAGACAAACAAACAAACAAACAAACAAAAAACCAAAAAAACCCCAAAACAAAACCCAAAACAACCCCCCCAACCCCCCCCCAAAAACCAAACCAGTGTGGACTTGATGTAGAAGCAAAGGTGGGATGGGATGTGGGGATGTAGGGGATTGAAGTTGGGAAGTGCCTAGACCAGTGGGCTTCAGTGAACCAATGGGAAGACTTCCTGCCTGTGAAATCCTTGAAAGTATGGGCACTATCTTCAGTGTATTTTTCAGTGTATTTGTCTGCCCTTTTTTTTTTCCTTAATGTTTTCGGTAGATAGGTCTTTGCTTTAAAATTTTAATATGCATTGGAATTTTCTGGGGTAAAATTTAGTTTCCTTCAACAATTTTGTTGTCGCATTTGGAATGGCAGCCATGAAAAGTCACAAGCCTTTGGGCGACAAACAGGCCATTCTTGGCCATCATGTTGAGGAGTATTGCTTAGTTCAAGAGACACCAATGTTGAGAATCCAATTCTGAACCATTCTAATATTCTTAGGATTTTTTTGCAGACTGATAAAATGTTCTTGTCAAGAGCTTCTGAGATATTTGGATGCAATGTTGCCAGATAAATTTATATGACAAATTATTAAAAATTTCTTAGTAAGGTGTTTCTTTTTTCTTTGAACAGCTGTATTGTGTTTAGATTTGGTCATCTTTGTCCAAGTTGTTAAAAAAAGAAAAGTGTGACTTAAGTGCTGAAGGCTTGGATGGTCTTAAATCTGGTGTTAGAGAGACATGTCTGGCCACAGAGGCTATTAAAAAGTAATCAAACGTGTTTATGAGCAGCCATGGAGACCACCAGCATGGTTCTCAGACAGTAGGTATGTATCTGTAGGGCAGTTGGTCAGGCAGAATTGGGCTTAGTTCATTCAGAAAAGAAAGAAATCTTTTCTTCTCAATAATTCTCGATTTCTGTATTTTCATAAAGGCCATAATAATAAAATACTGTCTGTTAAACAACCCCTACCCCTACCCCACCCAATAAGACATTCCTTTTACAGTTTTCATCTTGACTTTGATGGAAATGATTTCTGTGACTTCTCAGCTTATTTTGGTTATCTTGGAGAGGTCTTTGCTGGATCTTTCTCTTTCTCTTCACTTCTTTTGCCCAGAGTTGGCTCACGCTTCACTGCATTGTACTAACTTTTGGATGAATTGTCAACAATAGGGCAGTTTAGTCTTACATTTGTCCAGAGAGTTGTTTAATGACTCATCCTTACAGTTAATAAATGCAGGCAGTTGGATGTCCATGTACTTTAGTTTTGTGATTGTATGTTTTCTGGCTATATACACACACTGGACTCTCTTCATCTTTGAAGGGGTAGGGTGTCTTCATTTTGGTGTATATTGATCTGGCAGCTCCTCTAGCTAATGCTGAACTTCAAACTATTGTTGAACATTAACTCTCTGTGGGTGGAAACTGCAGAGTTGAATCTCAGTATAAGATCCATTAAAGGAGCAAATACAATGTGGTACTCCCCCTCACCCCCCGGCCACAAACTTGATTCATGCCACAATTAAAATCCATTCTAAATTACAATTTACATTCTAGTATTACAATTTAGGTATTTGAATCATTTTGTTGTGTGTGTTTAGTTTTGCTCCGCATCTGGAACTTTGGGGGCCAGATTGGTTATATGAACATGTCCCTAGTAGACCGGAGCTGTTGAAGGTTAAGCCTCACATTATTCCCAGTTATATCCCTAACCTCCAGCATGGTGCTCAGCACATGGGGGGGGGGATGACAGTGAGTAGTTGCTGAATGACTTGAGTAGATAAGCCATGTAGGGATTAGTAAGGGTGCAGTCTCACCAGTGAATTCTCATTTATTGAAGTGTTGATGGTGTTGGCTATGGCAGCTGTCATTTCTTGAGTGCTGTCTGTAAGACGGGCACTGTGCTTAGCACTTGACATTCTGCCGTTTAATTTTCTCAATGACCTTATGGAGCAGGTGGCATCACTCTTCCCATTTTACAGCTGAGCAAACTTATAAAGTAACTTGGCTAGTGCATTCAGCTGGTGAAGGTGGAACAAAACACAGAATCCCTGGCTAGGTGACTTTAGAGCTTGTGCTAAACACATGAGCATTTCAGTCTGTTCCTGCAAGGTCATTGACTCTCCAAGAATATGTGATGCATGGGGCCATTGCTTCTGCATTACTTTACATGGTGATCAGCATATGCAGGTACAAGATGTTGACTTCCCTACTGCTGGATGCAATCCCAGTTCTCCCATTGTTCACCCTAAAGTCTGGCTACAGGGACTCTGTGACCTTAGACATTGCTCTCTTTGTTCCTGGAATAAGCTGAGTCATCTTACCATAATCTAATGTTAGTGACAAACTGATCTCAAAGCACTGATTAAAGAATTAGGGGGGAAAATCCCATTTCCCTCTGTAAGACACACAACTGAGAGTCTTATTTGAAATATTATTTTAGATTACCCTAAAATTGGGTGCTCTGCTATCTTATTTTAATAGGAATGTCAAGGTGCGTGTGTTAGCATGCACTTGACAGCAGTAATTGTTTGTGAAAGCTTGTAACTTGCTGGTAGTTAAAAGGCAACTCATCTCTTCAGCACTACTTTGGGGAAAATTATTTATTTTTTATAAAGCCTGTCTTGCTAGAGTTCTGTTTAAAAGTGGGTGTCTTATTTGTAACCCTGAAAAGATGTTTCCTTTTTGTAGTTCATACAAGGCAATAAATGGATATTGTAAAGAGTTTGGGACTATTTTCACTTAATTTCCTGTGGTCCTGAGCTGGGTGTGACTCACGCACATTTTGGGACAAATTCCATGATTAGTTCACATCACATTTTTTGTTTGGGAAAGACTGTGTCCTGGGATGTTTGTAAGTCAAGTTCCTGGAGGTTGTATTGTTGCTTATTGAGCAGAGCTCTGCCTGCTGGTTAGTCCCTGCATTTTGCAGAATGGGAGTATTGGAAAATCCCCAGGTTGCTAAGCCTGGAACTGTAGTCTCCTCTCAAGGTTTCCCCTTATCAACATTTCACATATTCTGAGTGGCCAGACAGAGCTGGAAGTGTGGGGGCTTCGTGGCCCTGGTACCTGCCCATGTAGCTGATGTCTCACAGAGCTGCAGCCCTTACATCAGATGTGAAAGCTCCAGAGTAGGTGTCCTGAGAGCCAGACAGGTGAGTCCTTAAATTATTACCCATGGGCACATTTTTGGTCTTTGGTGCCAAGCAGTGTGGAAGTGGGCAGAATTAAGAGGCTGATTATACAATCAGCAAAGGTAAGAGAGAAGGTTGCTAGCTGCTGGCTGCTGGCTGCCACTGCTCCACTGTTGAGATACCCATGGCGAGTGGTCCTATTAGTGGTGCCTTGGTTGGACTTCAGAACACATAAACATATAATATACAACTACAGTGCACTCTTCTGTAATAGGATTTTGGAGGCCCTGTTAACAAATAGAACACCTAAAGTGCCACAGGAGGGTCTAGACATTCAGCAAAATGTACAGGAACCATTAAAAAATTTTTTTGAGATAGGGTCTTTTTCCCAAACCCCAGGCTGATTTTAAACTCCTAAGTAGCTAAGGATGACTTAGAACTACTGATCCGCTGCCTCCACCTCCTGAATGGTGGGATTGCAGGTGTGTACCTGTTTATGTGATGCTGGGGATCAAATTCAGGGCTTCCCACATGCTGGGCAAACGCTACCAATTAAGCTATATCCCCAGCCCACAGGAACTATTTTTTTTTTTAAGAGTTGGGGAGAATCTGGCATTTGTTACTTATTGAGGGTTGCATAACTAATGCAACTACAAAGAAATAGGCTTGTACTTTTACTGGTAACTAGTAAAAACAGGCCAGTAACTCCTTTCTTCCTTTATGATCAATTATTCAGTGTTTCCTATGTGTGAACTCTGTGTTCTGCACTTCCCTACAAGAACAAGAGGTGCATCTCCTCTCTTCTGAGCCTAGGTAATAGGCTCAACCAAGTAAGGTGGCGGTGAAGAATACTATTCTCTCTGTAATCTTGGGACTTACAGCTGTGCCTCCTTGAGGGTGTAGCTTTGAGGATTTAAGTCACTTAATACATTTAAAGTGCTTCCAACAGTATCTAGCTCACAGTACATACTAACTCTTACTGCTTCTCCTACCATCATGCTATTGATTAAGAAGGCTTGTTGCTCTTTCAGGAGGAGGCTTAATGTAAGTGGGCAAGGCATGGTGATGGGACTGTGAAGAGAGACTTTGAGGGTGGAGCCTCAGGGCTGGTTACTCCCCATTGCCCTGTCCAGGAAGGGGCCCATGTCAACAACTTCTCCCTGGAGACTGCCTGGACTTTACAAAAGCAGATTTGGCTCCTTTGATTAAATTTCTTCCCTGCCCACAGGCCACCTAAAGTTCAAAGTAGTAGTATTTTTTGATTATACTTTCTTAGTGGGATGATAAATTCCTCCTAGGACATTCAGGACATTTTTTTCTTTCCTTTCCTTTTTCTTTTGAAAAGCTACATTGGCCACAGGGACTGAAAGATAAGAGAAGTAGTGAGGAGGCCTGTATTTTAGGAGATACTCTGAAAAGGCCTTTCTGTCCAGCTACGATTCCAGAGCAGAGAGGAGGAAACTTTTCTGAGCTGGGAAGCATCATTTATCTGTGTCCTTGATGGAACCAGCTTTCAGATAGTCTTAAGTCTGCTGGCGACATTGTTGCTTTTTTCCTGCTTTCTGCTAGGCTGGGACTAGAGGAAGTGTGCAAGGCTCCTGTAGGTTTTTAATTTCTAGTGGCAGGGGAGAGATGGTATGGAAGCAGGCAGAAGACCTGGTTTATTACAGAATTGCTAACTAACAAGGAGAGCTACCACTGCTTCATTTATAAAACTTGAACAATACTCTTACGGTTATCAAAGACTGGTGAGACAATGTTGAATTTAGGGATTAATTTGAGAGAAAGGGCATGTGATTTTTGTTTAGCTTCATGCCATGTATTTAATAAGCCAGTGGATTCTCCCCAACTTTATTGTTGGGGAATGGATTGCTGCTTCCTAAGCCAAATTTCCAGAGAACTTAAGGTTGGCCATATGCTTGTCCTTGGGCTGCAAGGCAGTAAATGAGGTTTATATCATTAACTCATTTGGTCCTTGCCATACTTACACTGCATAGGAATCACTGTACCCATTGGCAGAGCAGGAAATTACAATTTAAGAGCACAGAACAACTTACTTGGAGTTACACAATGGCATTCACTTGTTGAATAGTCATTTACTAGGTGTCCACTGTACAGGATACCAGGGCTATCTTGGTGAACAAACCAGACAGGTTGACAGTGGGATCCTCCAGGCACCCTCAGGATCACCTGCCTCTGTACCATGTTCTGTCTCAGAATTTTGATGGTGGAAGGCCCAGGGCTCTTTGGACATCCCTGATGTTTGGTGATTCCTGAATCCCTTGCTACATCACTAAATGTGGCATAGCTCACAGACTTTTAAAAGTTCAGAGCATCCCAGTCCTTTCTGCTTCTTTCTGCCAATCAGTCAATCTCTCTCTCTCTCTCTCTCTCTCTCTCTCTCTCTCTCTCTCTCTCTCTCTCAAAAGCAAAGTAATAGGGAACTTGAGGGGCTAGGCCATGAGAACTCTGCTTCACTCCCTCCCTCCCTCCCTCTCTCACTATTGCAATTGCCAGGACTTGAAAAAAAATTTAAGTACTTGATAAAAACCTGTGGACGTGTTAGGCATGTCTCTGCTTTTTAAAAACAGAAAAGGCTGCAGCAGAAGTCCATTCTTAATGACTCAGGCCTGTCATTATGTGCCTCACTGAGGTACTATATGATTTTGAGTCTGCACACTTTGGTGTTTACCTTCTTCCACTGTTTGTCAATTGTAACCTCACCTGTGGTCACTGAGCTTCTTGCTAAATGCCTCACTCTGTTTCTAATCCACAGTGAGTGAGGAAATAGAACTTCTGGGCTTTGTACTGTTTTCTGTTGGATGAAAAGCAAGAAGTTGCTGGGTGAGACCTGAGGAATGAGTCTGCGGCTTTGTGCCCAGCCCTTGATGTAGTTGGCCTCCATTATTGGTTGTGGTATGTCCTGTGTCCTGTGGTTGTAGTCTGAGGACAATTGTGGCCTCTGCTGAGGGACTGAGAGTTCAGGTACTAGAGTCCAGTAGTCATAGGCTGAATCTTGTCCAAACTGCTTATTAATTTGGAATCTGAGTCAATACCATATCTCTGACCCAAAGTTTCCTTGCCCTGGCACACATCCTTTGTTGTTGTTGTTGTTGATAGTATGATACTGCTTAAAGCTCTGTGTATATGCACATTTTGTGGTGCTGGTTAGAGGTTGGGCTGCTTGGCCAGTGACAGTGTTCAAGTAGCTGTGTAGAGTAGGGGTTAGGAATATGAGCTCTAGGGCCAAGAAGCCTGAGTTTAGTACCTATCATTATTCACCATCTGGGTGACTGATACAGGGGGGACAGGTATGTCTGGTCAGTAGCATGGGCACTTGAGTTAATGTAGGGGTTTGTTCTTGGCCATGCCACTTATTCTCTGGGAGACCCAAGTTTAGGAGAGGTTTTGGTATTCTTACCTCTAAAATGAAGATGGTAATAGGACCTGGATTGGTGAGGATTAGCTCAATAAATATACCCAGGAATTCCACTACTTGGCACATGTAAATGCTCAAACATGTCAGCTATTCCTAATGACTCCTGCAGCATCTAGGAAGTATTACTGATGCTCCTTTCTTTTTCTTTTTCTTTTTCTTTTTAAAACTGTGTGCGCGTGTTGGCCTGGAGAGATGACTCAGCAGTTAAGAGCTCTAGCTCTTCTAGCAGAGGACCCAGGTTCTGTTCCCAGCACCCATATGGCTTCTAAGAACTGTCTATAACTCCAGTTCCAGGAGATCCAACACTCCAGGAGATGCAACATGACACCAGTGTACTTACATATATGTAGGCGATACACTCACACAAAATAAAATACAAATAAATTTTTAAAATTGTGTAGTGCTGGGATTAAAGGCGTGTGCCACCACTCCTGGCACTCCTTTCATTTTTAAAATGTTCTTTAGTTTCTGCTGTAGCCCTTTTCACTTAGCCACATTGGATTTCATGATCACTATTCCTAGTCTTTGTAGGACTAGTAGATGGTTTATATTCTGTTGCAAGAGACTAGGTCCCTTGCTTTGGGAGATTCCCAGTACTAAGTGACCCCTGAAGGTCTGAACTGCCTCCTCATTTGGTGCTCAGCCTGGACCTTCCTGGGACCCCATTAGCAATTCTATGAAATGCCAGAAACACCCAGGAGATGAAGTGTTCTGTTAAAATTTCTTTGGTTAATGGAATGACCACCAGCTTTCAGTGTGAGGCTGCCCCCTCTCCACCCAAGTCAGGAAACATGGGTCTGTGGATGGTTGTCAAGGGTTGTCTCCACCTTTGTTCATTTAAAAACACCACAGGTCTGTAGAGCAGAGGGCACTTGAGATTGTCCCTTACTGTGGAGACAAGAGAGAAACCATGTGCTCTAATTGGTATCCACTTACTTGCCAAACAGGATTGAAAAAAAACAACACAAAAATCTACTAAGGTTATTTGGCTAACATCAGATTAGGAAGAGTATAAAACCTAAGGGACGTGAATGATGAACTTCCTCAGTGGCATCCTCCATGTCATCTGGACAAGCAGGTAATGGTGACCCATGAGAGCAGGTGCCCAGGCATGTTTGGCTGTCTGCTACTCCTTGCTATATTGGCCTAATGTTTTCAATTTGTGACTCTGTTATTATTTTTTTAGACAGTCTCATTACATAGCCCTGGCTGGTCTGGAACTTACTATATAGACCAGGCTGGTCTTGAACTCACAGAGCTCTGCCTGCCTCTGCCTCCCTAGTGTTGGGATTAAAGACATGCACCACAATGGCTAGTTCCCATATGGTTTTATTCCAATCAACCAGGAAACAAGCCAAGTCAGAGCATGAGTCACTATTCTAACTACATCATCTAGGAAGTGCAGAGGCAAGATTCAGACTCTGAAATTTAAATATTTGTTACCTTGGGGACGGCTAGAAGGTGAGTGTTTTTGCCCTGGTTAGAATAGGAAGAAGGGGTAATTGGTATGAGGAAATACTGGTCTAGGGTGAATCTTTCCAAGTCTGTACGTGTTGTCATTTCCCTAGAATGTTGGCCAAGTCTCAGGAACTCAGCACGTGGGGATGTTATTCATGTTCAATAAATGTCAAACAGCATTCACAGATTTATGGGTTTGAAAAGCCAAGGAAACTGTTATTATTAGAGTTTGTTGCAAGCCCAGAATTGCTAATATTTTTTTCCCTGAACCCTCTAATTAAAAAAAAAGCTCATTACTATCAAATATGGTTTACATATATAGGCTGAGAAGTGAGGTGATTTATGTATCTGTTAGTGTAGTTATTAATGACTGTGGCAATGATTAAAAATGATTTTGTGCTGATAATGGATTGTGGTAGAGGGCAGGAGGAGTGGGTGAAGGATTTCTAAAGCTCAAGCCTTTCTCTTTCATGTTGAATTTCCCTAGGTTTGAGATATTTCTGATATATCACAATAGCTGTTCTGTTTGGCCAGAATTGTGATGACCTCTGAATGAAGACTTGAGTGTATAAACTCACATTTTTTAATGACTGCAGCTGTGCAGGTGGATGAGAAATACGGGGTCTTCAAAAAGTGTTACTTAAGACACCAATTTGCACTGGGATTAATTGACTAGCATGGTTTTATGTTCTTTTTTTCCTGATCAGTTTATGTGGGAGACAAAGAGAGAGGTGTTAGAAAGAGTAGTGGGGTTATGGGAGGGGGGAAGGAGAGAGAGAGAGAGAGAGAGAGAGAGAGAGAGAGAGAATGAATATGAATGTGTACAACTGGGAGTCAGATCTATTTGCTATCAGGAGTACTTTGGCTACTGTGATTAGTCACCCAGCCAGACTTTTCCATACCCCACCCCTCTCAGTTTGTATCATTTTTCTTGATATCTGTTTCCACCTACATGCCTGCTCTCACATCTCCATAGCTACATCAAAATATGCATGAGAAGCTTGTTTTTTTAAGACAGGCAAATATGACCTTGTAGATGTGCTCCTTTCATTGCTAAGCTCTACACAGAATGCTCCAGATTCATATAATGTTAGCACCTACCATGTAGGGTGGGTGTCAGGATTAAAGCTGATCGACTATATACAGTTCCTATCAAGATGCTGGGCACACATAGGTACTCAGTCAGTGTCTGTCTCTCTGATACTTTATGTTATTTCTTGCTTTGCTGTCCCCACTCTGTTGAAATTGTTTTCTTATAGGTCCCAATGATCATATAGTGCCGGATGCAAATGCTCTATCCTGAGCCATTTGTTGTCTCTGCACCTTGTGCTTGTACTGAACACTATATCCTGGAAGGATTTTTCTGCCCTGGTTTTCATGGTGCTGCATTATCTTCATGCTCTTCCCAACTTTCTTGCCTTTTTATCAATTCATTTCTATTGTACTTTGCTTCTCTCCACCCCAGCCAGAGAAATAGTCTCAGTTTCTGTGCTCTCTTAAATTTTCTCTGCTAGCTTATTCATATGGATGATAATTTGAATATCCACTTCCTGCCTTACTTCCTTCATGGGATTCCATGTATCTATTTCCAGGTGCCAGCCTATCACCACTGTGGAGATGACGCTTGGTAGCTCAACTACAACATGTCTCAAATACCACTCCACACCCCTTGCTCACATCCCTGGGTGTTTGGATGGTGCTGTTCTTTCCTTGACCCTCTTCTTATTTTATCCTTATTTTACCTTAGCACTATCTTTGTCCCTCCCTGCTTCATCCAGTGTGTAGCCCTTTCCTATGAATCAGATCTTGGTGATGTCCCATGTACCTTCTCTCTCTCTCTCTCTCTCTCTCTCTCTCTCTCTCTCTCTCTCTCTCTCTGTGTGTGTGTGTTTATCTATCTGTGTGTACACACAC
>NW_008340429.1:2772055-2778309 GCF_000622305.1 Nannospalax galili
AGCTGTTTCCCATCTCAACACCCACATAGCCATTTTCTAACTCCTGCAATGGCTTTTAACAGTAGTTCTCACCTTCTGTGTTTTTCTATCTAAAACCACACTCATTCCTAAATCCTCCTAAAACCCAGGTTTGGGTAAATATTAGCCATCCTCAGATCCTGTCCTAGCTTTGTATTGTTCATGAAATTAAGAAGACATACCCAGACTTTATAAATGTCTTTGGGATGCCCCATTTTTTGGCACAGGAGATGAAAAACTTAAAGCCATTGTGCTGATGACCACTGATAAGAGTCCCCAGCTCCTGCCTTTATTTTTGGTCCTTTTGAGACAGGGTTTCCCAGTAACACCAGCTGGCCTGGAACCTACTATGTGAACTCGGTTGACCTCAATCTCACAGAGATTTGCCTGCCTCTGCCTCCTGAGTGCTGGGGTTGAAGGTATGCACCACTACGCCTGGCAAGAAAGAGTAGTTTTTTGTTTTTTTTTTTTTTTTTGATTATCAACTTGGTGGCCTCTCTCCACATTCATATGTGGAAATGCTAACTCTATGTGACTGTATTTGGAACTAGAGCCTATTTAAAAGTAAGAGAGGTCAAAGGAGGTCATAGGAGATGACAGAATTAGTATCATTTTAAAGAAATGTATAAAAGAGCACCTCTCTCCTCATGCATGGACAAAGATGAGGCTCTATGAGTACATAATAGATGTTCCCCTAGAAACCAGGAAAAATGCCTTCTTCAGAACTTGACTCTGTTGTACTGTCTTATCAGACTCCCAGCCTTCAGTATGGTGAGGAATACAGTTCTGTTGTTTAAGCCTCCTATTCTATGACTAACATAAATAACAAATACTTATTTTACATCTTCTATGAATCAGCCATGGGACATCTAGGGAAACCTGGCCCCTGCAGCCCTGTAGTTTAAAGTAAGCCTTCTGATCTTCAACCCGATGTCCAACAAGTTTCTAGCAAAATGTAAGGTCAAGGCACAGTTAGATATAGAGTTTACAAAGATAAAAGAAGAACTCATAGCACAGAGGGATAGAAATTGAAATAGATCAGTAGATCATTGGGGTTCAGTGGGAGTTGATTCTGGTAAAATGTTTAAGATATGTACAGGTTGAAGTATCCCTTTAAATGCTTGGAGTAAGTGTTTCAGATACTAGAATATTTTGCATATAGATAATGCGATGTCTGAGGATGGGAATCAAGTTGAAACATGAAGTTCATTTATGATCCCTAAATACTTTTACATATAACCTGAGGCTAATTTTATATAATATTTTTGACAACTTTAAGGTACATGAGACAAAGTTTGAAAGTGCACAGTTTTCTGCTTGTGGAATCATTTTACTCAAAGAGTTGGATTTTAGATTTTCAGAGTAGGGATGGCTAACCTATATGCAGGTAAAATGATGATTTCTGGCAAAGAATTTTAGGTAATGGGTGAAGTTAGAAAGGGATATAAAAAGAAAAGTTGATTATATTAATTATCTTTATTTCATCATATTTTTTCCCCAGATTTTTTACCTTTCTTTTCTGGTCATAAAGTAAAAAGTGAAAAGCATCTACACCTTGTACAAAATTTGAAAACTTTAGAAAATTATAAACCAGTAGGATGAAAGATAATCCTACCCTAAAAGAAGAAATTCTAGTCTCTTAATTTTATTTTAGTTTTGAGACAGGGTTTCACTGTGTAGGTCAGACTGGCTTTTAACTTGTAATATAGCCAAGGCTGAACTCAAACTCTCTATTCACCTACCTTGCACCTTCCAAGTGCTGAAATTATAGGCATGTGCCAGGATTATAGGTGTGTGCCACCATATCTGGTTCCCCATAAAATAATTGCTTTAAAAATCATATTGAGCCGGGTGTGGTAGCCTTTAATCCCAGCACTCGGGAGGCAGAGGCAGGCGGATCTCTGTGAGTTCAAGGCCAGCCTGGTCTACATAGTGAGTTCCAGGACAGCTGGGGCTACAGGGAGACCATCTTGAAAAGAGCCCCAATGATTTTGCCAAAAAAAAAAAAAACATATTGAGGGCTGGGGAGATGACTCAGTCAGAAAAACCTGAGTTTGGATCCCCAGCACCCATGTAAAAAAGTTTGGTGTGGTGGCACATGATTGTAATCCTAGTACTGGAGAAGTGAAGACAGGACTTCTAGGGCTTGATGACCTCCCTCCTTAGCCAGATCAGTGAGCCCCAGGTTCATTGAGATATCTTGTCTCAAAAAAAAAAAAAAAAGGTGCAAATAATAAACAAAGGCACCTGACATTGACCCTTACATACATGCAAACATATATGCATACATGTCCACCTGTACTCACACATGTGCATACACACAATCCCACAAACATACACACATATACAAATCATATTGATGTCATTTTAAATGTCTGTATACTACTTTTACTTTACATGTATAGAACTTTATCTCTTTCAATATTTAATGACTTTTCTGACATGTGTATCTGTGTTTGGGGTATGTGTGTATGTTTGAGTGATTGGGTGTCCGTACATATGGGCGCATGTGTATCTGAGTGAGTGAGTGAGTGAGTGAGTGTGTGTGTGTGTATAGGCCTGAAGTTGATGTTGGATGTCCTCTTCTATTGCTCTCTACTTTAGTTATTGAAGCAGGGTCTCTCACTGAAATTGGAGCTTGTTGATTCCAGATAGTCTAGCTAGCTAGCTTGCCCTAGTGATTCCCTGTCTGTGTTTCCCCAGTGCTGGGATTGTGGATGGCCACCATACCTGTCTGACTTTTTACAAGTGTTCTGGGGGTCTGAACTTTGGTCCTTATGCTTGTGTAACACATACTTTATCCACTAAGCCATCTCTCCAGTCTCCTAGAGTTTCTTTCTTTTTTTAAAAAAAAATAAAAATTTTAAAGATTTTAAAAAATGTTGAATTTATTATCATTTTTTATGTGTATGAACCCATTGCCTGCATGTATGTAAGTGCACTCATGTTATGCAGTGCCCACAGAGGTCAGAAGAGGATGTCGGATCCCCTGGAACTAGAGTTATGGATGGTTATTAGTTATTATGTGGGTACTGGGAACCAGACTTTAATCCTCTGCAAGAGGAGCCAGTGCTGTTCACTGCTGAGTCATCTCTCCAGCCCCTGTTTTAAAGAGTTTGATTGTTGACATTTTTGTACATGCCTTTTTCTTCATTTAAAATACTTTTCTTCATGACAGATGTATGAAGAGGAATTACTTGGTCAAAAGGCACAAATACTTCAAGGGACTTTGGGAATATTCTACCAACTATAGACATTTATTGAGTAGTTTTGTGCACAAACAAGGTCTTTTTGGGCTTTGGCTCTGGGGGTGTGAGGGGACATAGTGGTTACCCTTACAGAATGTTTGTGATGTACCCAGGGACACACATATATGTGAACATTGGAAGCTCAAGATCTTCAACTTTGTTAGTAATTTACATAGTTTTTCTGAAACAGCATGAAAATTTCAAACTGGCACTTGAAACTCCTATGACCTTGGCATCAGAAGGCTTTTTGGGGTTTCAGGTCATGTTTATATTCATAACTGAGATCCTCCTGCTATTAACAAGCCTCGTGATATTATTTAACAAGTCATGCTCAGCTTTATAGGCTAGATTTGTATGTGCTTCTGGGGAAATTTTTGTTGGTAGACAAAAATGAGCATGACCATTTGTTTCCTTTAGCTACATACCCCTGTATCTCAAAGAGTTGCCAAGAGAGTCTTATTTAAAGCTCTTTAAAATGTAAGTTCAGCATATAGCCATACAAGTATACAAATTAGAAGTATACAATATGATAAATCATCACAAAGTGAACACACCCATGTAATTGCTCCCTAGGCCAAAAAGTAAAAGTTATTATCCCAGGAAACTCCCTTTCCCTTCCCCAGCCCTCCTAACCTAAGGTTGTGGAGTTCCAGTAACCTAGATTTTTGCCTGTCATTGAGTTTAAGAGTTTTTCAACTTTAGAAATTAATTTTAAAAATATGTATTTATTATTTTTATTTTATGTGTACGAGTGTATTGCCTGCATGTATGCGAGTGCACCTGTGTTGTGCAATGCCGCAGAGGCCAGAAGAGGTCTTCGGATTCCCCTGGAACTGGCATTAAGGATGGTTCGTAGCCGCCATGTGGGTGCTGGGAATCAAATCTGGGTCCTCTGCAAGAGCAGTCAGTACTCTTAACCGCCGAACCATCTCTCCAGTCCCAGAAATTAATTTTTAAAGTTAACCACCACACAAAATCTGCCTGCACCCTTTATCTGTTGTGGTTCCTTCAAGCCTCTGAGATTGAAGATGACAATACATATATTTTTGGGTTCAGTGGGCTGGCTGGGTGCTACTCTCAGCCTGTCTTCACTTATGCAGCTGCATTTGGGCTGGGCAGCAGGGCCTCACTCTAGTGGTCTCGCAGCCTAGGATTCTCTATGCTGTGGCAGTTTCGGGGCAATGTTCCAGAGGCAATGATGAAAACTTTGCGTGATACTGGAAGCTGGATCAACTGAGGGTCATTTTTGCCACATTCTGTGGACCAAAAAAGTCATAAGGCCAATGCAGATTTAAAAGAGTGAAGAAATCATTTCTGTCTTCTGTTAAGAGGAGCAACAAACTCACATTGCAAAGGATTATGTGTTAAAGATGCCTGGCTGTTAATCAGTCTAACTTAGCACTCCACTGTGCAGTTATTCCAGTATTGAACATGATTACTGCTGCACAGAACTGTGTAACAGTGAGGCTCTATTCCACCTGGCTTATGGTCAGTGGTCAATGGACAGAGTAGACTTCTGGAGTAGCCTGGGGTTGTATTTATCTGGTATCGGAAGATTGGATCAGAAAGACTGAGGAGATGACTGAGATGGTAAAGGGCTTGCTATCCAAGCATGAGGACCTGTGTTCAATCCCGCAACACTAATGTAAAAAAGCCAGGCGTGGTGGCATGTGCCCTTATTCCCAGAGCTGGGGAGATGGAAACAGGAGGATACCTAGGGCTTGCTGACCAGCCAGCTTAGTTCATTTGGTGAACTCAGTGAGAGACCCTGTCTCAAAAAATAAGGTGGAAACTGATCAAAGAACACAATGACATTAACCTCTGGCCTTTTCTGTGTATGCAAAGCACACATATATGCATACATGCATATGCACCTTCTGCTACACAATACACATTCACACACAAACATATGCACACAGAATGTGATCAGACACCTACATTTTTCGTTATTGCTTTATTTTTATCAAATTGATGTTTAATAAATCATTTTCTTGATATTCATTATTTAAAATATCTTTCTGTTCTAGTTCGCCTTCAATTGCTGTGACAAAACAGCTGACCAATATCAGCTTGGGGAGGAAAGGGGTTTATTTGGCTTACATCTCCTGGGTCACAGTTCATCACTGAGGGAGCCCAGAGTGGGAACTCAGGGCAGGAACCTGGAGGCAGGAGCTGGAGCACAGCTACTTACTGGAGGAAAGCTGCTTACTGGCTTTCTCCCCTGGCCAGTGCTCAGCCTGCTTTCTTATACAACACAGGACAACCTGATCAGGGGTGGCACCACCCACAATGGGCTGGGCCCTCCATATCGCTCAATAATCAAGAAAATGTTCCACAGACATGGCCACAGGCTAGCCCAATGGAGGAAATTCCCCAGTTGAGGGTCCCCTTACCCAAGTGTGTCAAGTTCACAACTAAAGCTATCCAGAACACTCTCCTTATCTTGTGAATTGATTTAGAGGCAATGCTAGCTGGGCGTGGTGGCACATGCCTTTAATCCCAGCACTTGGGAGGCAGAGGCAGGCGGATCTTTGTGAGTTCAGGGCCAGCCTGGTCTACATAGTGAATTCCAGGACAGCTGGGGCTATAGGGAGACCCTGTCTCAAAAAGACCAAAAAAAAAAAAAAAAAAAAAAAAAAAAAAAAAAAAAGGCAGTGCTATACCAACATTAGAATTTTCTGAGATTGAAAGGGGTGCTCTTTCAAGCATGTTGTTCCTTGAGCAGCAAAAGGGTTATGGTATGGAGACCTTTTCTCATTTCTTCTGGCCATGAACTCATAGTGTGAGAGGGTATTCAGGAGGCCTTATTTGCCTGACTTCTACATCCTGAAACCTATCTCAAACTGAAATATTCAAGCTAACATCAAAGCTGTTTGATACAAGGAGTCTCAAGAAAATTTTCATTAATACATGATTGACATATTGCCCAAATAGATGCCTATAGGGTAATTGGGCTTCAGATTTTTTAAATAATTTTACTTATTTTTT
>NW_008340429.1:2778361-2782214 GCF_000622305.1 Nannospalax galili
GACTTGTGATTTGATAATGGTAATAGAAATGAGTGAATCCTATGTATTGAGCATTTTGTATGCAGGGAAATGTTTTATATATATGTATGTATTTATATGTATATATATATATATATAGTGTCTCATAGGGTTTGAGGGAACTAATGTGGTTAGCTTATTTCAGTATATAATAAAAGCTTAAATTGATTAGCTAGTAGCAGTAAGAAAGAGGTAGATAATAATAGCTTTCTTTGAGTTGATAACTTCATGGGCTCAAACTCTTCATTTGTGAAGAAAAAATCATGCAATCTTCACAAAACCCTATGACCTTGATTCTAGTACTGTATCCATTTTATAGATCAAGAATGCCAGGCACAGAGTGTTGAAAAATATCGGAGCTAGTAAATGGCAGAGCCAGGGTTTAGAGGCAGACCAGGCCCTCAGAGTCCATGCCTTTCTCACTTCTCAGGAATGGAATCCTCATGGATGTTGATGTGATGTCTTGATTGTTGGAGCCCCAAAGCCAGGTATCTAACCTTGTCCCAGAGTGTAGCCCTACTATGTTGTTAACCCCAGGCAGGGATTATGAACTGGTTGTGCCAAGTTGTTGCTTCACTGGATAATGATCTCTCTGGGGCTTTGGCTTCTTAAGCTGTGGTTCATTTCTTTCACTCTGAAGAGAGGAGCTAGCCTTCTTAAAGCCCAACAGCTTTTCTCTATGAGAAACCAGTCAAATAAAGCATTTACAGCGTAGTCTCTGGCGGAATGTACCTTTCTCCTAGTGGTAAATTCAGAGGTCTCTGGAATGCAGGATCTCTGTGCCCTGGCTTGGCCTGTGTTAATTAGGCCACTTGTCCTTGTTTCAGAGGATATGAAGTTGAGTCTCTAGGCACTCTCTGAAGGATTTGCCATGCTTTTCCTTGGCTTCAGGGGTAATTTTGACACTTCAAAAAGGCCTTTGTTGTTATAGAAGTTGGCTCTAGGCTACTTGGAAGAGAAGATTGGAATTGAACTGTGGAGTGCTCCCCCAACAGTATTGCTGAAAGAACTTTAAAACTATACAAATATAAATGAGACTTTTGGGCTCTGTTTTTGCTTGCTTCTTCTCCCAATGGAGAAAACCTTTTGGTGAGATACCATAGTAGGCATTTTATACCCATTATTTCATTTATCTTACAGAAGAGTTGCCTGTGGATGGTGCTGCAGCCTCTAATTCACAAATGTGGAAATCAAAGGAGGCTCTGGTAGCCCTCCTTGGGTGAATATTTGGAAAGCAGCTCAGGTGGGCTTTAGTCAGGTCTCAGGGTTATGTGATTTCAGATTCAGTCTTTTTTCCTCTGTGACTTACCCCATGTGACCCCATTGCCAAGCTCTTTAAATGTCTCATAAAACAAATTTTGAGAGCAAAGCAGTTCTTGTCTAAAAGCTATTCTGGGAACTTGCTGTAGTAGGTGCTCCGTCTCCCCTCCTTTTCCTTACCCCCCTTTCAGCTTGTTTTCTGAGCTCCCTGGTCTTCGAAGTAATGAAGTTTGGAGGCTAGAAAGCCTGGGATTAGGTTCCCTTTAAGTTACTTGGCAAGAGGAAACAAAAAGGGAGACATCATGAGAAAGTCCCCATTGTATCTCTAAGCTCAGTGGAGGATATGGAAAGTTCTGTTCTTCCCATGAGAGGAATTAAGAAAGGCAAGAAAGAGCTTGGCAAAATTCTGTTTCTTCATTATCTCACACTGACCAACTTTAGTATGCTGTGCTTATTTCCTGCTTGCCTTTTTTCTTTTAACCACCTGCCTTATTCCTCCTACTAAATTCATCCTTCTTATGGGGTATCTTGTTGCTCTCAGCTCTCACCTGACCTTGACTTTGAGAGAGTTAAGAAGGCTATTTGGACCCTCTTCAGGCCCTTATTTGTCCTGTGCCCTGTGCTTGCCTTTTGGTACTATGTGGAGCTGAGGAATTTAGGGGTGAGCTGGTCTGTCTTTGCTCTGCAGTAGAAGAAAATTTTGCATGTGAAATCACCATTACATAGTTTGTCAGATCACTGCTTTCTGCTATTACTTTTGGGCATTGTAAATTATGAGAAGTTCTTGATTGGAAGTCTTAGTAAACTTTATTTATACCCCAATTAAATTTTTTTTTCTTGAGATTAACTTAGCATTATAAAACTGTTCTGTATTTCCAGTTGTTTGAGACCGAATCAGGCTTAAAGAATAGAAATATTTTTTTCATCACTGAAGATCAAACCCAGGGCCTTGAGCATGCTAGACAAACACTTTTAATCCAAGATTAATTCATTATGTTTATAATTAACACCAATATGCAAAACTCTCATTTTGCCCCAAAGCAATATTGGTAGATGAATTAAAAATGTTGGCACCTTAACAAGGAAGGAAATTTTTTGATTTCTTCCTTCTTTACTTTGTATTCAGTGGAAATTATAACCAAGCATTCATTGTCCCTACCTTTTTTTTTTTTTCTGAATAATCAAAGAAATTCAATGGCTGTAAATTTTCTACTGTGATGGCCAAAGGCATAGTGATGTTTAGGGTATAGGTGTTGGGGCAGGTAAACCTGCGCAGAATCCAGGCCCTGTCATTTACTGGCAGTGTGGAAACTTTCTGACTTGTTTTTATTATTTCACATAATAATGCCTGTACTTCAACTCTTGTAAACATTAGAAATAACTAAATATATTAACCACCTAAGACAGTGTCTTGCTCATGGTAGGAGTTAGTAAATGATTGCTCCTATTTTGCTTGCTATAAAAAAATTAAAAAAGAAACTAGACTGAGAAATATGTATCTCATGTTGTGGAAGGCACCCTTGGGACTATTCTAATCTGAGATGAAGACAAGGAAATGAGGTGCAGAGAAATTAAGTCCAATGTAAAAGCTGTAGAACTAGTTAGGGGCAGATCTGTCACTTGGACACAGTACCTCTGTGACTTTTTAATTCGTGATTCTTCTATTGCATTATAGCTTAGTTGATTCAGACACTTATACCAGTACCTCTAAGGCAAGACTTCCTGGAATCACCTGGGGAAGAAGGTAAGTCCAGGTATGGTTAGAAAAGTACATTCCATTCTCACTTGGAGGTAAGTCCATCGTGCCCTCCAAGCCTTGACTCCCCAAGCATCATTCACCCTCCCATCTCCCCTGCCATTAGAAATATGGAAGACTACTCAGGCTGAAATGAAGAAGGAAGTGAAACATTCAGTAAGCCAATTAGAAACGACAGGAGAAAGCATCACCAATAGGATAAATGAAATGGAAAACAGAGAATCAAGACTGGAAGATAAAGTGGACGAACTACACCACTCAAGCAAAGATTATGAAAAATTTAAGAACTCACAAGAATGGAATATGCAGGAATTGTGTGACACCATAAAAAGACCAAACTTACGAATCATAGGCATACAGGAAGGAGAATAATCCCAAGGTAATGGCATGGACCAGATGTTCAACAGAATCGTGGAAGAAAATTTCCCAAAATTAAAGAAAGACATGCCCATACAAATACAAGAAGCATACAGGACACCGAACAGACAGGACCAGGAAAGAAACTCTCCACGGCACATCATAGTAAAAACACTAAACGTATAAAACAAAGACAATACCGAAAGCTGCAAAAGAGAAACAACAAGTCACATATAAAGGAAAACACATTAGGATTACAGCTGACTTTTCATTGCAAACTATGAAAGCCAGAAGAGCCTGGACCAAAGCATTCCAAGTTAAATGACCACTGATGCCAACCCAGATTACTATACCCAGCCAAAATGTCTACTATAGTCAAAGGGGAAAGAAAAATCTTCCATGACATAAATAGGCTGAAGGAATTCATGTCCACAAAAACAGCCCTTCAGAGAGTTCTGGAAG
>NW_008340429.1:2784169-2784597 GCF_000622305.1 Nannospalax galili
TACTCATATTTGGGTCTTCAATTTTGTTCCATTGGTCTATGGGTCTATTTTTATGCCAGTACCATATTGTTTTTATGACTATTTTCACAGTAGCTGCAAAAAATATAAAATACCTCGGAGTAAACCTGACCAAAGACACTAAAGAGCTCTACAATGAAACTTTTAAATCACTAAAGAAAGAGATTGAGGAAGACATCAGAAGATGGAAGGACCTTCCATGCTCATGGATTGGAAGAATTAATATTGTGAAAATGACCATCCTACCAGAAGTCACTTATGGATTCAACGCAATGCCAATCAAAATCCCCATGACAGTTTTCACAGAATTGGAAAAAACCATCCTAAGATTCATATGGAAGCACAAAAGACCTCAGATAGCCAAAGCAACCCTGAGCACTAAGAGCAATGCCGGGGGGATTACTATACCA
>NW_008340429.1:2785565-2813717 GCF_000622305.1 Nannospalax galili
AACCTAAGTGTCCCTCAACTGATGAGTGGATAATGAAAATGTCGTTCATTTATACAATGGAGTTTTTTACTCAGCAGTAAAGAAAGATGAAATCATGAATTTTTCAGGTAAATGGATGGAACTAGAAACTGTTATCCTAAGTGAAGTAACACAGACTCAGAAAAATAATGGACACATGTTCTCCCTCATATGTGGATCCCAGAACCAAACCCTGATAAGTGAGTATGTATCCAGACCTAACTACAGGAACCAGGATAATGGAAAGGTACCAGTGAGGTAAAGGAAAAGATAGAACCTGAAGGAGAAGAACAGTAGGAAACATGCGTTAATAAGGGAGATATTGATAAAAATTGAGTTAATTTAGGGGAGGTGGGAAGGAAGGCTGTACAAGGAACCTAGGGGATAAAGGGAAAGAAGGAGCTCAAGAGAGGTAAGACTGTAGGAGAAGGGTACTATTAAGGGAGAAAGGGGGGAAATGGGGGCACCTTAAGTGGGAAAATAATGATGAAGAGGTGAGACAATGTGTGAGATGAATAATGCTGTGCTGGATAGCTTTAGTGTCAACTTGACACACCTGGGTTGAGGGAGCCTCCGTTTGGGAATTGTCTCCATTGGACTGGCCTGTGTCCATGTCTTTGGGGTATTTTCTTGATTGTTGAGTGATGTGGAGGGCCCAGCCCACTGTGGGTAGTGCCACCCCTGGGCAGGTGGGCCTGTGTTGGATAAGAGAGCAAGCTGAGCAGGGGCCAGGGGAGCAAGGCAGTAAGCAGCGTTCCTCCCTGGCCTGTGCTCCAGTTTCTGTCTCCAGGTTCCTGCTCTGAGTTCCTACCTTGGGCTGCCTGATGAACTGTGTCCTGGGAGATGTAAGCTGAATAAATCCTTTCCTCCCCAGTTATGTATTGGTCAGAGTATTTTGTCACAGCAATGAAGAGAACAAACCAGAACAAGCTAGTTTTGAAAACCAGAGAAAACCATATTACTCCAACAACCTACTGACAAATTATACATAGCAGATCAAGAAATATGTGTCTAGGTAAGGTTTATCTGAGAACGATTGGTCTTTGCTGAAGATTTTTCTATGTGACACACAGTAATTAAAAGTACCAGACGTGGAACTAACCTTCTTGGATGTTTAGCAGACATACTTTGAGGCCTATAATATTTTGGTCAGAAGGACATAAAGGACAGTTTTTGCTCCTTGCCCTCGTAGGTCGACTAGTTCCAGGGGACTATGAGCATCTCTCAAATTGTCCTGTAATTGTGGGTCACCTTTCCTCTTGAACAAGGAGGCGGAGGAGACCCCACCAGATGGACTTGAACCAGTGTCCAGTATAGAAAAATGAAGGTCAACACAGAGGAATCATTTCCTCCCTGCTTCTAAGCAAAGCCAACTATGGTCAAGCATGACCTTTGACTTTTCTTCACATAGGTGGAACTGGTAAAAGAAAGGAGCCGGGGGCTCCTCCAAAGCCCATGTGACACCTGAGGAACAGATCCTCAAAGGACCTTAAGAGTAAATATAAATTGGTTTATCTGGGCCAACTGTATGGCCTTAAACACCGAAAAGGAAAGTATAACCAAAGATTCAAGGGGTCAAAATAATTTCTTAAGAGTCCATATGCATAGGTAATGGCTACATGACAAGCAACAATGCCAGATCAGAGATACCTTCTTTTGAGTTGTTGGCACGTGTGACCAAAGGGACTCCCAAATAGTAACCCAGCATAGAACTGGGAAAATGAACAGCAGACCCTAATCTTGTCTAAAGGAATATTGACAACTGATTACTGCTAGATGAGGAACAGCTGACCCTCCTAAAACAAAGCCCTCCAGATAATCTGACTAGGTTCTCCAGAAGGGCAAGCAGTGGGAAGGGCTGGGGGTGCTGACAACACAGCAGACAGTAGCAGGGATATCAGAGTATAAGGGCTCTAGTGTGGGGACGGAGGCTATGGGAGGGTGCCATCTGGGAAGTGGGTGTATAGTTGAATAAGATAGTTTGGGATGTTCTGTGTGATATACATACACACACACAAAATCAACAAATTTTTAAAAGTGTATTATTTTTGAGAAGGAAGCATAGAAATTTACATCATGCTAATTAGTAGAGGTGATAAACATTACCATTGAAATCTACCTGATGACTTCATAGATATATAGAGGCACCAAGGAGCCAAGTGCAACCAATTATGACTAGTAATAATCAGATACATACAGATTAGAGATGCATGCACCAACATCTCAGTGTTAGTAGCAAAAACAATGAGTCTTTCTTCAAGGAACAATATATTCTAAAATGAAATGGAGATCTTTTTTAAAGGTTAAAAACCTCATTCAATTTTATGTCTTACATGGCTTAAACTGAGTTCAATATTGCATAACTGTATTAACTCAACTGTGAACCTAGAAATTTGCACCCACTTGTGAAAGAGATGTACTCTTGTTCTGGAGTGTGTTACTGAATATGTTAAAGCTGTAGTGAAATGCTTCTTCTAATCATGTAATTCTTAAAAATTAAAAAAAGATAAAAAATAATTCTTCAAAGCATAAAAATTTCCTCCTTAATAATTAGTAGATGTGAAAAACATTACCATTGAAATCTACCTGATGACTTTATATCCATGCTCAGATGCCAAGGAGCTCAGAAAGTAACCGACTGTGACTAGTAATAATCAGATATATAGAGATTTGAAGCGCATGTGCAAACATCTTAATATCAGTTGCATTAAAAATGAATTTTTCTGTATGAAACTATTTTAATAATGAAATGGAGATCTTTTTTAAAGGTTAAAACCTCTTTTAATTTTATGTCTTATAGGGTTTATACTGAGTACAATATTGTATAACTATAGAAATTCAATTGTAAACCTAGAAATTTACAGCCAATTTTGAAAGAGATGCATCTTAGCTCAGGAAATTGTTATTTAATATGTCAGTGCTGTTGTAATGAAATGCTTCTTCTAAGTATGTGGTTAATAAATGAATAATTTTTAAAAAAGTACATTCCTAGACTTTACGTTGGATTAATGAATTAAATCTCTGAAGGATAAAAACCAGTGTTTTTCATTTTAACAAACAACTTGAGATGATTTGTATATATCTTAGGAGTTTATGTTTCATAGAGTTTGAGATGAGCAATGAATTATGAATTTGAATTTCATTACCTTTTTTCTTTACTGAAGAATTGATCCTACAGTTATCCCAGAGGCCTCAGTCACAGGTAGAAATCCTAATCTGGAGATGTTAGTGATGATGATACTAATGGCAGTTACCATCCATGGAATGCCAAATGTGGTTTGAATACCTACAGGCACTTGAAGAGGGCCTAAGACACAGGCAGTACTTCAAAAATGTTAGCTCTGATAACTCCATGTAATTGTCACAACAGTCCTTCAAAGGTTATTACTGGTTTGGTTTTTTTTTTTTTTTTGGTCTTTTTGAGACAGGGTCTCCCTGTAGTCCTAGCTGACTTGGATTTGCTATGGAAACCCGGCTAGCCTTGAACTCACAGAGATCCACCTGCCTCTGCCTCCCCAAGTGGTGGGATTAAAGGCCTGGCTGTGTAATTAATTGGTTCTTTAATGAAAATAGTAAACTCATATGCAGAGAAGTCATATAACTTGCCCATTGTCACCCAGCCAGCAAATGGTGAAGAGGTGATATTTGAAATTATGTGTGCCTGATGCTAAAATCCCTGTGGCATTGTAGACATTTCCTGTGAAATATTTTTTCACTAAATACTAAAAGGTAGAGGATTTTTCCCATTGAAAGAGTACACATCTAGGTTTAGTTGGTACAGTCTGTTGAGATAGACTTAAGAGAAACATCACACAGGTAAATTATTCCTATTCTGACTTTTCAAAATCAAAAACTTCTGTGATAAGGGTTTCCTGACAGCAAGGAAGGTGGTAAAAAAATTTTGTTCAAGAGGGCAACAGTCTCACTTTCAGCATCAGTTTGTGCAAATGAAATAGATAATGAAAGGCAAAAGTTGTAGCTGGCGGAAGAGCCAGACTCTGCTGCTTCAACTCTAAAGATCCTAAAGAATTGGAACAGTGGCAAGTTTTGTGTGCTCTATTCTTAGTATTTCTGATTCTTATTTTATGACCTTCCTTGACTTGAAAGTTTGGGGGTTCTGTATACTGAGTTCATCTGCCATGCACAGGACTAAAGTAACCTCTCTCCAGCTTGCCCCAGCCTCATAGAGCACGATTGTAAGGACTGAAGGTGAGGGACTTTTGCTATGGAAGCTACTCATTCATTGTTTCATATATTGGGACTGAAAACAAGCCCCTTGGAGACTTGCTGGTTTTAAAACAACAACATTTATTTTGCTTTCATTAATCTACAGCCTGGGCAGGATCATCAGGTATAGCTTTTTCCTCTTGCCCCATCTGGAGTTGCTGGAGGGCTGGAATCATCTTAAGCCTTGATCACTCCTAACTTGCCTCTGGGATGAAAGGGCTGAACAGTAGGGAAAGGGAGCACCTGCACTGCTCTTTATCCCTTAACTGGTCTTTCTGCATAGTCTCTCCAGCATGGTGGTGTCACCATACAAGGTGATTCCGTGTCCAAAGTCATGGGTATGGGGAAGAAACAGGAGGTGCCATGTTATTTCATATGTCCCAGTCTCTAAGTCAATGTAGTGTCCCTTTCACTGTGTGCCTTGAGGCAATTGCAGGTTCCAAGAGAGGGAGTAGGTGTACTTTGCTTGGTAAAGGAGTGCCTATATTTCATTTAGTGTAAGAAGAATGTGTGTGTGTGTGTGTGTGTGTGGTATACACATGCAGATACACAGAGAGAGAGAGAGAGAGAGAGAGAGAGAGAGAGAGAGAGATGAATTGGTATGGCTGAGTTGGAAAATGTAATCTGCATTTGTTGACTAATTTTGCTAAACAGGCTCATTTAGGACTGAGTATTTTATGAGTTCCTTTATCCACATAGTCTGTGTAATTTATGAATGTGCAGATGTTTAAAAAAAACTAACTTTTGGGTGGAACCTGAGCTGTTTACTCAGAACGATGTAAATATATGACGGGAAGTGGCTGGTAGAACTTTACTTCACCATGGATGAGCAGCACATAGATTATTCTTCTTTTAGGAAGGAATAAATCCTTAGACTTTGTCTGGAAGCTTAGGCAGTGTTGGCAAAGTATAGTCATGCAAAGGATTTTTGTTTTCTTGTTTGTTTTTAATCTTTTTTGGGCAATTGTTTCATAGGGTTGAAAACATCTTTGAGTTTCATGAATAAGATAAAGAAGATCTTACTCATGAAACTTGGAAAAGACAGACCTTAAATAAGAAAATGTTTAAAAATGGATAAGAATTTCAGGTAGCCCTAAGGTTCTTAAGTCAATGGATAGGGAGAGCCCATGGCCAGTGGTGGTTGCTGTTATATGGCCCACACAGGGTCATCAGGAAAGACAAGTGAGGATTTTGACTTAACCCTTCTATGTATTCCATTCATGACACTTTCAGGTAAAAAGCCTGGGTTCCATCTCAAAATCCTACAGATGAAGTTATCAGTCCTTTTCTCCACCTTCCAAACAAAGCTTTAGTAGAGGTAATGTAGGAAAATGGAAATTAGAATTACTTTTACACAGTAGATTGTAAACACATGGAATTAATTTATTTTTCTCAAGACTGAAAGTGTGAATGATAGAAATTCTATAAATTCATGAAAATGAGATTTGTAATAGGCTGTTTGGAGAAGTTAATAATACTAGAATTGTATGTCACCATTTGAGGCTGTACCAGGTTACTGTATATGATTTTCCATTTTACTGTCTTACCCTAGCTACTCAGTAAACACTGATTGTGTATATTCTTTGTAAATCAGCCTCTGGGGGTTGAAGATAAAATAGTAATCAGGGTCCTTGCTTTCATGTAGACAGACTAAAAGAAAGCAACTTGACAAAATAACTACAAGCCATAAAATGCCCAGGAAAAAAATTCTGTGTAACAGGACTTATTTATGTATATGTTTATTTATATTTAAATATTTATTTACTTTGAGAGTCTCCTGTATCCCAGGCTGAACTTGAACTCACTATATAGCTTAAACTGACCTTGAATTCCTGATCCTCTTGCCTCTACCTCCCAAGTACTGGTATTACAGGCAGGTACTACCAAGCTCCACGGGACTGACTTTAGATGTGATAGTCAAGGATGGTCTCTTAGGAGATGACCACAGGTGCTAGATAGCGTGGTGCCAAGATAGAAACATGTGCGATTAAGCCAAATCCAGGGCATTGTTGTCATGATGCTCACACCCTCATTGAAAGATTGGATGGGCACTGGGAGATGCCTAAAAAGATTTTGATGTTGTTGCTTGTTTTGTTGAGACAGAGTCTCACTGTATGACCCTGGCTGACCAGAAACTGTGTAGATGAGGGGCCTCAAACTCACAGAGATCGTTTCTGCCTCTCAAGTGCTGGGATTTTAAAGGCATGCACCATCACACCCAGCAAGATGCCTTTAAATTTAATAAGAACTCTTAATCCTGGTCCAGGTAGACTATTGATGTTGATGAAGGCAGCTCTGTAATACTCTGCAGCTTCTGCCCTAGTCTGCTGAAATGGACAGTTCTTTGGCTCTGCTTAAAACTTGTCCCATGATTGCTAAAGAGCAAGAGATATCACAAGCCTGACTTCATCTTGGCTTCTATTTTTGTTGGATAGTAGTTGCTAAGCAACAGATCCCTCTAGCTAGAGAAAGATGGCTGATTGAGAAGGGTGGATGCAAGTAGGCTAGCGCCAGAGTTGAGGGATGACTTCTAGGAACAAAAGTCCACAGAGAGTTTCATTTACAGAGCGAACTCCTATTGTGAAATTTCTCATGTTCATTGTGCCTGGCTCTCTCTACCTCTGTTGTGATTTCTTGGTTTAGGGGTTCGTAGACTTTTGCTAGTTTGGTAAGAGCCATGCATGCTTCGAGGTCTGGTGGTAATTACTTGAGCAAAGTGGCCTGGTGTGTAAGAGTACATTTTCCCTTATATAGCTCTTCAACGGAGAAAGGGCACTTAAATGAGAGCATCAGATACAGATTATTTTGGGTTTTGTTAATGGGTTGATTCCACAGTCATGACTTGCTTTGGGAAGATCACTTAGCAAGTTGTGTGTTTTCAAGTGATACTTCCCTCTTCTCTGATCGCCTTTTCACATTCTTCTATAGCTAAGTCCAGTAACATTTCCAGAATTTTGATGTCTTCTATTCAAACTGTTTTTGAAAAGAAAAGGGGATCGTGGAGAGTTCTGGGTATGTCATTCTGAGTGATGAAGGTTATGATCATCTTCAGCATTCTTTTTTTCTGTTTGTTTTCACCTTGCACATACTTTGTGCTGTGTATGCTCTGTCTTGTGTGTTTCTGTGTATAGTTGGCCCTTAAGTTAGTGCAGTTTATCTGGGGTTCAACACCCAATATAAGAAATCTTTTGGATTAAGATAGACTGGAGGGGCTGGGGATGTAACTTTGTTGATGAGTGCCTGATTAGTATTCATGAAGCCCTGGGTTTGATGACCCCTAGCACCTCTAAAGCAAGGCATAGTTAGTACATGCCTGTAATTCCAACACCTAGGAGGTGGAGGCAGGAGGATCAAAAATTCAGGATTGGGGCTGGAGAGATGACCCAGTGGTTAAGTGCACTGACTGCTCCTGCAGAGTACCTAGGTTCAGGTCCCAGCACCCACATAGTGGCTATCAACCATCTATAACTCCACCTCTAGGGTATCCCACACCCTTTTTTTGGCCTCTGTTGACATTGCACATGTGGTGCACTTATATATGCAGGGAAAACATACACATAAAAACAACTTAAAAAATACTTTTTTTTTAAAGTTCATGATCACCCTTTGCTTGTGTTGAGAGTTTAAGGCCAGCCTATGTTATATGAGATTCTGCCTCAAAATAAATAAAGAAAAAAGCCTGGAATGAATTAGTTATTTTGCTTCTGAAAGGACTAGGATAGATAGTTGACTAGAAGTGCTACAGCCAGAACTCACTAGTTGATTTAAAACTGCATGCTAATAGAGCATGAGATTTATTAATGTGTCGGTGTCATCTCTCAGCCCTGGTGACCTTAGGCTACCTAATATTTTCAAGGCCAATTTCTCATCTATAAAATTGGCATGGAAATTTACTCAGGTTCTTATTTTGAGTACTATGTGAGAAAACATATGTAAAAAACTTGGCACATAGTATAGTTGTTAAGTAAATAGATGGTACCTATTATTGCTAATAGTTGTTACCTGTGTGATCTTCATAGATTATATAGTAGAGATATGTAATTGTGCTGTAGAGAGTAGGAAAAATTCAAGGAAAATTACCTTCCTTGAAGAATCACATTTATTAGTTTTCTTGTAGGGATGGCAGGACTAAGTATCAAAGGTCCCCCAAACCTTTGTTGCTTCTCAAACCCTGAACCACCCAATTGAACTTTTTTTTTTTTTTAATCTATTGGTTCATCTGGCTCAGTGGTAGACCTTCCTTACCTTTGACAACTTCTTGTACTTTTTTTCCTGGGTTTCTTTCTGTGTCTGGAGAAGGTTGCCATGAATGTTTCCTATTCCCTGTAATCATCTGGGAAGTTTCCAAGAGCTCTCGGCACCTTGGCTGATGTTGGACAGTTGGCTCTGGGACTCAGGCATGTACCCAAGTCTTTTTGGCTGCTGCTGCTGCTGTTGGTTTCATAAGCATGCAGCTGAAGGGAAGAGCATGCTAATTCCCGTGAACCAAATTGAAGCCTCTCCCTCCTGGCATTGGAGTGGAGTTCAGGCATATAAGGGAGATGAGCCCATAGAGGCAATTAGTATGAGTTCATGGATGAAAGATTATATTTTTGGACATGGTGTTTCACTGAACTGTAATGATAGTGATGCCTACCATTTATTGACTGTGTATTCCACAGAAGACAGGCCAGGCAAACCCAAGTGCTTTACATGTTTTGTTTTGTCTCATTTAATTTCAGTGATGCACCTGTGGAGTGGTAACTTAGAATCCCCATTTTTCCAGTGAGGAAATGGAGGCTGTTTTTTTGTTTTTGTTTTTGTTTTTCATAATGTCTCCAAATTTTCTCAGTACCAGTTGTGTGAAGACACGTGCAGTACTGTATAATGGAAATAGGGCTGAACTAAGCCTAAGCTTTAGCCTCATATTCTTGGGATTAAATCTTGGCTCAGCCATTTGCTATCATATGACACTGAGTCTCAGTTTCCTCATCTGGGGATGCTGTTTCTTCCTGTTGTGGGGACAGAGATTGTCTCGTACAGCACGTGGCAGTGACATTACATGTGAGCTAAAAATTAGAAGTTGTTTTATATTCTTCTTTCTTTTCTCAGACATGCTTGTTTTCCATGAATGAATTAATAAAGCCTCTCCCTCCTCTTTCTTTTCTGGTGAGGGTAGTGTCAAAGACTGCTGAAAATCTGATGAAAGTTCTGGATTCTTTCCCAAGAAAATACAAGCCAGTCAGTTGATTATAGCCCCCTTCCTCCAGGGACTGCTCTTTATCTTCCTTCTGATGTGTGGTGGCCCTTAGCTGCCTCAGGCATGTAGAAGAACCCTCCTCCAGGTCATAGGCCTGTGCTTCCTTTTCCTCTTCCTCACACCTCAAGCAGCCTCCTGGTTGCTTGGCTGAAGCATTGCTTGTCTGAACAAGTACCAGGAAGGTCCTTTGGGAGCTGTGACTCTCCAGAGAGGCTGTCAGAAAAGCAGGAAAAGTAGACTTTCTCTTCCTGGGTGGGGCTGTTTCAGGGGAGAGGGAGGGAGCAGCAGAAGCTTCGACTTCAGGAATAATGTAGGTGCTTTGCATTTGTATTTTCTCATCTGTACAAGATGCTACCAGGTGACTTCTGTTATCTCCACTTTACAGATGTGCAAGCTGAGACCCAGGCAATTTAGGGGAGAATAGCAGGTGTCAAAGGTGGGAGTCAGATCAAGCTTGTCTCAGATTGTGCCGTCCTGTTTCCCCCAAGGTGGAGTCAGGTCTCTGGGGAAAGGGTAACTTCACGCTCTTTGCTGTTGATAAAGGAAATGCCTTTCCTCCTAGTGGCCAGACATCCGCAGTTACTTCTTTGTTGTGTACTCTACATGGCCTCAGTGCCAAATTGCAGACTTGTGTATTTTTAGAAAAGGAAGAGACTTCTGTGTGTACTGTTTATGTACAGAGATGTTGGCTCCTGAATACTGAAATCAGCTAAAGCTACTGAGTGTCAGCCTGCTTGTTGCCTCTAAACTGGTGGTACTGTCTTCTGCTGGTTAATACCATAATAGCTTCAGGGGCAGGTGTTTTTATCTGATGAGACCAAGTTCTGAGACTCCCATAAAGATCTTATATTTTCCCCAAGTCTGAACTTAACCGCCATCACAGCTCCTGGTGTGTCAGCAGGTCAAAGCCACCCCTCAACATTTCTCTGCTTGCATTTTCTTCCTTTATGTCTTCTCTTTCTCACCTCACTCACATGCCTTCCCTCCCCCTTTGTAAACCAGTAGCATTTTGAGTTCTCATATTTTATGTTCCAACCTGTAACTGGGCACCTGAAGACTCCTTGTACTGATTATTAGGAATTGTTAGAATTCATGGACCAGGCTGCTGTGCATGGAAGGGGGCTGTGGTGTTCAGGTCTCTGCTCTCTTCTTGCTCGTATCTCTGCATCATTGTTGCCTGACTGCATTTATAGCTGACCCATATCAAGTGCTTGCTTTATGCCAGACTCTGATTGCACATATCAACTGTAGAGTCCTTTCAATAGCACTGCGAACATGGTTTTATCCTTATCTGATGGGCTTGAGACCTGTCCAAGGCCATTGTGTTTGTGGGGAGCTGAGGCTCCTATGTGCCTGGAACAGGAGCCACCACAGCAGGGAGGAAGGTGGGGCATGCCAGCTTTTGTGCCTTTCTTCTGCTCCTGGAGGATGTCCTTTGGTGTAGCACTCAAGAGCCTGAATTTCAGGTTCTCTTGAGGATTAGTGCCTTTGACCTCTCCTCTCTGACAAAGAGGATTTGGATGGGATTTCTTTTCCATGGAGATTTTGTCTTAGTGAAGGCTGCACATCTGGACCTACTGCTTCTGGGTTGTGCTGTGTCATTCCTGCTCACTCCTGGTCTGTGGTTGCTTCCACTTTCTCCCTTTTGAGCCCTGGAAAGAAGACTGAATCTCAGAGACATCTGGGATTAAAAAACAACAACAACAACAACAAAAACCACTAAGTGCTGCTCTGTGAGATTCTATGTATAGGATGCCGAATACCCACCTATAAGACTTCCTCACCTGACTTTGATAGTTTAGCAGATGCCCTTCCTTCTTAATACGTTCAGTTATATGTTGTGTGCTATGTGATACATGTGTATCTCTCTTAAAGGAGGTTACTGTGGGAACTGTAAGACCAGAACAACCAATGTGCTAAGGCTTTCCTGTGCTGTCTTAGCATAACCCGAAGTAGGCAGGAAGCTGAAGGAAGGGATGAAGCAGTGAAATGGTGGTTAAGGGAGGGCGTGGTGTAGTGCTACCAGAGTGAGAACTTCAGCACTTGCTGCTTGTCTGAATCTTGGGCACATCACTCAGACTCTAGTTCCGTTCACTCTATCAAACAGTGCATATCTTATAGCATTTTGAAGGCCAAATGAAATAATGTTTGTAAAGTTCACAGAATTTCTGGTGTGTAGTGAGATCTCAATACAAGGCAGCTATTTTTTTGGTTCTGTCTCCATGCTTTAATGATGTAGAAACCAAGCCTGGGTCGCAGAGCCAATACTGCAGAGGATGGTGCTGTATTAATTGCCATTAGGTGATAGAAGGAGAGTGCCATGAAGATGTTCAAGGAGACAGTGCCTGCTCTTTGTGGGTGGAGGGAGATGCTGCATGGTGGGATTGAGAAGAACTTCCTGGAGATGGCATTTCCTGAATTGGACAACTGGAGGAGGGAACAGCTAGGGTAGCACAGACAGCATTCAAGGATGGGAACTGTGTTGTGTGTGGGGTCGGGCAGTCTGATTCAGAGCAGAAGCCGAGCTCTGTAGGCCTGTGAGTCAAGAGCAGAGCTGGTTGGTTCTGACCTTGGTTTATGTCTTTAACTGGGAAGGGCTTCACACAGTCACTGATTCTTGACTGTGCTTGGCTGGGTATGCCTGTGTGTGTATGTATATATGTGTGTGTGTAGGGGTATGGGTATAGGGTGTGTGTGTGGGGGGTGTGTGTGGCTTCATTTGGTAAAGAAGACTGATTGGGAGAAAGCAATTTTGAACTTGAGTTGGTTTCTTTTTGGAGTAAGACCTGGAACTGCTTCTTTTTTTTCTTTTCCTTTCTTACCCCTCTCTCCCCAACCCCCCTTCTTTCTTTTGTTTTTGAGATAGGGTCTCCCTATAGCCCTAGTTGGCTTGGAACTCAGCTATGTAGACCAGGCTGGCCTCAGTCTCATAGAGATCCTCCTGCCTCTCTGCCTCCCAAGTGACAGGATTAAAGACTTGCACCACCACACCTGACCCCTTTCTTTCTTTTTTGAGGCAGAGTTTCACTATGTACCCCTGGCTGGGCTGGAACTTCCTATGTATGCAAGCCAGGCTGGCCTCAAACTCAAAGAGATCTGCGGCCTCCATCACTCAAGTCTGGGATTAAAGGCATGCGCCACTGTACCCAGCTAAACTGATATTTCTGTGGTAAAGTGCCAGTACTCTTAGCTACTTAGTGCTAAACTAAGTTGCTCTAGACATTAGTTTTGGTTCTACCTGGACTGAGTCATACTTCCTTAGCTATTTGATCCACAGTGCTGGTGGAGATAGATTATAGTGCAGAATGGCCATTCCCCCCCATCCAGAGTCATTTAAATTCAAGACCACAGAAGCTGAACTAAGTGCTTGTTTAAAGTAAATATTGCATGTGACCCTGTGGTTTTCTAGGCCATTTTCTCTTCTTGACTCTTCCCATTTATCCTTACTCCCTGTGGTCTCATTCTCACCACTGGCAGTTCTCAAGCCTGGATTAACCAGCCAAGGATGGATACCCCTCACTTCATCTGGTATGTGTCAGAGGAAAGTGGACTAAAAAAATCTCTTTGTAGATGATGTTGATTCTGCTAAGGTGAACATGGAACAAAAGAACCCTCCTTACAGTGAGGCTTTGATGAAGCAAAGGATTGCTCTAGTTTTGAACATCTGCCATCATATATGATTTCTCCATGTGGTTTTTATACCTTGGGTTTTTGTAGAGCAGGCCACAAGATTGGAAGCTACTTATGATAGGGACCTATTTCCTCACTGTATTTTGCTAACTGTGGTTTATGAGAATCAACCAGAGGGCAGGCAGCATCTTCCTTTCTACCTCTTTAGCCCAAATAAAGACTGTGAGGACAAATGTGACTGTTAGTGATCCCAAGAGCTGTCTCTTATCTTTGCATTAAATTGCTTTTTTCTTGGAGGTAATGATCCCAGACATATGCTGTCATTTCTGTGTCATGTTGTTTATTGGTTTCATGGTAATTCCATCCCCAAGTCTAACTTGATTTTTAAAAAAATGTTTTTATCACAGCCTTCTCTGAGTTCCTAATAGTGCTTTAAAAAGGCACAAAGAGGGCTGGGGACATAGTTGAGTTTGTAAAGTCCTTGCCTTGTAGGCATGAGAACCTGAGTTCAAGTCCCAGCACCCATGTGTGGTGACCCATGCTTATAATCCCAGCTGGGAGATGGAGATTAGAGGATCTGTAGGATTTACCCAGCCAGTCTGGTCTGGCCTGATTGGTGAACTCCAGACCAATGAGAGACCCTTTCTCAAAGGAGATGGACAGGGTTTCTGAGAATGATCCAAGGTTGTCCTCTGGCTTTTACATGCACATGTACCCACCTACACATATGGAGACATGCACACATATTAACAGGGTTTTTGTTTATTATAAAGGTACAAAGGGAACCTGGTGATATATCTCAGTGGTAGGGTATATGCTTAGCATGTGAAAGGCCATGATTGCATTCTCAGCATTTACATTTATACACATATAGTACATGCACATACCCATACATGTATGCATGCACATGTACACACAGGCACAAAGGGAATGAAGGTCTGTGGTTTTGAGAAAGAATTTGAATGAAACCATTAAGAAGACAGGATAATTTTCTTCTTAACTAAAGCAATTAAGTTAGGCTGTCATTGTGAGGTAGGTGTGGACGTTCTTGTTCCTCATGCTTGGAGGAGACCGGTTCTTATTTGAAAAAGCAGAAAAGCAAGACAGGTAAATAAAAAGAAAACACAGAACTTCCGAACAGGTGAAGCTACCATGGATGTACCTTTCTCTGTCCTTTAGAGCATGCCCAATTGTTTTTTCGGAAAGTGAATGATGCTTGAGAAGGTGTGTGTTTTTCAAATACTTTTTGCCATATGGCTTTTTTTTTTAAACACATAAAAAACATAGTTTATTTTAGACATATGTATATATACATTCTTTTTTTATTATATACATTTTTTATTTTTTAGAAGAAGCATTTCATTACATCTTTAACATAGTAACAGTTTCCAGAGCAAAGATACATCTCTTTCAAAAGTGGCTATAAAATTTTTAGGTTCACTGTTGAATTAATACAGTTATACCATATTGAATTCAGTATAAACCCTGTAAGACATAAAATTGAATGAGTTTTTAACCTTTAAAAAAGGTCTTCATTGCATTTAAATGTTTCTTATAGAAGGACTCATTATTTTTGCTAATAACACTTT
This sequence comes from Nannospalax galili, assembly GCF_000622305.1. Classification (NCBI taxonomy): domain Eukaryota; kingdom Metazoa; phylum Chordata; class Mammalia; order Rodentia; family Spalacidae; genus Nannospalax; species Nannospalax galili. The sequence goes on from NW_008340429.1 coordinate 2,800,269, forward strand.
GATGTTGGTGCATGTGTCTCTAATCTGCGAGTATCTGATTATTACTAGTCATAAACGGTTGCACGTGGATCCTTGGCACCTGTGTATGTCTATAAAGTCAGCGGGTAGATTTCATTGGTAATGTTTATCGCCTCTACTAATTAACATAATGTAAGTTTTTATGCTTCCTCCTCAAATATAATTCATTTTTTAAATTTGTTGATTGTTTTTTGTGTATGTGTGTGTATATCACACAGAACATCCCAAAACATCTTATTCATCTATACACTCACTTCTCAGATGGTACCCTCCCACAGCCCTCCCCCAAACTAGAGCCCTTATATTCTGTCATCCCTGTCTGCTGTGTTGTCGGCACCCCCAGCCCTTCCCCACTACTTGTCCATCTGGTGAATCTAGTCAGCCTATCTAGAGGTCTTGTTTTAGGAAGACCTCAGATGAGCTGTTCCTCATCTAGCAGTAATAAGTTGACAATAATCCTTTAGATAAGATTGGGGTCTGCTGTTCATTTTCCCAGTTCTATGCTGGGTTATTGTCTTGGAGTCCCAAGATTTATCTACATGGCACACAGTAATTAAAAGTACAAGACTGGTGGAACTAACCTTCTTGGATGTTAAACAAACATACTTTAAAGCCTATACTAATTTGGTCAGAGGGACATAAAGGACAGTTTTTTCTCCTTGCCCTCCTAGGTTGACTAGTTTCAGGGGACTATGATCATCTCTCAAAATGTCCTGTAATTGTGGTGGGTCACCTGTCCTCTTGATCAAGGAGGCCATGGAGACCCCATGAGATGGACTTGAACCCGTGTCCAGTCTACAAAGAGAAGGGTCAACACAGAGGAATTGTTTCCTCCATGCTTCCAAGTGAAGCCAGCCATGGTTGAGCAGGACCTTTAACTTATCTTCACATAGGTGGAACTGGTAAAAGAAAGGAGCCAGGGGCTCCTCCAAAGCCCATGTGACCCCTGAGGAACAGATCCTCAAATGGCCTTAAGAGTAAAAATAAATTGGTTTATGGGCCATCTGTATGGCCTTAAACACCCAAAAGGAAAGTATAACCAAAGATTAAAGGGCCAATATAATTTTTTAAGAGTCCATATGTATAGCTAAAGGCTACATGACAAGCAACAATGTCAGATAGGAGATGAGATACCTTCTTTTGAGTTGTTGGGCAGGCTTTTAAATACTATGTGTCATCCATATGGTTGGGAAGAAAGGGGGCAGTCCCCTGCCATGGCTGGTAAGTAGCTGGAACAGCTACCCAGCTCATAGGGCCGACCTCCTGCCCCTTCAGTGCTAGCCCTCTGACTTGCAATTCTTTCTGCCTTTCTGGACACTTGCCTATTTAGTGCCTCTGAACAGCTTTCTCCCTTTCCTGTCAGTGGCATACTTTCCTCTGTTTACAAACATGCTGAAACATAATCTTTAAAACAGAAAAAATAAGCCAAACCCAACAAAATTTCCCTTTGTACTTCTGCTGATGTGCTGTCTGTGCTGCTGCTTCTTTGACAGCTAGACTGCTTGAAAGATATCTCATCCCACTGCCTCTTCTGTTTTACTATCAAAAGTCTTGTCATCTGGCTGTGCCCTTACTCCCTACTTCTTTTTTGAATTTGTTGTCTTGAAGGTCCAAGAGACAAGATGGTTAATGACACTAGGAATTTTCCTCAGCACTCCTCGTCTTTCTTGAAGCTTTCTTCTTCATTGACTGAAGGAAGTCCTCCAGGCTTCCTCTATCCCCTCTGAACATCCCATCTTTACTTACTCTTTGTTTGTGGGTCTTCCCAAGCTCCCTCCTTTTGTTTCTTCTATCAAATCAGGCCTGTCTGTCACTAATCTGTCCAGTCTCTGGCTTCTGCTAACATGTGGGGACTGGTTCCCAGATTGCCCCTCTGGTTCTTCTATTTCCTTCCATCCACAGGCAACTCACCTGTATGTCTGGTGCCTCCATCCTGATAGAGCACCACCATCGTTCCTCTAGCTTGCTTCTCTGTGGTCCCTATTTTGTTCAGGTGCCATCACTGTCTCAGTCACTCATGCTCTATCAAACCATTCATCTTTTCATGTCTTCCCCAAATGCCATTACTGTTCTTCACACCTGCCACATGGGTTCAGGTCCTCACCACCTCTAACCTGCACCCCACGCAGAGCCTCCTGGCTTGAATCTTTATTTCCTTTCATCTGTGGAGACCATAGCTATGCTCTGCCATCTCCTTTAGCCCCCGTGTGCCTGGCACTGCTTTTCTGGCCTCCCCAGGGTTTAGCAGTTTGCCTCTTCAGCTGCACCATCAGCAAGTGCCCTGTGCCTGTGTTATTGCCTAAATTGCCCCCTCTTCTTATGGGACTTATTCTCACCATCTCTTCTTGATCAAACCCTCTGTGACCAGCTCCACCTGAAATACTGCCTCTCAGGAGGAATATTATTCTGCCAGTTGGGGTATGTTTTCCTCTTGCTCAACTTTCTCTAGGGTTCATTAGATTTGTTTATATTCTTCAACTCTCTCTTCCTCTCTTCTTTCCTCCCTTCTTCCTCCCCTTCCTCCTCTTCCCCTGTTCCTTTCCTCCTTTCTTCCCCCTTCTCTCCTTTTTTCTTTCTTGACACCAGCCTTTAAAAAAATCAGTATTTTTGAAGTTTGAAACATTTATTACTTAAGGGTAAAAGTTGGGAGCCAAACTTGTTCTTAAATACAGATGTTTGAAGTTATTAGGTATGTAACTAGAGATCAGTTTCTTTTTATCTTCGTGTCTCCATTTCTCCATAAGATTAAGAAAAAGGTACCAACCTGATCTGACTGTTGTGAAGATTAAAGTAGACAACACAAGTTGATATCAGACCCAAAATAGGCCCTTTTTGTCAGTTTCCTTCCTACCTGCTTCTCTTATTGTATTGTATAGAGCCCTGTGCTTCACATACACCAAATAAAGAATAGTTATTAGCTGGATGTGAAATGGATTTGAAGGAACTTTTAAGAGTGTTTATTATAGCTAATGTTTCTTTAATGCAAATACTTAGCATTAGAGCTCAGTGTACAACATAAATCACACTCAAGATTTCTACATCATATCTGAGACATAAATAGTTTAAACTACAGATTAATCAGGTCACATTTTGTAGTGGAATGATTTAACTGTTTTACACGTGGGTGGATTTTGTATTTTTGTTTACTATAATGCATTTTTGAGTTCATTAAGATAATATCTGGTATTAGGTTGTGCCCAAACATTATTCAGCCATGTACAGATTTGAGTAGCTTAGTTTAGTTGTTTTATTATCAGCACTTTGATATCTTGCCCTTCTTAGGCACATACAAAAGAACAGTGTTTTTGACTCCAATAATTAAGAAGTGACTCTAGCTGTTAATGGATTGCTGATGGTGCTTTATGGCAGTTGTGAAGAATTGGTTGTCATCCTATAGGTTCTATATGGGGTCCCTTCCCTCCATCTTATGCTGCCTCCATCTTATCCCCCGTGCCTTTCCTCCTGTGTACTGGCAGGAGTCACCATGCTTTCAGCCCTTTGGCCAGCTCCTCTTGATGCTCTTTAAGCATGGGAAGCTCTTCCACTCCCTCCTTGCCAGCCTGACACCATTCTTTTTGAGAGGTCCAAAGAGATAGCAGGTTGTTTGTTCATAGAGTCTGCAATTCAGAGTTCTGTTCTACACAGATTAACCCCACCCCCATTTTGGAAGTACATTGGCTAGACAATAGACATGAAAAGATATTCTAGCAATAGTTTGGGTTTGTTAGCTTTCTCCCACCAGCCAGAGCATGATAAAGTAGCGATAGGCATTTGTACTAGAGGGTTGTGTGGGCTTTCTGCAAACAGGCAGGTTATGCGGTGCTAAGACAGGAAAGGGTCTGGTGAGTGATGGGTAGGCAGGGGGTTACTGCACTGGGGAGGTGAGTTCAGAGGAACCAGACATAGCTTAAAAGCAACAGGTCTCAGATGGGAGTCATTTAGCCTTTGAGACATTGTGATATGGTCACACAAGCCACTGGGTCAATTGTTGAAGGTACTGTGTGTTGTCTTCCTGGGACAAGAACTGGCCCTCTTCCAACGGATTGCCAAGTGGAACTGCTGGCCCTTGCCTATATTCAAAGGCCTTCTTGGGAAAGGAAGTCAGCATGACAGGGTCTGGGTTCTTTTTTAAAAAATGCTTTATTTTTGTTTTTTTATGTGTATGAGTGTATTGCCTGCATGTATGTAAGTGCACCTGTGTCATGTAGTGTCCATGGAGGTCAGATCTGTAACTGGAGTTACTGATGGTTGTTAACTGCCATGTGGGTGCTGGGAATCAAACCCAGGTTCTCTGCTAGAGTATCCAGTGCTCTTAACTGCTGAGCAGTCTCTCCAGCTCCAGGATCTGGGTTCTTAAAATGGTCTTTTGCAGCTCTCAGTAAATCCAGAATTTGATTTCTTCAGGGGACTTTCTTGGAGCAGATTTATTTTTTCCTTAAATGACTAATTAGAGCAGTCATGGCATTAATCCTGGAGACTATATATTATAACCACAGGAATTTAAACCCACTTCATATGTGTCCTCACGTGTCCATGCATTTGGACTGCTTGCTGCCTGTGGACTGCCAGCAGCAATTGGATTGATTGTATATGACTTGGCTGAGTGCCCTAGACAGGACACTGGGGAGGTTCCTTTTTCCAGAGGAGGTATATATTCCCTTGATCCTCTGACTGTGATATTGCTGTAATCTTACTAAGGAAGTTTGCATCTTATTTGGTTTTAGAAGACCAGCAAAACAGAAAAATGTACCCAACAGAATGCCTTGACCTACTCAACCAGTAGCTAGGGTTTTCAAAGAGTTGAGCTGTTAGCTCTCCTTGTTCTGTGGACACCTCTGGACTCTTCCTGTTCATAGGTAGATGTCAGTCAGTGTCTTTCAGAGGTCTTATGCTTTGAAGCTCCTTTCCATTGCTTTGTCAAGCCTCAGGGGTAAGGAAGGTACTGTGAAGGAAGGCTCAGAGAATATGCTCAGCTTTCTGGGACAATTGATGTGCATCTTATCCTGATGGTGCTGTAGCTGAGATTTTAAAGTTGTAACTTACAGAATCAGGTTTTTTTAGTGTTGTCACTGACAATTTAACTTTTTTTTTGGCAGTGTATCTACCTCTGAGGGGTTTGTAGAGGATTGAATGAATAATATGTTTAAAACATTTAGAGATTGGGTACATGGTAAGTTTTCAGCAAATTTTTATCTACTACAGTGTTGAAAGTCTTTCAGATTAGCATAACTCCATATTCCAAGATGCCCTAAGGCCTTCACAGGATACAGACAGTTCTTGTCTTTTTTACTTGGGCCCACATTTCAGGAGGCTCCGAGCTCCAAGAGAGCTGGGTTGTGCATATGTATGTTTGTAGTGTAATGGGGAACACAAATGGCCCATATTAGATGCTTCATAAATTCTTACTAAGTGAATGTATGGAATGGTGAGCAGACTAAGGACCATAGAATGGCAGGATAGTTTGTTTAGTGTATATAACCTGGTCAGTATTGTTGCTTTGTGACCTCAGGAACCTTTGTCAGGGTGGGCAGCAAGATAGTGGGCAAGTTATTTTTTTTAAGAGCTTAAATCTCACACAAAAATCCTTTATTTAATTTTGCAATTTGATCAGTTTTAACATCTAGATGCAACTTTGAAGCTAGTCTCACAATATTGGGGGGGGGGAGGACTCAATGACTGTCTTTAAAGTATTTTATTTCTCTGTAGCTGATAAGCCACTTCCACCTTGGCCTTGGACATGGTTCTTTGTACCATTCTCTTCTAACCCTTCATCACATCTGTATGATATTTTTTGTTTGATTGTTTTTTTTCTTTGTTTTTGTTTTCGTCTTTTGAGACAGGATCTCACTATGTAACTCAGGACGCCTTCACTTTGTAATCCTCCGGCCTCTGCCTCTCCAGTGAGTGTGGGGATTATAGGCACATAATACTACACCTGACTTGCATCTTTACCTTCTTGTCATGGATATTTTCAATGTTTATAGTGTTCAGTGTCCACACTAGGTCACAGGTTTGGAGAGCACAGGGCTGTGGGAGTTTTATTCTGTGTTGTATTCTTGTTGCTGCCCACATGTAGTGAAGAGTTATGGGATGAATGAATGAACCTATTCCCAGAATAGATACATTGCACTGGTGGGCTGAATGGGAAACAAGAAACTGAACTGTTCTTAGAGAGTATAAATTATTCTTGTTGGGGCTGGAAAGATGGCTCACCAGTTAAGAGCACTAGCTGTTCTTGCAGAAAACCTGGGTTCAAATCTCAGCACCCACATGGTGGCTAGTAACTGTTTGTACATCCAGTTCCAGGGGAGCAGTGTCCTCTTTTGTCCTCCGTGGGCATTGCATGATGCAGGTGCACTTAACATCCATGCATAACACTCATACACATAAAATAAAAATAAATTAAATAAATAAGTAAATAAATAAATAAATAAATAATTCTTGCCTTCTGCAGAGGGACATCAAAGGGAAAAAGTGCTGTGATTTGAATGTGTTCCCCAAAGTTGATGTGTTAGATACTTAGTCCTCAAATTCCTGATATTTGGAGGTGGGCTTTTGGGGGTTAGTTAGGATTCGATGAGGACTTAAGGATGAGGCCCTCATGAATGTGTTGTTGGCTTTATAAGAAGAAGAGAGGCTGGAGCTTGCATACATGCTTTGTTTTACCATGTGCACTCTGTCACATTATGACCCAGATGCTGGCACATTGGACTTCCTAGCCTCCAGAACTGTAAATAAACTTCTATTCTTAATAAATTATTCAGTCTGTGTTACTCAGTTATAACAACCCAAGCAGGCTAAGACAAAAGGCCTCATGGGATCTGAATTACTTAAATATCATTACTGATGTTAGATGAAGTCGATCCTAGAAATAGAGAGAATCTAACGTGACACAAGCCAGGCCTGAAGATGAGGCATATGGGACCTCCTCTGTCATTCTAGGATGCAGCTGTTCTGTGGAAGGCTAAGCGTTTATGTCGGGGCTTTTGTTTTTTGTTTTGTTTTATTGCAAACTAGTTCTCTATTCAGCTGCCATGGAAGAATTTAACTGGGTATGCTATTAGAAGGACCCCAGATCCCTTTATTCTCCAGTTTGTGGTTTTCTCTACCCTACCCCAAATGTATATGACAAAGGAGATAAGCAGAATCATCTTTAGTTCTCTCAGAGAAGTCTCTTTTAAGGCAGGAGATAAATGAAGAATCATAAAACTAATAATTAAGAATGACACAACAGTGCTATGTAGTGTGCCTTTTTGGCAGGAGTAAAGCTAACGTTTTAGAATAGTAGATACTCTCCATGATGGAGGGTTGGCAAAACAGGCTTTTAAAAGCCCTGTACAGAAAGAACAGGGAGGGATGGGAAACAAGAAGAGCATATTTGTATTGCTGAAGCTGTTTTTCTACTTAATGGTTACAGGAGAGGCAGAATATCAGACTCATTCAGTTATTCTTACAGGTGCTAAGCGACAGCTGGTTGGTCTGGGAATGAAATGAAATGGAGGTTTCACATGGGTATTACCTAGGAGGGCTTCTGGTGCCTTTTGCACTTTTTAAGTTGTATTTTGTATACATTTCATCCCAGGTGCTTTGATACCTGGATATTAGTCTGTCCATCCTTCTATCTGTCCATCAGTGTATTATTAGCAATTGCTGGTTATGCTCAAGGCAGTAGTCCATCCTTCTATTCATCCACCCATGCATGCATTTATGCATCCATCCATCTCCTGACCTACCTACCCATCCTATCCTTTATGTATCTGCATTATCCTTTGCCTATGTGCTATGCATTGTCTAGGCATTAGGAAATAGCAGTAGCTATAACTTAGCAAGGAGCAGCCTCTGGAGCAAGATTGTCCGTTGCTTTTCAGCTTTGATGAGACGTTATTAATGACTGTCTTATTTGCCTATACTCTCACTTGTAGTACTATAGAGGCACAGGCTGTATCTGCTTCTTACCTGGCTTTGTCTCTCTAGTGATTTATTTGCTTAATACTGGGCACATGGGTGAATAATACATAGTTTTAAAAATGAAAAATGAAATGAGTGCTCTGTGTAGTACAGTACACTTCTTTAACAACAGTGTCCTCACAGCTGTGAAAAGTCAGACAAGACAGGCTCTATTTCTGACCAAGTAATGAAGAATGAAGGACATCTGCATTGACTGTTCAGTTAAATGTTCGTTTATTCCTGTGGCTGAGCTGTGGTAAGAGTTGGCTGAGATAGTGTATGGGACTTCCCTGGTCTGGGCCGTCTTGAAGCTGCCTACCCTGAAGAAGTGTGGAAAATACAGGGAAAGAGAAGTCTACTTGCCTAAGAGGCCACCCTGGGCTGGTGGTAGGGTGATTGGGGCTGTGTTTGTGATGCCATACCTTAAAGGGGTTTGTGGAGGGAGTTGGATGTCATTGGTATGTGTACTGGGGAGAGGCCTTTCAGACCAAGGAAAGCCTTATGAAGGTGTTGGTTTGGGGAAGAAGTTGTTAGGCCTGCAAGTGGAGAGTTGTTGTGAGGTGCTCTAGATGAGAGAAGGCATACCTTCAGTATGAAGAGCAGTATTTCTTTTGTTGTGGAGTGGTTGGATTTTGGTAACAATAGGATTTTAAAGCCCACAATTCCCTAGAAAGGAGGTATATTAGTTCCTTAGGGCTGCCACAATAAATTACCACAAATTTATTTCCTCACAGTTCTAGAGGCAGAAATCTGAAATCAGGTTTGTCATTAGGGCCACATTTACTCTGGGGAAGAGCCTTCTCTTCACCTTCTTTGGCTTTGGTGACCTTGGTAAGCCTTGGCTTCTAGCTGCATCACTCCTGTTTCTGCCTCTGTCTTCACAGGGCATCTCCCCCTTGTATTTTCTCTTCTTGTGTAAGGATGCCAGTCATTGGATTTAGGGCTCCTCCTCATCCAGTGCAGCCTCATTTTAACCAATGACATCATCAAAGACTTTTCTAAAAAAGCTCACATGGTCAGTTTTGGGTAGATAAGGATTTTGGGAACAGTATCATCTCACTGTGTAGGGGAGGGGTAGTGCTGGCAGGCTCTCTACAGGTCTTTGCAGTCCTCAGAGTTCCTGATGGGTGGGGGCAGGGAGGCTGCATGGGACTGTGGGGAGGGAAGATGGGCGCAGCAGCAGCTGGAATTCCTGACTGTGGTGAGGGTATCCTGGGCACAGGCTGCTTCTCACACATCCCAAAGCAGCTGTGAGAATGTGAGAAGTGGCCCTGTTTCTGCAGGCTCAGGGTCACATTCACCCCATCCTTCCTGAAGTGAGGGTAACATTTCAGGTTTCTTATTGTCCCAGGTGCACCTTGAGACAGGAGGAAATGCCCACAAAAGTAAAATGGCCAAAATAATGAATGACCCAGCAAACAATGGCCTAGGGTTTTTCCATGGTTCTTCTTTCCTTTGGGAACAGTTTCCTGCTGCTGTCTTGGAGGCATGTTGCCAGGGACTTTCCGGGTTCACAAGAGGACATTGCTTTCCTTTTCTTATTTCCCTTCTTTCCCAGGTTCACCGTTGTTAGTGTCTTCCATTTCCCTGGTATTTAGACCTTGCATGCAGTGTCTTCCTGTGAAGGAGGCCCTTCTACTCACTGTGCTTAAGAATCTTCTGGAGAATTTATTAAAAAGGCACATTTTACATTTGATTGTAAGAATTTCTTATTCAGTGAGCCCTGGGTAACCTGATTCAGGTGAACTACAAAAGCCAAATCCAGAAACACTTCCCCAGGGGGCATGCTTGTGGGTGTGGTGTGTAGGTGTGTGCCCTGAAGTGATACCTGATACATTAGGAATGAAACTTTCTGCATTTACCTGATATTAACTCATACAATTTTTCACTAGATTAGATATGAAAAATTGTAGCTGTGTAAATGCAAGTTTTCCTCTAACAATTGCTATAGCCAGAATGGTTTTAAAAATAGTGATACAAGGCTGGGCGTGGTGGTGCATGCCTTTAATCCCAGCACTCGGGAGGCAGAAGCAGGCAGATCTCTGTGAGTTCAAGGCCAGCCTGGTCTACATAGTGAGTTCCAGGACAGCTGGGGCTACAGGGAGACCCTGTCTGAAAAAAAGACCAAAAAAAAAAAAATTGAAAATATCAGAGGCCTCTTGTTGGATAAAGAAGAAAGTAAGTGGGGAAAGTTTTTGTTTTGTAATTTCAAGACAGCCCAGGAAATGAGGTTTAGAATGTTTTCTGTGTCATGAAGGAGTGCATGCTGTCATGATTTGTTTTGTCTTTATTTCTGTGACTCAACTCTCTTTCTGTAAAAAGAGATATACAGGATTTGTCATTCGTTTGAACTCTTAAAAGTCACATTCTTCTTTGTGTTTGTGCTGGATAGATTTAGTTGTCAATTTGACACACCTAGGTAGAGGGAGTCTTAACTGGAGAATTACGTCCATTGGATTGGCCTGTGGCCATATCTGTGAGGTATTTTCTTGATTTTAAGTGATGTGGGAGGGCCCAGCCTATTGTGGGCGGTGTCACCCCTGGGCAGGTTGGTTGTTCTGTATTGTATAAGAAAGCAGGGTGAGCGTGGGCCAGGGGAGCCAGTAAGCAGTGTTCCCCCATGGCTTGTGCTCCAGTCCCTGCCTCTAAGTTTCTGCCCTAAGTTCCTACTTTGGGCTCCCTGATGAACTATGACCTGGGAGATGTAAGCCAAATAAACCTTTTCCTCCCCAAGTTGGTATTGGTCAGTGTGGATTTGTCTGTTTGTTTTTGGTCTTTTTTGAGACAGGGTCTCCCTTTAGCCCCACCCTGCCTCTGCCTCTCAAGTGCTGGGATTAAAGGCATGTGCCACTGTGCCCAGCCAGTCAGTATGTTTTCTCACAGCAATTGAAGGCAAGCTAGAAAATTTATCTATGCATTTAAAAATATTGTTTGGGGGTTAGTGGCTGGAGAGATGTCTCAGTAGGTAAACACACTTGCTGCTAAGCCTTACAACCTGTGTTGGATCCCTAGAACTCACATGGTGGAAGGAGAGAACTAACTCCTGTAAATTGTCCTCTGACCTCCACATATGTGCTGTGGTCCTCCCATATCACCCAAAAATCAAGCCACACACATATATGCACGTGCATACATCTAAATAAATATGTACATGTAATTTCAAAAAGTTTAAAACATCACGGGGGGCTTTGAGCATGCTAGGATTGTGATGGCTTTCCTTTTGCTGAACAAAGCAGCTGTGGCTACTACCTGCCTGAAGTACATAATGGCAGCAGGGAGTACACATTAAATGGCCACCCAAACCCAAGGAAGCTTCCATTTATAGACAAAATGGGGCAGGAGATTGTAAGGAACTAGAAAAGTCTATCTCCAGGGATGGGTGAGGTGACTTCTCTGTACATGTTTGATGGGGCAGGATCTAGGTGGAAGTGAGGAGAGCTCCAGGCAGAGTAAACAGGCCAGGTATGTGACTGGAGGGTTCCTGCTACCTCTGAGGATCTGAAAGTTGTTTATGGAGCAGGGTCACACACAAAGGCAAGGCTGGTGGGTCATGCAAGTGAGATGGGTCTTGTAGGCTTTGGTCAGATTTATCTCGAAGGAAGTGGGAATAGCTATATTTGGGGAAAGTAGGGAGGGAATAGCAACAAGATCAGATCTGCCTCTTGAATAGCTCATTCTTTGCACCTGAGTGACAAGTGGTCTGGAGGGAAAGAAAAAAGCTGGCTAGGTAGGAGTTGGCCAGAGACTGTGATGTCACTGGGTGACTATCCTCCTTAAGGTACTAGTTGGAGGGGAGGAGAGGGGAGGGGAGAGGAGTTAATTGAGGTAGTAAAGCAATCCCAGGGTTATGCTATATAACCTGTGGGGTGTTGTTTAAAAAAAAAAAAGACATAAATGCTGTTAAATATATTAAAATAGAAGGCTTCTTTCCTGTTGACTTGTATTTTAATTTGCAATTTAATGTACTAAAATTTTTAAATTTAAATTATTAGTATACATTTCCTGTTCATCTTTATATTGTACAGTGCCAATCTTGTTCAGCTGACTTGTATGTAGCAGCAACAGAATTATACAGTTCATACTTTGTACCTCATATGTGCTTAGTACCAATAACAGTGGAAACACTGCTTGTCTTGATGTTGGCACATCCCTAGCATGTTCTCCTTTAGCTTCCTGATGAGTAAGGAAACACTTGACAGGAAAGCTGTAGGTTGTGCAGTCTTTCCAGTATCATGTTATTGCGGTCTACATCAGTGGTTGGTTTATCTGAGGAAATAACAGGAGTAAGAAAGGCTCTGATGAGGTCTCAGGGCTGCTTGAGGTTCTTTGAATGTCATTGCCTTCTTGCACTTGGCAGGTTCTGTTTAGAACACAAGTGTGGACTTTCAGGACTGCCTCTATGCATCAGTAGACTTAGCAAGCTTCTGCGGTACTCATTTTGATTCTCACTAAGTTCCCGCTCGTCATGAATGTCCTAGAAATCTGTACTTGTGGGCACTGGAGCACTATGAGCACTGTGTCTGGGGTACTATGACACTTTAGTTGTATACCTCTGCTCACACGTCTTCCTTATTCCACTGGACTTCACTTACCAATTACAAATTCAAAAACAAAAACATTTAGACAAGGTGTGGTGGCACATGCCTTTAATCCCAGCACTTGGAAGGTAGAGGCAGGCCTCTATGAGGCCAACCTGGTGTACATAAGACCCTGTGTCTGTCGCTGAAATCAATCAATCAGTCAGTGAATCAGTCAGTCAAATAAAAATTTTAGACAGCAACAACAGTGAAGCAAGCACCTCCTCCTGAGCATGTGGCCCTGCACAACTATGATCCCTATGTGCTTGTGAAGCTGTCCTGCCTGTGACTCAGGCTCTCCCATTTTTTTCAGCTGTGCTTTGAGTCTGTATCTCAGATTCACTTGGACCTGTGTGCCAGAGAAAACTGGTACAGAGCCTGTACTGGCAGCCCCAGCCAGGCCTGTGGTCCAAGAATGCTTGGTTCACCAGGCGCTGAGAGCAGCTGTCCTTCCTGTTGGAATCTTGGTTTCTGGATGGGTTTGTGGACAGTCAGCACAGGCCATTTATCAGCTCCAGGTGCCATGTGTTGATCCTTCACAAATCAGGCACTAAACAGCCACGTTTATGCTAGCCTTCCGAATGAGACACAATAGGAGATTTAAAAAAAAAAAAACTTTTATTTGTAATTTTTTAAAGAGTTCTCCACACTGCTTTCCATAGGGGTTGAACAAGTTTGCAATCCCACCAGCAGTGGATGAGTGTTCCCCTTTCACCACATGCTCTCCAACATTTGATATCATTTGTTCTCTTGATCTTAGTCTGGGGTAAGATGAAATCTTAAAGTGGTTTTAATTTGCATTTCCCTAATTACTAATCATGTTGAACACTTTTTAAGATATTTCCTAGCCAACTTTGTTTCTTCTTTGAGAACCCTCTGTTCAGCTCCTTAGCCCATCTTCTTTTAA
>NW_008340429.1:2813904-2815431 GCF_000622305.1 Nannospalax galili
GAGCCGTCTCTCTAGCCCTCTTTTTATTTTATGTGTATGAGTGTATTGCCTGCATGTATGTGAGTGCACCCCTGTCGTGCAATGCCGTGGAGGTCAGAAGAGGGCTTCGGATTCCTCCGGAACTGGAGTTAAGAACGGTTTGTAGCTGCCATGTGGGTGCTGGGAATCGAACCTGGGTCCTCTGCAAGAGCAGTCAGTGCTCGTAACCGCTGAGCCATCTCTCCAGTCCCTTACCCATCTTTTAATTGGGTAACTTCCTTTCTTGATTCTTTGTTTTTTGAATTCGTTATCTATTCTGGATGTTAAACCTCTGTCAGATGTATGGCTGGTGAAGATTTTCTCCCATTCTGTGGGTTTTCTCTTCACTTCCTTGGTTGATTCTTCTGATGTGCAGAAGCTTTTTAGTTTAATGAAGTCCCATTTGTTGATTCTTGACCCTGTTTACAGAGCAATTCATGTCCAGTTTAGAAACTCCTTTCCTACAACTATATTTTGTCGATTATTTCCAATGATTTATTTTCTTCTAATAGTTTCAGGGTTTCCAGTTTCACATTGAGGTCTCTGATCCATTTGGAGTTGACTTTTGTGCAAGGTGAAAGATAGGGGCTTAATTTCATTCTTCTACAGGTGGAGATCCAATTTTCCAGCACCATTTGCTGAACATACTGTCTTTCCTTCAGTGAATGTTCTTGGCCCCTTTTCCAAATACCGGGTGGCTGAAATTGCATGTACTCATATTTGGGTCCTCAATTTTGTTCCATTGATCTAAGGGTCTATTTTCATGCCTGTACCATGTTGTTTTTATGACTATAGCTCTGTAATACAGTTTAAAGTCTGGTGTAGTAATCCCCCCAGCATTGCTCTTAGTGCTCAGGGTTGCTTTGGCTATCTGAGGTCTTTTGTGCTTCCATATGAATCATAGGATGGTTTTTTCCAACTCTGTGAAAAATGTCATGGGGATTTTGATTGGCATTGTATTGAATCTATAAATGGCTTTTTTTCCACAATATTAATTCTTCCAATCCATGAGCATGGGAAGTCCTTCCATCTTCTGATGTCTTCCTCAATCTCTTTCTTTAAAAATTTAAAATTTTCATTGTAGAGCTCTTTAATGTCAGGTTTATTCCAAGATATTTTGTTTTTGTTTTGTTTTGTTTTGCTTTTGTTTTTTGTAGCTATTGTGAAAAGGAATATTTCCATGTGCTCTTTCTCTGCTTGTTATTGGTATATAGAAAGGCTACAAATTAACCTACCATTTGACCCAGTTATACCACTCCTTGGCATATACCCAAAGAACTCATCCTATTGCAGAGACACTTGTACATCCATGTTTGTTGCTGCTCTTTTCACAATAGCTAAGAGATGGAAGCAACTTAAGTGTCCCTCAGTTGACAAGTGGATAATGAAAATGTGGTTCATATATACAATGGAGTTTTACTCAGCAGTAAAGAAAGATGAAATCATGAAATTTGCAGGTAAATGGATGGAACTAGAAACTGTTATACTAAGTGAAGTAACACAGACTCA
>NW_008340429.1:2815578-2817903 GCF_000622305.1 Nannospalax galili
GGAAAAGAAAGAATCTGAAAGAGAAGAACAGTAGGAAACAGGCATTAATAAGGGAGATATGGATAAAAATGGAGTGATTTTAAGGGGAGGGGAGAGGGAGGGTTGTACAAGGAACCTTGGGAATAAAGGGAAAGAAGGAGCTCAAGAGAGGTGGGACCATAGGAGCAGAGTATTATTAAGAGAGAAATGGAAAAAATGGGGGCACTTTAAATGGGGAAACCATGGTGGAAGGGTTAGACAATTTGAGAGATAAATAATGCCTGGCTACTTTTAAGAAAACCAGAGGGAACCATATTAATTGAACAACCTACTGACAAATTATACATACAACTAGCTCAAGGAATATAATACATGTCTAGGCAAGGTTTATCTGAGAATGTTTGGCCTTTGCCCAAGCTTTATCTACATGGCACATGGTAATTAAAAGTACCAGACTGGTCGAATTAACCTTCTTGGATGTCTAATATACTTTGAGGCCTATACTGATTTGGTCAGAGGGACATTATGAACAGTTTTTGTTCCTTGCCCTACTAGGTCGACTAAGCTCCAGGGGACTATGAGCATCCCTCAAAATGTCCTGTAGCTGTGGTGCATCACCTGTCCTCTTGATTAAGGAGGCCATGGAGACCCCACCAAATGGACTTGAACCAGTGTCCAGCCTACAAAGAGGAGGGTCAACACAGAGGAAACATTTCCTCCATGCTTCCAAGTGAAGCCAGCCACCATTGAGCAGGACCTTTGATTTATCTTCACATAGATGGAACTGGTAAAAGAAGGGAGCCAGGGACTCCTCCCAAGCCCATGTGACCCCTGAGGAACAGATCCTCAAATGACCTTAAGATTAAAACTAAATTGGTTTATCTGGGTGAAGTGTTATAGTCTTAAACACCCAAAAGGAAAGTATAACCAAAGATTAAAGGGATCAATATAATTCTATATGCTACATAACAAGCATCGATGCCAGACAGGAGATACCTTCCTTTGAGTTGTTGACCAGGGTGGCCCAAGAGACTCCCAGACAGTAACCCAGCATAGAACTGGGAAAATGAACATCAGATCCAAATCTTACGTAAAGGAATATTGGCAACTAATTGCTGCTAGATGAGAAAGAGCTGATCTTCCTAAAACAACTCTAGGTAGGCTGACTAGATTCAACAGATGGACAAACACTGGAGAATGCCTGGGGGCACCAACAACACAGTGGACAGTAACAGGGATTACAGAGTATATGGGCTCCAGTGGGGCAGGGGGGGATGGGGGTTGCCATTTGGGATGTGGATATACAGACAGATAAGATTGTTTGGGATGTTCTGTATGAAATACACACAAAAAGCAAATAAAAAATGAGTTACATTTGAGGAAGGATCATAAAAATTCGCTTCATGTTAATTAGTAGAGGTGAAATATATTACCATTGAAAGCTACCTGATGAGTTTTATATCCATGCTCAGGTGCCAAGGATCTCAGAAAGTCAACAACCTTCACTAGTAATAATCAGATACATAGAGATTAGAGACACATGTGCAAACATCTAAGTATTGGTGGCATTAAAAATGAGTTTTTCTGTATGAAACCAGTATATTTTAAAATGAAATGGAGATCCATATCTCCCTTATTACGACCTCTTTTCTACTGTTCTTCTCTTTAAGGTTCTATCTTTTCCTTTACCTCACTGGTACCTTTCCATTATCCTGGTTCCTGTAGTTAGGTCTGGATACATACTCACTTATCAGGGTTTGGTTCTGGGATCCACATATGAGGGAGAACATGTGTCCATTATTTTTCTGAGTCTGTGTTACTTCACTTAGGATAACAGTTTCTAGTTCCATCCATTTACCTGAAAAATTCATGATTTCATCTTTCTTTGCTGCTGAGTAAAACTCCATCGTATAAATGAACCACACTTTCACTGTCCACTTGTCAATTGAGGGACACTTAAGTTGCTTCCATCTCTATTAGCTATTATGAAAACAGCAGCAACAAACATGGATGAACAAGTGTCTCTGCAATAGGATGAGTTCTTTGAGTATATGCCAAGAACTGGTATAACTGGGTCAAATGGTAGGTTCATTTCTGGTTTAAGAGTTCTCCACACTGCTTTCCGTAGGGGTTGAACCAATGTGCAGCTCCACCAGCAGTGGATGAGTGTTCCCCTTTCCCTACATCCTCTCCAACATTTGGTATCATTTGTTCCCTTGATCTTAGCCAGTCTGACTGGAGTAAGATGAAATCTTAAAGTGGTTTTAATTTGCATTTCCCTAATTACTAGCGACATTGAACATCTTTTAAGATGCTTCATAACCATCTTTACTTCTTTTGAGAACT
>NW_008340430.1:0-844 GCF_000622305.1 Nannospalax galili
AATTACATCTGTCTAGAGAACAACAAGAGATAGGGTTTTCTCTAGGATCTACGGTCCTTTCAACCATGTTCGTTTGGCTATATTCACATTGCCACCCATGAGTTCCCTTCCACTGAAAGTACTTTAAGTTCAATTAGACAGTTGGTGATTACCCCCTAAATAACAGTGCCACTATGTCACCAATGGATGCATTTTGCATTGCCAGTCTTTGTGGTTCTTAGCCTTTAGAGTTGGGCTAGACCTTTGATTGGTTTTTTTGCTTAGAATGTTTATAACATTCTCTAGAACTATGAGAGATTGTCTTCAAGAGAAGTTTCCCAGGTTAGTTCCAGCTCTCCTGCTCCAAGTCCTGTGTCCAAAGAATGTCCTGTCTTCAGCAGTAGGGTGACTTTCAAGTTCTGGGAGGTAAACAAGGGCTGTGACAACAGCTGTGTTATTTTGGGTGTCTCTGGGACTGCCATAACAAACAAATCACAGGGTGGCTTCTCCTGTCTGACACTGTGTCCCTTATTATATAGCCTTCAGGTATACACATGCACTAACATTCATATATTTTAGGTGTATTTTTCAAGGGGTTTCTGAATTAATACAGTTCCCTCTGATTTTTTTAAGACACTTATGTTTTATTTCTCTCTCCTCTCTCTCTCTTCCTGTCGAAACTTATCTCCTCCATCTCCAGTTTAAGTGTCCCCCTTTTCCCTTAATTAGTTCTTCTCTTTTGAGTTCCTTCTCCCACTTTACCCTAATGGTTCCTTGTGTGTCCTTCCCTTCTCCATTCCTGGTTGAATATCCACATTTTTGCCATTTCCCCCCTGGTAACATCTTTTCCCTACTATCCTCCCTC
>NW_008340430.1:3258-8825 GCF_000622305.1 Nannospalax galili
AAACAGCTGGGACTTACTGAAAGCAGTCCTAAATGGGAAATTTATATATCTAAGTTTCAACTTGAAAAATTAGAAAGAGCATAAATAAAACACACAAAGTTGCAACACAAGAATTTGAGAAAACAAGTATTTTACAAACCCAAATCTAGTAGACGGGATGAAATAATAAAATCAGAGCAGAAATTATTGATAAAACAATATGAAGAACAGTACAAACAAACAGAAAGAATTAAGTCTAAGCGCTGATTCTTCGAAAAGATAAAGAAGACTTACAAGCTGCTCCAGTTCAGCTGTGAGGGTTCTAAAATCTGGGTGGAAAGATAGGGTATAAGAGAAAAAAAAAGACACAATAGCAGCTGGGATCAGGAAGATTTGTAGGCTGATGGCCAAGCAGGTAGTTTACTGCAGAATTACAATGCTTTTATACCTTCCCTCAAAGAAAAAAGTCTCACTGTAGAACATACAGAACCACACGTTCCCTTGATACTCACAGTCTCATTAAGCATTTGTATTTACAGTTTCATTGATCATATGTATTTGAATCAGCATCACCCAAACAGAACTAGTAAGAGAAAAACATGAACCTGGAGACTGAGTATCAGGAACTGTCCCATGCAGGTCCAATCCTGGAACAGCCAGGAGAGACCTTGCCTGTCGGCTCTTCTCCTGAGTCTTAAATGTCTTCAGTTGGCAGTCCCAAATAGCTCCCAACAACAGACCCTTAGGCATATTAAACAAATAACAAATTAGGAAATATTAATTAAAAGGCACAGAGTTGAATAGGGAAATATTATAACAGAAAAAAACAAATAAGAATGTTATAAAGGCATACTATAAGAACTGAAAATGCATTAAGTTTGAAAACTAAAATAAATAGAAGAATTTATACATTCATTCAAATCACCAACATTAAACCAAGCAGAAAGCAACATCTTTAACAGAGTCATAAATAATGGAGATTAAAACATTAATAAAAAGTTTTCTGACTAAATATAGCCTAGGTCCAGATGTATTCATGGCAAATTTCTGTCAGATCTTCAAAGAAGTACTATCACTAATTCTTCAACTATTTTAAAAATATTTTATTTATTATTTTTATTTTTTTTTTACGAGTGTATTGCCTGCATGTGTGTAAGTGCACTCATGTCATGCAATGCTTGCAGAGGTCAAAATAGGGTGTTGGTTCCCCTGGAACTGTAGTTACAGATGGTTGTTAGCTGCCATGTGGGTGCTGGGAATTGAACCCAGGTTCTCTGCAAGAGTAGTCTGTGCTCTTAACTACTGAGCCATCACTCCATCGCTTTAGCCTATTTTAAAAAAACAAAAAATATTGTGAAAACATGGAATCATTTTAAAAAATAAAGTTTTTGTGTGTATGTGTTTTTTAGATTCTAATTCTGTCAAAGTTACAGCTGGTAAAGATTACTTTTCCCATTTCAAGATTGCTTTTTCACTTGAATGTTAGTATACTTTGCTATACAGAAGCATTTTATTTTATTTTTAATATTTTTATTTATTATTTTTATTTTATGTGTGTGCATGTGTGCATTGCCTACACGTAAGTAAGTGCACCCGTGTTGTTCAATGCCCGTGGAGAACAGAAGAGACTTTCAGATTCCCTGGAACTAGAGTTATGGACAGTTGTTAGCTCCTATGAAGGTGCTGGGATTTGAACCCCGGTCTTCTGCAAGAACAGTCAGTGTTCACAACCTTGGAGACATCTCTTCAGCCCCTACAGAAGCATTTTAGCTTCATGAAGTACCACTTGTCCATTGTTGGACATAATGTCTGTGCTAGAATATACAAAAAAATTCGAAAGTAAGTGTCAGAAAAGAAGCAACCAAATTAAGAAATGGGGTAAGGAACTGAACAGGGAGTTCTTAAAATATGAAATACAAATGGATGTGAAATTTTTATTCAAAGCTTAAATTTTTAATAATAATGGAGCTATATATTAAAACCACTTTGACATTTCATCCTACCCTAGTCAGAATGGCTAGGATTCAGAAATAAACAATGCTGGTGAGGATGTGGGGAAAAGAGAACTCTTATTCACTGATGGTGACAGTGGAAACCAGTGTAGCCACTATGGATATCAGTGTGTAAATTACTCAAAAAGCTAGAAGTTTATCTATCACATGATCCAGGCATACCGTGAGAACTTAACAGTAGGACCCTATTGTTGAAGACACTACATACATGAGTTGTGGAAAGAACAAGGAGAAATCAAACTGGTGCTGATATCAAAGCTATGAATCTGTGACCTACAATTGGCCTGGCAGAATACGACCATGGTGTGGTAGTGACATGAATTTTATGGGAGTAACCAACTATTTTCTGCTTAGATCTAAGGTTTGCTTCACAAGTCAAAGCCCATCCCTTACACTGAAGTCAGGCTAAGAAACCTCTGGCTAAACAGATCAAAGGCTATAGGGCATGAACCAACTACTATTATTCTTGCAGATTAAACTGACTCCTATAAAGTCATTGTTTTATTCACAAATGGATTCATCTTTCAACTCTCAGCAGAGAAGATTCTTCATGTAGCGAATGGTGATTAAACATGGAGAACTGGTGTTGGAGCCATGGCTCAGACAGTAGTGGTGACATCATACACAAATCCCACCTAAACTCAAGTCAAGTAAAATCCCAACAAAAAATGGGTAAGAATCCCCAAACATAGCTAAGGAACTACTGGTAACCAATAGTTGCCGGAAGAAAGACGGAGTCAGTTTTCTTGAGGGTGTGACTCTAAGTAGGCTAACCAGAATCCAGTGGATGGATCCACACTGAAGGGAATATAAATTTGACTTGATAAGTGTATGTGTGTGTGTGTGTGTGTGTGTGTGTGTGTGTGTGTGTGTGTAAGAATTTAGGTGGAGTCTATTATGTGGGAGTACAGGTGGGGAGGGATTCTAAATATGGTCAAACATATTGCATGTAATTCACAAAACTTCAATTAAAATATATATGATAGTTTAGCACTGTCTGTTCAGTAGAATAATAGTAGTAGAGTATCCCCAACAGCCTGTGTCCTGTCTAGCCACAAGGTCTTGACTCTCATAACAATGCATGGGTGGGCTTCATCTTGTAAAGGATGCCTTACACAGAATTAAAATGACTGATTACTCCTGTAACATTTGTGCCATTTTGCACCACAGAGCATGTATTTCCTGTCTAGTTTTTACACTAGCTTCCTGATACACACCTGGGTAAGGTTGATCAAGAATTTTAAGACATATGTAGAAATCAAGTTTCAATATTGCTCCTTTATATGATCTCTAAATAGTTAATATGAAACTAAACTCTTAGTAAATGGCTAAAATCTAACCCTTTTAAATGTAAGGTTTTTAGATTACATACATTATCTTTCATAAATCAAAAGAATGATGGAAGTCTGACACTGTTATTATCATTGGGAAAAAGAAGAGGAGAAGGAACATGAAGAACACTATAAGCCACATGATGATGATAATTAATAATAATCTCAATTATTATTATGGTGCACTAATAAGATTTAAATCCAAGTCAGATATTTTGACATCTTTCTTATGGTTCTATATTAAACATTTCTGTCTTCCCAAGCTACATTGCTGATTTTTCCTCACTGATGTGGAAGAACATCATGGTGACAAGGACAAAGTGGCAGAAGCTGCCCATTATGGACAGGAATGAGAGTGTAAGGTGGGCATCAAGGATGTAAACAACATTGAAAGCCATGCTCTGGTGACCTACTTCCTCATGTTATACTATACCTCCTCAAATTTCCACTGCCTCCAAAAATAGGGCTACCAGTTAGGAGACAAAGAATTCAGCTTGTGCATATGTGGAGGCACTTAATATTCCATCTATACAACCCCAATAAATGGATTCAGTAAATTTGCAGGATAAATAATGATATAAAAATCAGTAGCATTTTATATAAAAGGAAGAAATTTTCAGAGAAACTAATCAAAATCTCAATACCATTGACATTATCCTAATAATGCAATAGCTTAGAATAACTTTAACCAAGAAAATGATTGATTGTAAAATATCTATTTTTTTATTATATTTTATGTGTATGAGTGTCATCTCTGCAGGGATATAAGAGCACCAGTGTTGTGCAATGCTTGAGGGGATTAGAAGAGGACATTGGATTCCTTGAAACTGGAGTTACCTACAAATGGTTGTTCACCAGCATGTAGGGACTGGGAAATGACCTGAGGTTTAGTATAGGAGCTCTATCCAGGGACACACACTCCGCAGTCTCTTAACCTCTAACGTAGGTGTGGCCTTCTGTGTGCATTTCACTCTGTTACATGAGGAAGATTCGCTGATGAGAGTTGAGGGATGTATCAATATTCTTGCCACCCCCTGTTCTGCTATGTTCCATGAGCCTTAGGTGTAGAGGTTCCACTGTAGATGTGTCACTTAGGACTGGGCATCTCTAGGACATAAATTCTCTGTGTGTGACCAGCTGTGGAACATTGTAATAGATTCTGTCTGAGGCCCAAAGTAACTTCTTTGATGGGTGTTGTGCAGTATACTTGTCTCTAAATATAAAGAACCATACTTAACATCCATTAAGAAAATTTGAAACCCAGTCTCCCTTCTAGCCTTGAGCGCAGGCCCACTTTTGCTATTTCTGCTGAGATCTCTGGACTGTCCTCTGACTCCAGACCTGCCTACTGCATCCTCATCCCCTGAACTCATATCAGCTCAGCTTTCCAGTCTAGTTTGTTAGATCTCCATAGGCTGTTCCGAAATCATATCAGCTCAGCTTTCCAGTCTATTTTGTTAGATCTCCATAGGCTGTTCCCACATCTACCTTTCTTGATGCTGAAGACTGAAGACTAGCTGACCTTTTGGAAGTCATCAAATCCTCAGCCGCATGGACTACCAGATTCTCAGCCCCTCCAGTGTGGTGCAGCCATTGTTGGAAGACTTGGACACTATCTTGTGAGCTAATATGATAAATCTCTCTCTGTTTTGATTTTCCTGCTGCCTGAATGTTTTCAATCTCTCCTGCCCCATACCTATTCCCCCTTCTGTCCATGGGTCCAGGCCCAACTCTACTTTTCTGCCTCAGATCTCTGGAATAGTTTCCTAACTCAGACAAGCTTAATCTTCTAGTGTAGCTTGTTAGACCCTCCACAGGCTTTCCCCATCCCCACCATCTTTTGGACTCATGAAATTGCTGACACAGACCAGCCTGCCTTCATACCTGAGCAAATAACAACCAAGTTACATCAACAATATGAACAACCCCAAAATTCAAATAACCAAAGGCAGAATAGAATTTCTTTTAGATAAGCAATGAACAAAAGACAACCATATGCCCAAACAGCAACAACAACAACAAAAAAAACCACAAATGATATAAACAAGAGAGTATGTCCTTAACAAAACAAATAGAAATGTACTACAATGAAAATCACCCTGAGCAACCACACAACACAGAATTTAAAAGAACAATCATAATTATAATCGAAGAAGTTAATGAAAACACATAAAAACAACTCAAAGAACTCCAAAAGGATAGGCATAAACTTGTGATAGGAACTCAAGAAAATATGGTATATGGT
>NW_008340430.1:13377-17828 GCF_000622305.1 Nannospalax galili
CTCTGTGTTAAACAATTACATATAATACAGTGAAAAACTAAATTATTTTCTTTCCAATTTTAATATTAATTTTAATCACTACACAAAAAAATTTAAATCTGTTTTTTTTCTTTTTCTCTAAGTTAATGTGTATTTGCCATTTACTAGGAAGAAAAATATGTGGGCATTGGCTATGTATGACAACCAGTCTTTGATGAAAGAATATTCTGGATCCAGGTTTTCAAGTATCGATGGCTGGTGCCAGGTGCCTGAAAACATTTTCCTACAACTCCATTCTCCTAACAGTACAATTCTGTGACGTGACTGGGTTTCTTCTGGCCTCTCTGGCAACCATTACATTGCTTGCCATAAAATGTTCCTTGTTTATCACAAGGCTATAAAGACGGGACAGAGAAAAATGGGAGACGAGCACTTTGAGATATGATGGTATGTTGAAAGTTCATGGAACCTAAGGGTATTCCATTTAATTTGAACTCTGTGGATCAGGATATGGTGAGATTACCCTCCACAATTTACAGGACCTTTGATTTATGTATTTTCATTTTAGTTAAACAACAAGTATGTTTAAAAGAAATTAGAAATTCAATCAAATATTTTATTTGCTGTTGACATGTTCATTCTCATAAATGAGCCCAAGACTCACTTAAGCACTTGTTCCTTTGAAAATGTTAGGAAGCCTAATGTGCTTACTGTGAAATTTCAAAAAATTATCTCTTTAAATAAATGTAACCAAATGGTACTGTGTTTCTGGTTTATTTCTGTTATGTTAAGCAAAGAAATACAGACACTTATTTTTGTTCATTTAATCAAGCAGAGTTTACTTAGACTATTCAACTTTGGGTAATCTACATTATAAACTACGTTCAACTCTATGGACAGAGACCTGACTGAGGTTTTCATATTACTAAACAGTGAGTATAAAGAAAGAAAGAATGGGGTATCAAAGGGAACTTGTTGTGGTTTGGATGCAGAACATCCACACAGGTTCATGCTTTTGTTTGAACACTTGGTTGCCAATTGCTATTGCTCATCTGACAAATTTTGGAATCCTTTCAACATGAAACAAACTGGTAGCTGTAGTACCATAGCGATATTTCTTACAGATTATAGCCTGGCTCTGTTTCCAGCCCATATCTCTCTATTTCTGGACAAGTGAGGAATGAGAATTCCCAGTCACATACTTTCAGCACCTTGACTCTGGTATTCCCTTCCTTCCATGATAGAGTGTATCTATAACTTTAATCAAAGATACATTTGCTATTCTAATATTTTTAAGTAACCAAGATTATTTCAATTTTCTTTCCATCTCACTGATACTTGTGTATTTTTCCCTTTAAAGTTTATCTTTATTCATATAAACACATTTTCCTACAAATATATATATGTCATTATATATGAATTTAAAAGTTGTGGAAAAATGAAATTAATGAAATAATTTCTTTGAAAAAATAAAATAGCTATAGAGTTCAGTGTCTGGTTACTGATCTAAGAATCACATACTGCACAGAGAGCACTCTTTTTGAAATTTTTTATTAATTTTTTGAGAGGTTCAAACATTGTATTTCTGATCATGTTCCTCCCTATCCCGATGGATCCAACCCATCCTCCCTAAACTTTCATCTTTTTAATTTTAATTTTATTTTTTTCCTGGAATCCAATTTGTATTGCTCAAAATTTTGAGAATGACAGCAACCCTGGCTAGTCTAACATAGCCACACCCTTAAAGAAATATGTTAAATCTTTTATCAGATATCATATGCCAATAGCTTCATGGTTAGAAATGGAACTTCCTGTCCACTTCCCCATTCATGACAGGACTTTGTATGCTTTTAGCTTGAGCAGGTCTTCTGCATGCGGTCACAATTGTTATAAATTCATATATGTAACTACCCTGCTGTCTGGAAAATTCAGTTTTCTTTTAGTCACCCACCAACTGTGGTTCTTACAATCTTTCTATCCTCTCTTCTGAATTGATATGTGAGCACTAGGGGAAGCAGTGTCTCCCATTTGAGACTGAACACTCAGCAGTCACTTATTCTTTGCATGCTGACGACGGGGTGTTTTCTGATAGTTGCCTTTTACTGCAAGTAGTTTCTCTGTTAAGATTTGAGACATGCAATAATCTATAATTATAGCAAAACAGGGTACTATGTCCCATTGGAATATTAGTAACAGGTTCTCCCTAGGTCTTTGGCCCAGATAATGATTACAGATATGGTTCCATCTCATGCAGCTTGCCTTAAATCCAATTAGATGGAAGTTGGCTACTGCCATAACATTCATGCCACTGTTGTACTAGGGAACGTATTTTTCCAGTTCATTCATTTTCATAGATTGTGGGGTTCATGATTGGTTAAGAGTAATAATGACTTTTATCCTCTGGTAGTCTGTAAACAACTTTCAACACTGGGAAAGCTAGCCCAAAGGGTTGAAACCTCCAAATCAATACTTGGTTGATTTTTTCATGTTTCATGAATTAAGTATGTGACATCATCAGCAATGGGGTCTTATCGTCAAGTTCTGGAGGGAAACGTAAAACAATGGAAATAATCTATAATATTTGGTGTTCCAAAGTATCCCACTGGACAACAACTCAAAGAGAGATACATATTATTAATATGTTCTAAAATTTTTTTCTAGGATGAGATATATAGAGTAGAGGGGAAGAGATAACAAAAATCAGGGGGTGAATGCAGGGCATGATGGAGCATGCCTTTAATCTCATCACTCAGGAGACAAAGGCAGGCAGATCCCTGTGAGATCGAGGCCAGTCTAGTCTACATTCTGAGATTCTGACCAGCTGGGCTATAGGAGACCCTGTCTGAAACCAAACAATCAGGGGCTGGAATTAATGAAATAGAAAATTTTAAAAATGCAAAGAATAAATGAAATGAAGAGTTGGCTTTTTGTAAAGTTTAACAAGATTGACAAACCTTTAGCCAAATTAACCAAAAGAAAGAGGACCCAGATTTGTAAAGTCAGAGATAAAAAGGGAACCATCATAAAACATCACCAAGATACATAGGAAATTCAGAGAATCTTGAGGACATTTTTAAAATATCTGTATTTCATTGAACTGGAAAACCTGGAAAACATGAATCAGTTCCTATATATGAGAGACCTAACAGAATTAAATAAATATGCAGTTAAAAAAATTTAAGCACACCCATCATGGAACTCTAATATTCAGCTAATCAAATGTATCTGTTTTAGAAAAAAAAAACAAACAAACAAACAAAAAAACCGGAAACAAAAAAGCCTGTTCTTTATATGGTTTCTTTATATGAGGTTTATTTTGAAAACTTTCCTCAATGATTGCAGAAATATATTTTACATTTAATTTTATTTTATAATAGGATAAATCTTCAAATACAAAGGAAAAGTAAAGTATTTGCTGTTCTAGAATAATAAGGTAAAATATGATCCATCTACTCCAGGCTTCTTTCCTTTTCCTGAACCTTGTTTATTTTTTCAGCTTTAATTTTGTGTAAGACACTGCCTTCTTCTTTCTTGAGTTTTTGAAAAGAGGCCCACAACTTCCATCTGAGGGCCAATGAGGCCCACAACTTCTGTTGGAGGGCCAATGAGTGAATAATAATTGAAGTAATAACAGCTACCACAGTTAAAAAGGTTTTAATATCAATGAAAAATGGTTTCTGAGATTTAATGATCACATTGTAGAAATACAAAATCATTGTTTTTTTTCCAGAAACTTACATATAAGCGTATACCTGATATATCTTTAAAGAACCCATGTATTCTCAACAATATGATTGCCTAAACCTATATAATGACAATACTAGTTGACATGTCAGCATGGATGGTAGAAATTTCACAAGGTCCTACCCTTAGATGAAAGGTTACAGACAAACCTCAGTGGCTACTGAGAGGAAGAGAGGGGAGGGAAAGTGGTGGAAATGATGTACACATAGTTCTTATATATAGAGTGTTAGGGAAATGAGTCATGTTGAATATAGCAACCTATCTGAAAAGTTAACCAGGCAAGCGGGGTCTGCCAATTAAGTGAGGACACTGATGGAAATAAAAATTCCAGGACGTGTTCTTTTTCTCTCTTCTCTAAGGTTCTAGAGTAATTCACAGTACCAGTAAGTACAGAACAGAGGTGGGTAACAGCTACCACACATTAGAAACCTCCTACATCTGACAGCACAGTAACAAACCCCAAAACTGTGGAGGTCCAAAGGACTCTCATTTGGGTTTTATTTCTGATGCAAGCAATCTCTAATCCAAGATGATCACAAATAACTCAATTTATGTGATTAAGTGAGCGTTTAGTGATTTTAATCAGCATGTGATTTGAATTTTCGTTTTTTCTAAGCATTGTGGGTCTGCTTCATTGTTGAATTTAATTCTTCCTCCAAAGAAATGACCAAATAATATGACTACTCCTCAAATATTTTCCTTTTCTTTACCCATTTTTAATGTGAAAG
>NW_008340431.1:0-1032 GCF_000622305.1 Nannospalax galili
ATCCCAGCCTGGAACATCAGAATTGCCTGCGATGGAAAACCTCCCTCCACACCTACTGACCCCAGAGATGGCAGCCCTGACCCTGGAGGAAGAAGCACACCTCTCAACCACCAAGAGACCAATCCAATGTCACAGACCACGAAAGTCACCAACCAGGGGAGACCTCGAACATCTCTCTCCACAAACAGAGACATTAGCTAAGCTAAGTCCTCAATCCAGAGGAAAACCTTTGTCTATGTTCCTTATTATGTGTGCCATCATTACTGCTAACTCCTGATTTTTGGACCCTGCATTGTTAAGGGTCTTGATAATTTTGTTAAAACTCGTATTTCTCTGGTTCAGTTAGCTGTTGCCCCACCTCCAGATCTTGCCAGGCATATCTCTGCAAACAAGGACCCGCTTGCTGTTCCTTGCCCTTACCAACCTATAATAACAGAGATATGAAAAGTAGGCTTGAGCATAGGTATAAAGTGTTATGGAACAACCATGCAATGGACCTGAAACAACAGCCCGACTGCCGGAGCCACAGGAAACACCTTGCAATATATACTCCTGTTGGCAGACTATGAGACTGATGCCTAGAACTTGCCAATCCCTAATCCTCATCGTTACCCCAGGTGGGACGACCCTGCTCCATCGGCTTTTATTGAATTCTTAGCCCCTTAAGAGGCCTTTGCATGGGCCAAAGTTTGATACACTGCCTCTCCCTCTGCTGGACCATACCAAGGGACTCACCCTTTGAGGGCTGGTAGTCAATGATGGGTAAGATCCAAAAGGATGGGACAACCTAAGACAGGCACAATCCATAATGCTGGGTAACCCTTGAGGTGGTGACAACAATGCCGAGGCAAAGAACCTCCACTCCCACTGGTTGGCATGGAGTTGGCCCAGCTTGCTCTCAAGAGAACTCACCATCTTGAAGGATGGGGCCCACAATAAGCGATCAATCCCTTGCCTCCCAAGCCATTCTATCTTGCCTTCATGCACAACAGAAAAATCCACCACATACAGCCCCTGGACTGATATCAGTAT
>NW_008340432.1:0-1755 GCF_000622305.1 Nannospalax galili
CCAATGTGACCTCACAATGCTCCAGTGTTTCACCACGATTCTCAATGTTGCAAGACAATGCTGAATGTAACCAAACAAGGCCTCTGATGTGTCATCACAATGCTCAGTGTGTAAATATAATGCCCCAATGAGTGATCACAATAATCCAATTTGGTATTCCAAAGTTTCATGTGCCATATCAATGCTCCAATGTGCCAACATTATGGCTACATGTGCCATTATATTGCTCCAATATGCCATCACAACGTTACAATATGAAGTCACAATATTCCATTTTGCAATCACTATGCTCAGTGAGCCATCAAAATGTGCCATTGTGTCATTACAATAATCCACTGTTCCATCATCATGCTCAATATGCAAACATGGTAATCCATGTCCCCTCACAATCCTCCAATGTTATATCCCAATGCTCCAATGTGTCATCACAATGCTCCAATGTGTCATAACAAGGCTCCAATCTGACAACACTATGGCCCCAGGTGCCATCAAATGTGCCATTATATTGCTCCAAAGTGCCATCACAATGTTACAATATGTCTTCACAATGTTCTGTTGTGCCATCACAATGTGCCATTGTTTTATTACAAAGATCCATTGTGTCATCACCATGCTCAATATGCAAATATGGTTCACAAAGACCACTCACTTTCGCCCAACCTGACATCACAGTGTTCCAATGCATCATCACGATGCTTCACTGTGACATCACAATGTTCCAATGTGTCACCAGAATGCTCAATGTGACATCACAATGCTGAATGTCCCCTCACCAAACAACTAATGTCTCATCACAATGCTCTGTGTGCAAATACAATGCCCCAGTGTGTCATCACAATATTCCAATTTGGTATTCCAATAAGTCATGGGCCATGAAAATGCTCCAATGTGACATCACAATGCTCAAAGTGTAACGATGATGGTCAAAGTGACATCACAATGCTCCAATGTGCCAACACTATGGCCCCGTATACCATTGAATTGCTCCAATGTGGCATTGCAATGTTACAATATGACTTTGCAATGTTCCATTGTGCCATCACAATGCTCTTTGTGCCATCACAAATCGACATTGTGTCATTACAAAGATCCATTGTGTCTTCACCATACTCAATATGCAAACACGATAATCAACATCCCCTTACAACGCCACAATATGCCATCACAAAACTCCAATATGTCATCAAAATGCTCAAATGTGGCATCACAATGTTCCAGTGACACATCACAATGCTCCAATGTGCTAAAATTATGGCCCCATTTACCATTATATTGCTCCAATGTGCCATCACAATGTTACTATATGACTAAACACTTTTCCAGTGTGCCATAACAATGCTCATTGTGCCATCACAAGGCACCATTGTGTCTTCACAATGATCCTTTGTGTCATCACAATACTCAATATGCAAACACAGTGCTCAATGTCCCCTCACATTACCCAATGTGATATCACAATGCTCCAATGTGTCATCACAATGCTCGAGTGTGATATCACAGCAATGTACTATCAGAATCTCCCAATGTGACATCACATTTGCAAGGTGGCATCACAATTATCCAATGTGACATCACAATGCTCCAATGTGCCAACACTTTGGTACCATGTGCCATTATATTGCTCCTATTTGTCATCACAGTGTTACAATATGATTTCCCAATATTCCATTCTTCGATAACAGTGCTCACTGTATCCTCAAAATTCTCCAATGTGCCAATATTTTGGCCCCATGTGCAATTACAATCCCACAATGT
>NW_008340433.1:0-492 GCF_000622305.1 Nannospalax galili
TTAAATCAAACTGACAAGCATCTGTGTATCAGCAAGATATCAAGGCAGTGCCATTCAGAGTGTGTGCTGATGAAGAGTTGGTGCGTTTAATAGGAAATTGTTCCTAAGGAGAGGTATAGGGTGAAATGCAATGCATAGCTAAGCAATCAGTCTAACAATCTGCTATTAGTCTAACGACCTGTGACTATGGGAACCTGTTAGGGAGACACTGAAAAACAAGACATTGCTATGAGACTCAAACTGCTTTCTAATATAGTTGATGGTAAGCTGAGAGAAAAACAGCTGGTGAAATTAAAACAGTCTTTTTCACTATGTATGTTCCAAATAACATCAATGAAAATCGAATTTGCTTGGCCTACTTGTAAGCCCAATTTAAATATCTCTGGGGCTCAGTTTCCAAATCCTTGCTAGAGAGGATGCTCTCTAAACTAATGCTTTTTGCTGTCATTCATGTTTTCCAAGACAGTGTCTTGAGGTCTGATGAGTTTGTTC
>NW_008340434.1:0-6108 GCF_000622305.1 Nannospalax galili
TTTTTTTTTTTTTTTTTTTTTTTTTTGAGGCCGAGTTTCACTCTGTACCCCAGCTGGCTTGGAGCTTGCTATGTAGACCATCCCAGGCAGGCCTTGCTCTCATAGCCATCTACCTGCCTCTGCCTCTTGAGTGTTGGGATCAAAGGTGTGCACCACCATTCCCAGCAGTAACAAGCCTTCTATTTCACAACCAAAGTATTGCTAAAAATGTGTGTGTATGAGGGTCAGCAAGATGGTTCAGAGGATCAAAGTACTTGCTGCCAAGCCTGATGAACTGAGTTAGAATTTGATCTCAGGAATCCATGACAGAAGGAGAGAACTGACCCCCCCCCAGGAGCACTGTGGCATGCACACTCACACACGTACACATCATAATAATAAATAATATGTGCATGGCAAAGAGGACTGTTCAGAGAGATCAGATATGGGCACTTCCATCCACAGCATTCCCAGACAAAATGGCACTGTGCAAAAATATCCCTAGAGACATGTGAGTTGAGGAATTCTTTCCAGCTAGCAGCAGGAAAATTTGGAAAGACTTAAACAGCATTGGGCACATAATGTCCACTATTATCTCATGCCTAAAGCGAGCCTGGCATATCACAGGCACTCAGAAAACACTTTAAATCACTGGTGAATAAAGGGTTAGGAAAAAGAACCATGAAACAAGAGAAGACTAGCCGTGTCATACCTGCTGGACTGGACGGCTGTGTTTGTGTAAGAGGAGGTGACAGAAACCCGGCTTGGCTGTGCCTGGAACCCCAGTGCTGGGTGGGGGTGAAGGTGGGGAATGAGTGTACCCCGAATCGTAAGCTTCAGGTTCAGAGACCGCAGCTCAATCATTCAGTCAGTCAGTCAGTCATCAGTCAGTCAGTCAGTCAGTCAGTCAATCAGTCAATCAATCAATCAATCAATCAATCAATCAATCAATCAATCAATCAGGTGGAGAGCAATAGAGGAAGATTCCAGACAGTCTCTTCTGGTCTTCAAATGTGTGCACATGCACCTGTGCCACACGTAGGCCTGCACCACACGCATGCACACGTCTCCCCTGCACACACACACAACAGGAGAGGCCACAGGCCCAGGTGGAGGGCTCTGGCTGGGAGGTCTGGCTGACACTGCATCACGAGATCGTCCGCAGTGCTTCTTCCGTGCCTTCCTCTACGTGGCGGACAGAGGGGAGACTGAAAGCCCCATTTTTCCTTCTATGTCCTCAAAGCTATGGCTCTCTAAGCATCAGCCTTTGGCTTTTCTTGTACTTTCCTCAGGGACACATCAGCTCTCAATGAGATGTGTCAAGTTTAAAAGCTGCTTCCTAATCCATTGCGTACTGATATGTGTGAAGGAGTCTTTTACTGTTGTCACAACTAGCCACTTAAGTGATAGTAAATGCTACTTGAGGGGTTAGTTCAGTGGTAGTGAGCTGCCATGTGAAAGGTCCTGGGCTTGATTCCCGGCATTGAAAAACAAAATAACAGAAAAGGATATCATTTGATAATATGGCATGTGAAGATCCACAGAACACGGGAACACTTCTAGAAATACTTTATCTTTTTAAAAACTTTATTACTTTGACTTATTTATTGACTGTGTATGCATGCGTGGGCACTGCACACAGTGCCGGTGACAACTTTCTCCAGTGGCGTCTTCTTCCGTATAGGGCCTGGGGACTGAATGCAGGTCACTGGGCTCAGCCGTGAGGGCCGTTACCCGCAGAACCACCTCACTGGCCCTGAATAGCTTTTTCATAATTTTATTTCCACATAACTATCTGAGATTAGGAAAGAAGACTCACTACTCATAAACAGGAGACTTTCCTTTAAAAAAAGAAGCCCTGCACATCTGCTATCCAGCACCGAGAAGAGTGAAGCAGGGGGATTTTGAGTTAAAGTCCAGCTTGAGCCGTGCAGGGCCCCATCTCAGAAACAGAAACAAAACAAAATATAACCAAGAAAACAAATCTCCCAAAACTAAATCCTTAGCTCCTCAGGTCTGAGGGCGGCAGGGGTGGAATTCCGCCCACCTAACCATCTTCTCCAATCATCACCTCTTACTGTTCACCTTCATAACCAGTGTGAAATAACCATCATGGGAAAATGCCGAGGTACTAGAAAAATCAAAGATTACGAAGAGTATTTTCCTAATCATAGGAGAAAAATACCCATCACCCTACATGTCCTACCTCCAGATCCCTTCCCCCACTGCTAACCTTTTCCCTGTGCTCTGGAACTTTCCTTTCAGCTCATGGGAAGATTCACATGTTCCTACATGGCAGCCAGAACCCTCCTTTACAGTCCTCCTTTTTTTTTCCTTCTTTTTTCTGTCTTTTCGAGACAGGGTCTCCCTGTAGCCACAGCTGGCCTAAATTCGCCAAGGAGATCAGGCTGGCCTTGACCGCACAGAGCTCCGCCTGCCTCTGCCTCCCAAGTGCTGGGATTAAAGGCGTGCATCACCGCACCTGGCCGAAATCATGTTTCTTATTGCAACACAGAATACACATTTTCTTGTCAGTGCTTGAACTGTGGCATTATATGAATGCTACGCAGCATTTTGTTTTCATTTTGAAACAGGTATTTTGCCAGAGACAGCGAGAGATGGGGGGGCAGATAGACAGAGAGGGAAGAAAACAGAGAGGAGGGGAAGACAGAGGCAAACAGAGAGAGAGAAGGATGGGGGGTGACGAAAGGAGAGAAGCCATGTTTCAACTGCACAGACCATGAGGAATTTAGCAAGTAATAACTGAACATTCTTTTTCACAAATCATGCTAAATAAATAATTACTGCCAAGTTTCCTTTATCACTGTTGGGGCTGGAGAGATGGCTCAATAGTTAAGAGCACTAGCCAGCTGCTCTTGCAGAGGACCTGGGTTCAGTTCCCAACTCCCACATGACAGCTAACAGTCATCTGTAACTCCAGTTCCAGGGTATCTGATACCCTCTTCTGACCTCCATGGGCATTTCAGGACACAGGTGTTTTTATATGCATGCAAGGCAATACACTCATACACATAAAATAAAAATAATAAATATTTTTTAAAAAATCTAAGAAAGACACAGTATTTGTGCTCTGCCCCAAGGGCAGCTCTGTGGTAAGGAGAGCTGGAGTTAATATGGGATACTGACATATAGTTAACAAAGGACTCAGGCCATTTATGGTGACGTGTCTGAGATGCTGCAACCACAGATGAGGACCCTTGAACAAAAGTGTTTTGGGAACACTATGGCTATCTACCTTGACAATGGCTTTAGTGATCTGTGGGTCACTCAGAGGCACTTGGGGTTCATTCCAGCCTATGAGAGGAGGACGTACCTTGGTCTGCGCATCCACGTGGGCCCCTTGGTTGACGAGGACTTCGGCCACATTCACTCTGTCTTCTTGGGCAACCAGATGGAGTGGCGTGAGGCCATTCTGCAAGAGATTCCAGGGGCTCGGTCAGGCATAGGAAGGAATGGAAAACTTTTGCACACAACCGTGTTTGAGGTGTGGTGTGGGAAGTTCAGGGATATAGTCTAAATTTAGTTTCTGTACTAAAAAAATCTCTAAATATAAGGGCACACGTTGCTCTGTGGTAGCCCTGTATAGGCACTGTGGTCTGTAGGCTTCAGGAAAGACTCAAGGTGGGGGACCCAGTGGTGGGGATGGAGCAACTAGGTCTTCACCACAGGATCCCACATCTGATCCATCTGTCCCCTTTTCCTTCTCATTCATGTCTCTGTCATAGTATTTTAAATAGTTTTAATTATTTTTATTTTATGTCTATGAGTGCCTTCATGTACTTAAGTGCACCCATGTAGTGCAATGCCCGTGGAGGTCAGAAGAAGACATCAGATCCATCACCTGGAACTGGAGTTATGGAAGGTTGTTAGCCACCATGTGGGTGCTGAGAACTGAACTTGGGCCCTCTGCAAGAGCATCTAGTGCTCTTAACCACTGAGTCATTGCTTCAGCCCTGTCAGTATTTTAAAGCAAAGCTGTCAATACAAGTCACAAAGCAGATGAGAGACAGTTCCAGTGTGGAAGCAGAACAAAGAAATTCACACATCAAGGCACTTCTCAGAAACAGGGACATTAAGTAGGTGGTTCCAGCAAAAGAGCGATCCCAGCTATCGGCCTCAGATGCTGTCTGACGACATTCAGCCTTTTGGTTGGTAGAAACTAGGGTTTTGTTAATACATTTTTAGAGGTTTTTATCTTTTAGTCACAGGATATTAGACCTGATACAGAGGTGGACAAGAAATGGCTATTCAGAGGGCTAGAGATGGCCCAAGAGAAACTGGACTTAGGCTCTGGACCTGCAACATTCCAAACCCGTCACAATCACTGAAGCTCTGATTGGTGGACCAGCCTTGCAGGCGGTTCAGATGAAGGTGCAGGTTTTCTCTGGGAATTTTTGTTCCCAATGCTCATCTCCAAATATCAGAGACTTTAGAAACAAAATTATATAGGCATTTAATATATGATCAATGGCACTAGCTTCCACAAAATTATTAAATAATTAAAAATGTTTTATTATTTTATGTGTATGAATGTAATGCCTGCATATATGTAAATGCACTCATGTTGTGTAATGCCCACAAAGGTCAGAAGACAGTGTCAGATTCCCTTAGAACTGGAGTTATGAATGGTTGTTAGCCACCATGTGGGCGCTGGGACTTCAACCCAGGTCCTCTGTAAGAGCAGCCAGTGCTCTTAACTGCTGAGCCATCTCTCCAGGCCTAAATAATAATTATTAAGTAATAGCTGCTTACACAGTGAATATTGACATAGGACAACAATATCCTCATTCTGTCACCACCCCGGGCCAGATGAATATGGTTTGGACTTGCTTCTGGGTAGGAAATATCTGCTAGATGTGATGTGAAAGTTAGACCAGGAGAGTTTATCAGAAAACTGCAGTTTATAAGGTTGTTTTAATGACCATGAAAAAGGTGGGGGGGGGGAAATTATATTCTGGGTTTAAAATCCTCCAGAATTGTCAAGCATTTGTCCACAAACAATATTTAAGAGCAAGTGAGTTG
The DNA here is from genome assembly GCF_000622305.1 of Nannospalax galili. NCBI lineage: Eukaryota > Metazoa > Chordata > Mammalia > Rodentia > Spalacidae > Nannospalax > Nannospalax galili. The sequence continues at coordinate 5,023 of NW_008340434.1, forward strand.
ATGTAACTAGCTCCATATTCTTTTTATAATTAAAAAAATTGTTCTATTTCTTTTTATTTTATGTGTATGAGAGTTTTGCCTGCATGTGTGTAAATGTACATGTGTGTGCAATGCCTGCGGAGACAAGAGGGCATCAGGTCTCTTGGGACTGGAGTTAAGGACTTCTGATCCTCCTGCTCCACCTTCTGAGTGCTGGGGTCTCTGCCACACCCCGTTTATGTGGTGCTAAGGAGTGAACCCAGGGTACTGTGCATTCCAGATAAGCACTCTAGCAACTGTACTACATCTGCAGTCTAACAATCATTTACTAACAAGGAAACGACACATAGTGTTAAACAGAAAGATGGGAAGGATAAACGGAAAGCATGGAGGGCAGAGACTAACGGGAGCTTAAAACAGCCTCAGCTCAGGAAAAATGGAAAGTTCAGAGATTCTCATCAACAACAAAGCTGGCTGTTCTGTTTTCATGAAAGGGCACTTGTGAATGGCCTAATCCCAAACCTAAAACGGGGTACCCACATGGAATCAATGGAAAATTCCACACCAACTTCAAGTGATGGGTCACAATCAAAGGCAGGCAACACAATCAGCGTCCTAGCCCCTTCACCCATGATCCTCACACTTTCATTCATTTGAAAAGTTATTAAAAATATCATATAAGCTGGGGCTGGAGAGACAGCTTGGCGGTTAAGAGTACTAGCTGCTCTTGCAGAGGACCCGGGTTCAAATCCCAGCACCCACATGGAGGCTAACAACCATCTGTAACTCCAGTTCCAGGGGATCTGATGCCCTCTTCTGACCTCCATGGACAACGCCCAACAAGGGTGCACTTACACACATGCAGGCATAATACCAATACACATAGGCATAACAATCATATACATAAAATAAAAATAAATAAATGAAAATAACATAAGGGGCTGGAGAGACAGCTCAGTGGCTAAGAGCACTGATTGCTTTTGCAGAGGACCCAGGTTCAGTTCCCAGCACCTACATGGTGGCTAACGACTACCTGTGACTCCAGTTCCAGGGGTTCAATGCCCTCTTCTGACCTCCATGGGTGTTGCATGCATGTGGTGGACTTAC
>NW_008340434.1:6904-12677 GCF_000622305.1 Nannospalax galili
TACTAAATAAAACACGATATTCTGGTTCACAACTGGAAATATGATCTATGCACTTCAACTGAAAAAGATAAAGTCTTTGCCATGAAGACTAGCTGAATTTGTTTATTATTTTTTAAAGACAGGGACTCACTATGTAGCCCTGGATGACCTGAAACTCATTATGTAGAACAGGTTGGTCTTGAACTTAGAGATCTGCCTGCCTCTACCTCCTGAGTTCTGGGATCAAAAGTGTGTGCCACTACACCTAGTAAGATCAGTTGAATTTTACAGTACACAATTTTAAGGCTGGTGTATAAATTGGTATGTGGACTGTGAACCTTACAAAACTAAAGACTCGGGGCTGGAGAGATGGCTTAGCAGTTAAGAACAACGGCTTGTGCAGAGGACATGGGTTCCCATCATTCACATGGCAGCTAACAACCATCCTTAACTCCAATTCTGGGGATCTGATGCCTTCTTCTGACCTCCCCAGGCACTGCATGTCATGGGTACACTTACACACATGCAGGCAATACACTCATACACATTAAAAAAAAAGAAAACAAAACAAAAAACCCTGAAGACTCAAATCCTCTTTGACTGAAATTTCCTTTGTGACTTCCACTATAATGAGACGGGCCTTCCTAAAGAGAAGGTTTCAGAAAGGAAAACAATCAAATTATCGCGCTGGAAAAATATAAAAGCCTGTGTTTGCTCAACAAACAAATGCCCCAAAGGGTTTCAATACACCAAAAGCCTTCTTTATTTTCTAGGATATTTTTTCCTTACGGAATTTGTTAAATTATAACTCTAGGGGAAGGAGAGATGGTTCGGTGGTTAAGAACACTGGCTGTTCTTGCAGAAGAGCTGGGTTCGAATCCCAGCATCCACATGGCAGCTAACAACTGTCTGTAACTCCGGTTCCAGGGGATCTGACAGCCTCTTCTGTCCTCCACGGGCATTGCATGACATGGGTGCACTTACCTACATGCAGGCATAACACTCATACACATAAAATAAAATAAAAAATAATAAAATATTTTTAAAAATTATAACTCTAGAAAATGCAAATTAGCACAGGTGAATCTATTTTCAAAACTGTACAAACTTCCAAATTAAGACAATTATAATAAATATTTACAGCTTTAAAAAGTGTGGAAAATTCTTTCAGCTAACCCTGATGGTATCTTTGAGAAGAAAATATTCTATTTGCTTGCCAGAGAACGGTGCACAGGCTCTGAGACTTTACTGTTTTCCCTCATGACTTAACTAGGAAGTCAGACTGAGGCTTCACATCCTCTGTGATTCAAACTCTGGTCATGTATGCTGAATGATTTATGCTACTTGCTATTAGTGACTGTAAAACTAGTGCTGTTTTGAGTCTCTGCTCCAGAGTCTGAGAGACAACAAGCCTAGGCCCTCACTCCACAGGTAGAAGAGAAGCTGATTCCAGGGAGTGTGGACGCCCAGCAATCTGGGGCCCATTTTTCACATTTCTTATTCTCCAACGACTTAGAAGCAACTGTCCGACGCACGCGGCAGACCTCAAGAAGCAACTGTGCAAAGCTGACTTTGTTGTCATGTGCATCTAGGGCCAGGAACATAACCAACGTGTTTCTGGCTTACCGTGAAAGACATTTCCATTTTTCTTCACGAGGGACAGCAAGGATGAAGGTGGGGTATTTGATGAGGGAACGCACGCGGCAGACCTTAAGAAGCAACTGTGCAAAGCTGACTTTGTTGTCATGTGCATCTAGGGCCAGTAACATAACCAACATGTTTCTGGCTTACCGTGAAAGACATTTTCATTTTTCTTCACGAGGGACAGCAAGGATGAAGGTGGGGTATTTGATGAGGGTATATGAAGAATTCAGGAACAGTTTCACAAATTTCAGGCTCATATACAAAGCTAGACCTGTAAGCTAACAGCAACTTTCTCCACCCACGTACTGAAATAGTCACTCTAAATTTCTATTCTTTTAAACTGAACTTTCTAAAAACAGCTATGTCAGGGACGGAGGGCGGCTCAGCAGTTAAAGGCACTTTCTGCTCCTGCAGAGAACCTGAGTTCCATCCCAGCACCCACATCAGGCAGCTCACAGGCACCTATAACTCCAGCTCCAGGGACATGGGACACCTCTGACGTTGGTGAGCACTTGTGCTCATGTGTGTCCCTCTGGGCACACATACAAACATAATTAAAAATAAAATAAACCTTAAAAAGGCAATGTTTCCAATTTCTCCTGGGAACTGCAGATTTGAAACTGGGACCAGCCAGGAGCACGGTACAAACAACGTCTTTGCAATAAAGCCACAAGCTACAACCTGCATGTTCTCACTATTTTCTGATAAAGTAACAGTATTGCTTTCTGAATTAACAAAATCCTTCATGCTACCACAAAAACTCTGCGGACCTCACTTCATAAAGCCAAACAGCTATAAATTCAGATGTAATATTGAACTACTTATCACTTGCTTATCAGAGTTTTTACTATAACAAGTAACTTTTCAGTAAACATCTTTGTTCAATCTTATACATGTTCAATTGCATTTATTTATTTAGTTATTTATTTTGTGGGGGTTTGGTGGGCAATGTGTGCCATGGCAGAAGCTGATTCAACTTGTAGGAGTTGGTTCTCTCCTCCCTTCTAGGGATCAAGCTCAGGTCATCAGAACCAGCAGCAAGCACCCTACCATGGAGCCGTCTCACAGGTCTTGTGAAAAAAACCAGAGTTGTCATAAATTTTTAGAGACTTCTCCGAGCCCTGAAGTTCTGCTGCGTCTTGTGTGTTGTAGAACAGGAAGGGTACCTTATTGCTCAGGTTCACATTTGCGTTTCTACTGAGGAGCAGCGACACCATGTCCACGTGTCCTTCCTGAGCTGCGAGATGAACGGAAGCAATCCCTTGCCGGGTAACCGCGTTGGCATCAGCACCATATTCTAACAGAGTTGTCGCAATGTCCATCTGGTTCTTCTTGGCAGTGATGTGCAGCGGTGTGTAACCATTCTGTCAACAGGAAACACTCAGTCATATGCCCCATACTGAGACAAAAATGTGTCCAGCCCATTTTCAAACAGCACACTTCTCTTACAAGTGGGTTTTTTTTTTTTTTGACTATTTGAAAAACCACGATAAAGTGAAAAAAAAAAAGATGGTGTTAAACCAAATGGTGTTATTTATTGCAGTGCCTCCTGCAGTTTTGAGTAGGAAAACACAATTTGATATAAGTAATTTAATCTAAGCGATTGGCATACTGTTGGTTTCTGAAAAGGAATACAGATTTTCCTTCTATTGATTGTTGTGATAGGTGCTCAATAAATATTGCTTTACAAGCCATTAATTATCCTGGGGACTATTCAGACCCATCAGAATCCCGTTCTTCAACTTGGTTTAGTGGCTATCTGTTATGGCTTGTAATGTGTCCTTCCAAACTTCATGTGTTAGAAACTTACAGAAACTCCCCAAATATGACAGAGTTGGAAAGTGGGACCTATAAGAGGTGGTTAGGGTACAGGAGGGCTTTTCTCCACAGATGGGTCAATGCTGAGATGGCAAGAGTGGGTTACAGAGGGAGCAGGTTATGGAGGGAATAGGCTAGAAAGGAAGTGGATCATGCAGGGAGTAGTCTATGGATGGAATGGATTTATGATGAAGTGAGTTTAGTTCCCCACTCCATGTCCTTCCATTTCCCACCATGGGATGAGAAAGGAGACTCTTGCCAAAAGGAGCCCCTCAGCCGTGGCCTTCCTAATCTCTAGAACTTTAAGAAGTAAATGTCCCTTATCAGTGTGATGTTAGGGCATCTCCCCAAACGAAGACACTGTGTAGCTCCTGCAAAGCTGCACTCATGAATCTTCTCAGGAGCCTGTTTATTTTCATCGAGGCTGTTGGCCTGTCTGGCCTCATCAGCCAGACTGATCACTTTGCAGCTGTCCAGACAGAACAGTCTTGAGTTTACCTTACTCTACCGGCTGCTGTCCCACAGCCAGGGTGTAGCCGTTGAGAATTTAACTCAAGGGCCACACCCTCCATGAAGTCTGCATCCTCTTTCCATCTCCAAAACCTCAACACCCAGCTCCTGCCCTGTAGGGACTCTAACTGCAGTATTGGGCATTTAGTGACACTCTTTGACTTACAGATTTGACTCCTCTTATTACAGTATAAGGCTGTTGAGGGCACACACTCCTGGAATATGTGACTTCATACTTCCAGCATGTCACAGTAATGGGCAGGTGTTGACAAATGGAGAGAGGAATTAGGCACACCAAACCTCTCAGAACACTTGGCCATCTTTCCCTTGCCCGACTCCTTGATGCTCAGCTGGAGACAGTTTCCTGGATAAACTGTTAATTAGCTGAGCTTCAAGGAGACTTCTGAGTGTCTGACCTGAGAGAGTGCTTTCTGAGACATTGTCCTGGTCCACAGCCATTTATGAGAAATGCAGAATCACACTGCGCTCTAAACGTGAACCCGACCATAGCAAATGGAGTGGAGAGTGGGAATGTCTGACCCCTCCGGCTGGCCGTGCCAGGGCAAAGGAGGTTTTATATCCCTATTTTTAGTCTTGACCTATCGCCATCTGGAAATCCCAGCTGCCCTGGGAAGCATTTGGCCCTCTGAGCAAATGCTCAGACACACCCTTGAGAGACCCATGCCTCCCCAAGCAACACAGAACCTGACTAAGCCAAGGCCACCCTGAATGACAGTTGGGAGGAGACAGTTTTCCACCTTCCACAAAAGGGAAAACTCACAGAGCAGCCCTGAACCAGGATTAGTCAACGTGTCTGACACCAGCACTGTAGTGGCAAAGGCTAGTGAGGTCTCCAGGCAGCTTTTTATCGGCATCTTATGTCCCTTTGCTTTCGCACTGACAGAATCTTTTGAGCTGAGCGGGGCATGGTGCTGCCTGCCTGTCATCCCAGGATTTGGGAGGCTGAAGCAAAGGACTGCAGTAAAACGTGAGGCCATCCTGGGCTCCACAGTAAGGCCCTATCTCAAGAATAAACAACAACAATAATAAAAGGAGGAAAAGACCCTTAACTAGCTTCTTTTCAAGTGTCAACCACTGTATGGCAGGTTGGTATCCTTCAGACATGGTGGTGCTGCCTGCCTGTCATCGCAGGATTTGGGAGGCTGAAGCAAAGGACTGCAGTAAAACGTGAGGCCGTCCTGGGCTCCACAGTAAGGCCCTATCTCAAGAATAAACAACAACAATAATAAAAGGAGGAAAAGACCCTTAACTAGCTTCTTTTCAAGTGTCAACCACTGTATGGCAGGTTGGTATCCTTCAGACATGACTATGTGGTCTGTTCTAATCCTTCAGACATGATTAAGCATGGTCTTTTCTAAGCCATCCCACAAATCCTAGGATCCAAGAAACACTTGTCACAAGAAGTTACAGGATCTCTAGATGTATGCCGGGTCTACACAGGATCTGTAATAGTCCTCAGACATTCATCCTGGGCTCCTTACCTGACATACAAAGCACATTATGAAGTAAGGAGGTAAAGGACTCCCATGGACATTGCTAAGATGTTAGATAGGAAAGCTCACCACAGAAAGTCTCAAGAAATAATTTCAATAAGAGGCAAAGAATTTATCTTGAGACTAACACTAAATCTCTTAAGTTTCTAAGCTCTATTTTCAGGAAAGTAAAAGACTCTCACTTTCTGTACTTAAGGAGGGAGATGCATTGATTTAATAAATAAAGCAGGGGGAGTCGGTTACAGAATAATCTTAAATCTTTACTTTCCCACATTAAAGCAATTTCTATATATTTTAAAAATATTTAT
>NW_008340434.1:13339-36544 GCF_000622305.1 Nannospalax galili
GCTTCCGGAGAGGAAAAGAGGCAGCGCCTCGGAGTCCCCTTCCTCTCTCAAAGAACCTCTAGCAATATGCCCAGCTGAAAACTACATTTCCCAGCGTCCCTTGCACCTACAGTGGCCAATGAGCCAGCTATCAAGCTTGGTGGCGGGAGGCACTTCCGGGAAGCCCTGCTGTCCTGACTTCCTGCTACCTTAAAGGGGCCAGCCATCAGCTTGCAGAATTCTGCAGCAGTTAACTGCTCTGTGGACCTCTCCACGGATAAGGCTGAAGGCCAAACAGCCCCAGCAGTGCGCACACAAACACACACACGCGCGCACACACACACACACACACACACACACACACACACGCACACACACAGAGCAGCGAGGACTTTCCCCCAAGTAGATAAAGCCAGTCTGTAACTGAAATAACCAGTTTGCTCAGGATCCGAGTGATGGACGGCCCTGACCAGCACCACTGCTCTGAAGGATAGGAATGATGTGCGACTTGCCAAGGACACCGTCTACGGTGGAAGCCGTCTACTGTGGAAGCCATGTGCCATGGGACTGAGAATCAGTGTCCCAGTAGCGAAGCAGGTGCCTAACTGTGGCCTCAGGGTAATGAGACCTAACAAAGACGGGGTAGTTCTTCAACTCCCTCAGGCATGGAAATATTAATCCTAATTTTTTTTTTCACAAATGTGCAGTTAACTGCTCTGTGGACCTCTCCACGGATAAGGCTGGAGGCCAAACAGCCCCAGTAGTGCGCACACAAACACACACACGCGCACACAAACACACACACGCGCACACACACACACACACACACACACACACACGCACACACACACGCACACAGAGCAGCGAGGACTTTCCCCCCAAGTAGATAAAGCCAGTCTGTAACTGAAATAACCAGTTTGCTCAGGATCCGAGTGATGGACAGCCCTGACCAGCACCACTGCTCTGAAGGACAGGAATGATGTGCGACTTGCCAAGGACACCGTCTACTGTGGAAGCCGTCTACTGTGGAAGCCATGTGCCATGGGACTGAGAATCAGTGTCCCAGTAGCGAAGCAGGTGCCTAACTGTGGCCTCAGGGTAATGAGACCTAACAAAGACGGGGTAGTTCTTCAACTCCCTCAGGCATGGAAATATTAATCCTAAATTTTTTTTTCACAAATGTAAAGCTAAATACCAACTACAAAGATACAAACTATTGAACTGTTCATTTTTATTTTATTTATTTAGGTGGTGTGTGTGTGTGTGTGTGTATTTGGCATTCCATGCTGGCTTTGAATCCACTATGTAGCCAAGGAGATGGTGACCTTGGACCTTTTATCCTCCTGCCCCCATCACCTGAACACTGGGATTACAAGTGTGCACCACCACACTTGGTTTACGTGATGCCAGGATTCAACCCAGGGCTTGCAGCATGCAGGCAATTCTACCACTGAGCTACACCCCCAGCTTCTAACCTGTTTCTGAACAGAAAGATGGATTGGGCTCATTTGTTAAAACACATATCACAAAAGTCCTGCCACTTCTAGCTTGCTTGGCACTAGTGTTCCCTCATTACTCTGTGTGAGAAACAATTTGATAATGTACTAACTATACACAAGCTGCCAACCAAGACCCTGGGATTACTTAGAAAAAACGGGGGCCCACATGTGCAGGGGTATTACCATACAACAAACTGAGCATGGGCAAACATTAAATTTCTTACAGTTTAGCAAAATCCACAGTAACGAACTTTCCCATATAAAGCGTTCTTTTCAAGCTCATGGTGAGTGGCTTGAAGTCTCTGCCCAGCTCTCACTGTCTCCCATCTCCAGAACATTTTCCTCTTCCTCAAATGAACTCTCTCCATTCTCTCTGCTCCCCTGTCCTCTCCACCCAAGCCTCTTCTCTGCCCATCTCTGAAGGTGATGTGATCATTCTGAGAACCTCCTAAGTGCGCTTCATCTGTGCACTGGACTTCTTCCAGCACCAGTGTCGGAATTTTCTTCCAAGTTAAGTATGACGGACTCAGAAAGACAAAGTGCCCATTCGTTGTGTTGTCAATGTACTGAGAAACAGGACAAGAAAGCGACGTAAGACTGTTTGGGAAGAGAAGAGCAACCAGCAGGAAGGGTCGGAGGACGAGATGGGGCAGGAGGGAGACGATAGGCAGAGTTTTTTAAATCGCACATACAGAAACATCACAGTTGTTAGGACACGGGCCTGCACCTTTAGGTCTGATCAGGCCAGGGTTCCCTGCAGTGCTCTGCGACAGTTAGGAAGTAGTGTGCACTGTGGCCTAACAGCAGCCCTGATTATGGTCCTGACCAGCACCTGGATCCTGCATGCTCTTTGTCACACAGACTATGTTGAACTCAATGATAGGAAAATTCCCACCCCTAAAAGGTTATAAACGGTCAGAACTTTCCTTTATTCCCAGGATTGGTCTGGAAACTCTTCAGGGGATTTGGTCAGGACACTGTTCTGAAGATTGCTCTCTGAAGAGGCTCCTTTGTCCCCTCATCCCTCTTATGCTCTCTCATGCTCTCTCTCTCTCTCTCTCTCTCTCTTTCTCTCTCTCTCTCTCTCCCTCTCTCTCTCCCCTTCTCTGTGTATATAGCCTACATTTTCTTCATCCATGGATCCACTGATGGACACTATGGTGTTTCACCCTTTGAGTTCTTGTGAATAGCTCACTATGCCTTTAAAATTATTTTTTAAAGTATTTTTTTGTCAAGGCATAGCAGGAAAGACCTTCTTTGTGGCAGAGCCAATGATCGATACTGTGGGAGAAAGTCTTGGGAATCTGATTTTAAATCAGTGTCTTCAGGTACAGCTTTGGAGAGGGAGATGATGGGCAATGGCTTACGAACACAAGAAGGGGACTAGAGAGACGGCTCAGCAGTTAAGAGCACTGGCTACCCCTGCAGAGGACCAGGGTTCAATTCCCAGCACCCAATGATGGCTAACAACTGTCCCTAACTCCAGTTTCAGGGGATCTGACATCCTCTTCTGACCTCTGTAGGCACTGCATGACACAGGTGCATTTTCATACCTGCAGGCATAACACTCATACATATAAAAATAAAACACTTTTAAAGGACGAGCACAGGAAGGAGATGAGATTCTGAGAAGAAATTCCTGTCAAAGCCAACACTGGGTAAAGGTGCCTGACGCCAAACCTGATGACCCTGGAACCTACATGGGTGAAGGAGAGAATGAACTCCTGAAGCTGTCCTCTGACCACGGCACCTGTGTGATAATATGTGCACATGCAGGCTTGTGTGTACACACACGTATTTGGGTGCATGCACACAACACACACATGCACACACACAATGTGAAAAAAATTAAACAACTTCTCTGATGGAGGAAGTATCTAGAATTTTCTGTCTATAGCATTGCACATTACTGAAACAGACAGGCTCACTGACGTGTGTGTGCTGGGGATGATGTAAACACTGGAGAACACGCAAGGCACCACAAAACGGAGACGAGAAACAAAGGGCTTAAACCACCAAGGAGGCTAAAGAGCCCTTCAACCTGTGGGCCACATGCAACCCAAGACAGCTGTGAATGTGGCCCAACATGTTTGTGGACGGCAATGCCAAAAGGCATCAGGACTCCCTAAAGAGAAAGACACTGTTTCCTGTCTGCTGGTTGAGCCGCACATGCAACTGACTGGAACTAGTCAGGATCAGAAAGGTGTCCAGATTCTCGTTTGTACCATTTGGCTAAAGAGAAAGACTGTTTCCTGTCTGCTGGTTGAGCCGCACATGCAACTGATTGGAACTAGTCAGGATCAGAAAGGTGTCCAGATTCTCGTTTGTACCATTTGGTGTTCTGTCCTCACCATCTCTGGCACAGTGCTGAACCAGCAGCACTCTACAAACCCATCTCGAAGTAAACTGTACGATATGCTGCTCAGATCAGGACACCAGAGGAGCAGGAGAGCTGAACACAGAGGCTTGTCCTTCTCAGAAATCTAAGCTGTCTACTGGTGGAAGATACCCTAATGATACAAAGAAACCTCCCCTGAGCAATAGCAAAAACCACATACCAAAAACTCTGTGAAACAAAATGCAGTATGTATTTTATAAACTTTGACAAACCTGAACTTTCGCATGTGTGTATGTGTGTATCTGGGCGGCGGCTAGAATTCAATGCTGGATGCCTTCCTCAGCTGCCTCTCTACTTATTTTTTATTACTTTTAAATCCATATCTGCGTGTGTGTGTGTCCGAGCGTGTGTATGTGCAGGTGAGTGGAGGTGCCCTTGGAGGACAGAAGTGTCAGATCCCCCTGGAGCTGGAGTTATAGATGGCTGTGAGATGTCAGCATGGGTGCTGGGAACTGAACCTGGGTCCTCTAGAAGAGCAGCAGTAAGTGCTCTGAACCACTGAGCCATCTCTCCAGCCCCTCCACTTTATTTTCTGAGACAGGGTTCTCACTAAACCTGGAGGTGGCCGACTAGACTAGACTGGCCAGCCGGCCAGCCAGCCCCACGGACCCTTCTGTTTTTGCAACCCCTACTGTAGGATTACAGGTTTGTGCCTGACTTTTCACGTGGGTGATGGAGCTAGGACTCAGGTCCACACCCTTGCATGGCAAGCACTTGACCAGACAGACACGTCCTCAGCCATGTTCAATCTGGCTGAAGAGTACTCCAGCTCCTTTCCCTCCCCATGTTCTGGGATATCCTGGATACTCATGGTAAATCAGTATTTATTAAGCATCTATCACAGGAGTCAACTAAGTGGCTGGAGGCACACACCTACCTGGCGATTCTGCCTGAAATTTTTAGAAGTCATGTCTAAACGAGGGCACTACACTGCTAACCAGTGCAGAGGTTCCTGCAGAGGCAGAGAGACGATGCCCACTCATTTCTCATGCGGGAATTACAGGTACCTTTGCGGCTGCGTGGGGCGAGGCTCCCTGGGCCAAGAGCAGAAGAGCTACTTTCTGATTATCGTGATGCGCTGCTACATGCAGTGGAGTTAGCCCGCTCTGAAAACACATGCAGAAACAACAACCAGGGTCAAAAGTGACTTAGTAGGAGAGGCTTGTATTTAGGAAACAGGGTTATACTGGATCTAGAAAGCATCGTTCATCATTCTGGTCCCTGTGTGGACCCAGTGGGCACCTCCTGGTTCCAGGAGTTCTTCACCTAGTGAGACTTCAATATGGCTTCGTTACCATCTGGGTGGGTAGTGGCGGTGGGTTACTGTGGGAGTGTCCTACAACAGGGCGTGTGGTGACCGCATACCTTCCCTGCAGCATCCGGAGAGGCACTTTTCTGCAGTAGCAGGTTGGCTACCTCAAGCTTCCCGTATTTGGCAGCCACATGCAGGGGAGTAAATCCTTTCTGGGGAAGGAAACAGAAAGATCAAGATCAGAAGCGGCACAGGGCATGGCTTTTCTGGGACTGAGAACTGATGCTGATGATGACAGTTGCAGGGGTCTGTTGTTAATCAGGATAAGCAGACTCGACCTACCAGGTGTCTCCCACCTGCAGCCTGTGGGCCACATGCAACCCAAGACAGCTGTGAATGTGGCCCAACATGTTTGTAGACGGCAACACCAAAAGGCCTAAAGAGAAAGACACTGTTTCCTGTCTGCTGGTTGAGCTACACATGCAACTGACCGGAACTAGTCAGGTGTCTCCCAGGATGACGCCGAGGGGCTAGGTGCGGAGGTTATTTCAGTTTTAAGGTTTCGTACTGTGAGAAGAATAGCTACAGGTCCCACACGCACATTGGAGTTCCCGGGAAACCCTGGCATGAGTCTGGACCCTTGGTAGTCTCACATCATCAGGAGACATGCTTTCTTTTCCCCATAAATAGAAACATGTCCTCAGGGGGCTGCAGAGATAGCTCAGTGGTTAAGAGCACTGATTGTTCCTGAAGAAGACCTGGGTTCGAATCCTAGCACCCACATGACAGCTAACAACGATCCATAACTCCAGTTCCAGGGCATCTGATGCCTTCTTCTGTCCTCTGTGGGGAGTGCATAATACGGGTGCACTTACACACATGCAGGCAATATACTCATACACACAAAATAAAAATATATTAAACAAACAAACAAAACCCAAGCATGCCCTCATGCATGCTCCAGCCCTGGAGAATTCCTCTCTGTGCTACTTTAGGTGAACTGAGCCATGGCACACGCAGGAATTAGATGCAGAGTGCCTGCCTGAAGTCCCAGGTGTCCAGATCCTAAAGGAATCAGGTATCAATTAGTCAGTCATCACACAGCACTGGGGAGGATCCCAAGCACACAGCAGGGATCAGAGCATCACCAGCATGCGCTGCCTCATGAGACCTGCTGTAAACCAGAACCAATGGTCAGCGGGGACAGAGGAGGGCCGGGGCACCCTGACCCCATCAGCCATTATTCTGTTTCACATTCGAAATGATATCCAGGAGCTTGTGATTTGACGCCACTGGAGAATCCAAGGAATCATGGGAGATGAACTCTGAGGTAGTCACTATTTAACCAGATGGGGCTTTTCTTGTGTTTGCAATTATTTTTGCATTGATTATGCATTAATCCTTCTTATCCACAGTCAAGAAAGAGACAGGCTGGTTCATCCTGCTCTCACACTTGCTGGATACTGGCAGTTATCATGAGAAAAATTAACCCCTAATTTTGCATTCTGTGTATACATCACAGCTGTGTGAGGGATATCACTCGTAGATATCACAGATGAGTTAGAAATAAGTCAAACCCCAAGTTAACAGTAATAAAAAGAGCACCACCAAACAAACACACACGAGAACAATCTCTCCCTGTTTGAAAGCTTTATAAAAGCATCAACTGAGTCTCACAGTGTGGCTTATGAACTTGATTTCAGTAAGGGAAACCAGTGGCTATGTTTCCAAACTAGCATTTAAAGCTATCCAGTAACCTGTAAGACATTTCTGATTACAGAGGTAATTCAGATACCAGTAGAGGATGATAAGTTGGGAAACAGAAGGACAGAACAAAGTCCCTCTATACAAAGACCCACCTTCCTGCTGCTGTAGAATTGCTGACCACTTAGTGACTAGCCCGGGATCCCCACGACTACAGTGCAGCCTCTGAGCCTGTCGTCTGTGTATTTCTAAGGAGGGTCTAGCACGGGAGCCAAGCTTTCATACCTTCGTTGTTATTGATAAAGACGCTCCGTGATCCAAAAGGAACGCAGCCACATCCTCGTGCCCCTCCCGGGCTGAAAGGTGAAGGGGGGTGTACCCCGAAGTTGTTGCTGCGTTTGCAGACGCCCCTTGCTGCAGCAGCTGCTGCACTATGTCCACCTTCCCCAGTCGGGCTGAAATGTGGAGTGGGGTTTGGTCGTCCTAAACGCAAGGTAGAAATGCAAGGCTCATGAGTGCGGAAGGCAATGGTCCCATTATGAAGAATTCAGGGGACGTTAGCTGCTGGATGTCTGAGGCACATCCAACTCTAACTCGAGACTAAAAGGAATCTCATTTAGCTTTTGCTATGAGGTTTGAAAATGTGAGGCTGGAGAAGCTAGACTCCTAAACGCCCCTGGACTGGCCTATCTGTATGAAAACCGTGAAAGGCAACTCTCCCTGTAAGTGCCCCACAGTCACCTGCCGCAGAGCATCACGTTTTAGTCTCTTGCGCCTCTTTTGAGGGAACCAGAGAACCAGTACAAGTGAAACCACTGTGCTCGCCCTGGGGTCCCAAGGAACGCACAGTATTCTTGATTGGTGCTGCCTTCCCACAGTTGAAAAGCGGGGGTGGGGGTGGTGGTGGTGGTGGTGGTGGTGTTACAGTGTCGTGCAAAAGCCCTGGGGTTTGCCAAGCTGTGCAGCCTGGCACCACACGTTTGCCTACAGCAATAGGTCAACTCACTGCAATTCATTCAAAGGTACAAAGATCCCACCAAGTCCTGCACCTGCGGGGGCTTGGACACCTCTTTGTAATTTGACAGACAGGTGCCTAGAGATACCCTGTGGTATTTCCAGGTAGGAATTACCTATTGAAATGTGTAAGGTTTCTGTAAACACTTTTGAGTAGGGGATCCTGAGAGAACAGAATAGAATATGGGGTACTTTTTGGATGAAGGTCACGGTGAAGACCAGAGGGGCTACCTAACCGCTAGGAAGCATGGGAGAGCGTTGCGGTTTGAATGTGCTATGTGTCTCATACGCTCATGTGTGTGAACGTTTGGTCCCCAGCAGCAGACAGGGCATATTTGGGAAGGTTGTGGAACCTTTAGACGGTGGAGCCTCACTGGAGGAAGTGGGTCACTGAGGGGAGTCCTTGAGGTCTGATAACTGGCCCCACTTCCTGTTTCAAGTCTCTGCTTCCTGATTGTGGATGCCATGCGACCGGCTGACCTCCTGCTCCTGCCACCACATTTCCCTTCCTTCTGTTGTGTCCTTCCCACCACAGAGGAACTGAAAACCAGAATAAACTGCATCCTTTTCAGGTGTCTGGGTTCAGCACAGAGTATCTGATATGAGGGAGACGGGAGACGCCATGACTCCATGAGAGAAGTCCTAGAGATAAAAGACCAAAGGAAAGGGCCAGGCTGTGTTACCCCTGCCTCCGCCACCAAACGTTGCTGAGCGCTGCTTGACGTTCTCCATCTACATTAACTCGGTGATTTCCACAGCAACGCTATGTGCTGCAAAAGTCATCACCCCCATGTTCAAAGACCCTGAATCTCAGCTTCCTAAACTGGGGGTCACATCCCCATATGAGGTTGTTGCTGAACATGGAGGTCAGGATGCATAATGACCAGAAATTAACTCAAAATCAGATGCATAATGAATCTGAGGGGTTTCCGGCAGCACTAGCCCGCATTCTCTTGTACAGTTTAAGGACAGCCTTTGTTCCGAACATCCAACACACCTGCTCTGCACCGAGTGTGCTGTCATGCCTCATACCACCAACCGATGCGGCCTCTGCTCAGGTTCCAGTACCATATGAACTGTGTTTTATACTGCATACAAATTTTCTGCTCTCGCAGAAACATTACAGTTTAATTACTGAAAGCAAAGACTTTTAGTATTCTCCCACTGTCTTTCCTAAGCACTTGGGTATCAACTTAATGTTCCTTTGGATTGGTTTGTATTAGAATGTCGATTTAAAATAGTCTGTTTCAGTTGCTGACTTGAGTTTCACAGACAATTATTAAGTGAATTTTGGTTTGGGGTCAGGACAGAATTTCTGACAACTTCTGAAATGATCATCAACATTTTGTAGCTCATGTTTAGGCAAAGCAGCATTCTTGGCATTAAAAGTTGTAAAATCAAAGAATCAGTTGACTCTGAAAAACTTTGAAGATGTTCCCTGTCCTGTGGTAGCAAATAGCCAAGATTTAATTCTTCATGTGAAAATAAACATGCACACCCATCTCATTAGTATGCAAATTTTCTGGCATCTCTAGTAGTAAAGTCTATGTATACCAAAGAGTTGTTTTAAAATAAATCCATGCTCTATCACTAGGAAATGTTTGATTTGTATCCAACTTTATGTACTTATAGATCTGAGACCATTAAGTAAAAAGTTCAAGACGCTTCACTTTAGCTAAGATGCAGCACAGAGATACCAGGGAACTTGCCCAATGTAACACAGCTACTCAATGGTGACCATGAACATGAGGTCTCTTGTTATCAGTCCGGTTTAAGCCTCTCTTAGACGTTCCGTTTCATCAATTTAGAGGCCCAATCAATACCTCCTACAGGGGCCCCGTCCAGCTGGTGCTAGAAGAAAAGTATAAAGTCAAGAACTATCCAGCCAGGGATGGCAGCCCAGGCTCCGGAGGGCTGTGATGGCCGGAGCGAGCCAGTCTGCCACAATTTCACCTCGGGGATTAAACTTGCAAAATTTACGGGAAGGAAAAAACCCCGTATCTTTTTCCCTTTTGCGGCTACGGCCAGCTGGCTATTAGGTCAATCCAAACAGCTTAATCATGTTTACAAGCTGAGCTTGTTCTTGACATTTTCTCCCTAGAACACGAAGGCCTGAAGGCCTCGGAGCAGCCCAGATCCGGTTCCTGATCAAATGCAGGCTGTGCGCCCAGGGCGGCTTCAGGCATCGCCCTGACTCTTAACTATGCAAATGACCACTGGAGGCTGCTCATTATCATATTAATAAAAAGTGCCTTTGACGCCGGCTGCACTTAAAGGTCCTGTCAAACCCCAGGTTCCCCTTGGGTCCGGTTCGAAGCTTCCACGTCTGGCACTTACCTTGGCCTTCGCTTCTACCTGCGCGCCGTCCTGTACCAGATACCGAACCACTTCCGCTTGGCCCGACCTGGCCGCCATGTGCAATGCTGTTTCTCCTCTCTGGGGAACATAAGTCAAAGTTAATTAATGGCAGCGCACAAGACAACTGGCACGCTTTTGTGGCATAAAGTTATGATGATTTTTTTTTTAAATCAAAAATTTGCCCTGATCACTTCCGTGCTGTAAAGATACAGAAGCAAACACATACGTTTCCCAGAGGGCAGGGATGTGACGCGACCCCGTGAGCCTGGTGACTGATGCTATCTGACACACAGCTCATGAATCTATAGCACAGGTTCAGATTGAAAAGGTGAAAACTTAGAGGGTACAGAAGAGGGGTAAGAAATGAAGGAGGGCAGGTAGTGAGCTTGAGGGGCGAGCCCCACACGTCTAACAGGGACCTGAAGGGTGCCGTCCCACACCATCCTGTTTTCTGAGATGTGGCCATCTGCACATTTGCGTCAACTTATTGATTCTTAAATATTGACTATGAAATCAGAATTAAACAAAAATATGGCACCAGGCACCAAAAACCACATCAGCCGGTCAGACGTAGCTTACCTCCAGTGATCTAAACAGATCACTCTAATAATAATAATAAACTCTCAGATTATTTTCCCAACAGAACTAACATGACAGAAAACATGCACCAAAATATAAACATAATCAAATTCAGATACATTTGTTCCCACAAGCAGAGCCTATTTTGAAGTGGCTTTTATAAAGTGGCCTTTGCCCAATAGCTGTCTACCTGGATGGAAGGTCAGCAAAATGGGGTTCACAGGAAATGCGTCACTGTAATCCTCGGAAATATGCTGAGGATGTTGTGTGGTGTATTACTCAGCTTTAACAGTATACAAGTTTGCATTTGACATGAATAACTGCTCTCTTTCTACCTTTCAGCTATGCTGGTTGAGTTGCTGAAGGATACAAGATCCCTCCTCAGGAGGTGACCCTCCAGGAGAGTGCACAGACATGACAGCATACTACTTCTGGGGCAGACACTGCACATTTTCACTTCTTCAGTGCTCACAAGCTAAATACATGTTCTTATGCTATGGCCAACATGGTTATAGGAAGACATTAAATATGAGATTCTGTACAACAGTATCAAATGACACTGAAGGTTTAAGGTGATAACTCATTGCTCAGATGACCACTCTTAAGTGTCTTGTGGTTTTGAGAGGAGTGCTTTGTGTGAGAAAACACCATCTGGTAATCCGTGCACTCGGACTTCCATGAGTTTGCTGTAACATGGTGAGATAGTCTTAAGGTAAGTTAGTCTTAAGTTACTGAAATTACTTCTTCATATAAAGAATGATTGTGTCTGAACCACACCCTCAACATGCAGTGCTTTCGGTTGATCTTGTTACAGATTCTTCCAGCACTATATTTTAATATAATATACAGTAGTAATGTCCTTGTAATATTAATGAACACATTTCTTAAGCCTTAAGAAGTTTTTGGCAGACAAGCCACTGAATGAATCTTGTCTTCAATGTAAAGGAAACCAAAGATGTTTTCAAACTCTATAATTTTAAGCAATTAGTTTACTTATAATAAACTGTTTATATAAAAGTCACCTTTTCCAGATTCTTAAAACCTCACAATTGAACTTCTTTGTTAAGGATACTTACCACATTGGTGGTATTTGGGGAGGCTCCATGATGCATTAGCTGTGACACAATATTTACATGCCCCATAAAGGCAGCAACATGGATTGGGGTAAGGCCCGACTAAGAAAGAAGAAAAAAAATGTTGGTTGTTGGCTAATCGTTAAAGGGACTTGTCTGTGTGCTTGCCTTCTTGTCTACCCATCTGTCCCATCCATCCATCCATCCATCCCTCCATCCATCCATCCACCCACCCATTCATCTATCTATCCACCCATCCATCCATCCACCCATCCATCCATCCATCCATCCATCCATCCCATCCACCCATCCATCCATCCCATCCATCCATCCATCCATCCACCCATCTATCCATCCACCCATCCATCCATTCACCCATCCCATCCATCCATCCATCTACCCACCCATTCATCTACCTATCCACCCATCTATCCATCCATCCATCCATCCATCCATCCATCCACCCACCCACTCATTCATCTACCTATCCACCCATCTATCCATCCATCCATCTACCCATCCCATGCATCCATCCATCCCATCTACCCATCCACCCATCCATCCATTTACCCACCCATCCACCCACCCATCTATCCATCCATGCATACATCCGTCATACACTCATCAACCAAACCACAGGCCTATCCATCTAGATCCATCCACTCATTCATCCATCTTTCCATCCACTTGTTCATCTACCTACCTATCTGTCCATATATCCATCTATCCATTCCTCCATTCACCCATCTGCCTATCCACCCCATCCACCTGTCTTAAGCAGCTCAGTTATCACATTAGAAAATATCAGGATATTCACCATTACATCACAGAGTCTATGAAGTGAATATATCAGTGTAATCATTGCTTCCCCAATAAGATCTGTGATTATGAAGGATGCAAACAGGGACGTTTCTTAAAGAAACATTTCATACTTTTGATTGAGATACTTTTTCTTTTAAAGAAAAAGTTAATATAGAAATAAAGTGTATTTTCCCCTTTGCTATGAAACTTTCCTTTATTCATATGTGTGTTTATAAGTGGGGCACAGCAATCACGCACACATTACTAATAAGTTGACTATCATTTCAAATTCTATCAAGATTTAAAAATAACTCCCAAGAACTCCGAATGAATAGAATTTACGACGTGAAGAATTACCCAGTGCAAACCATCCCTCTATGAAAGGAGAAAGTCAGCATTAATCATTCTGCTCATTAAATGAGTTAACTCATGGATTTAAGGCACATGTGAAAACAACATTATATTTGCTTCAAACCCTGTGTACTTGTGTACACCTTCTTCTCTGAACACAATTTTAGTGTGAAACAGAATTTACTGACTCCAAGGTATCTTATATTGAATATGGTATAAGTAGAGAAGTAAAATACAGAATTAAAATCTCAATAATTATACAAAGTTGAATGTGCTTGCGCTTTTTATATAAAGTTGGCCCATTTTAATTGTTCATAATTAAATTAGTATATATACATATATATACATATATATGTATATATATACACACACAAACATATATATATATATGGAAAGAGGTGGGGGGAGGGAGGGGGGACTCTCATTATATAGCTCTGGCTGGCCTGGAATTCACTATGTATTCCAGGCTGACCTTGATCTCACAGTTCTGGTTAGTGCTGGGATTAAAGGTGTATGCCATTACTCCTGGCTAACATGAACATCATTTTATTAAAAAAATAATACAGCTAGATAAACTTGACTTGTTTTTTAAGGGAGAGAAAGGGACAGTTATCTCTACAGATATTTGAGATATGTTAAAAAATGTAATAGGACCACGTGTGGAGCTCAGTGCAAGGGTACTTGCCTAGCATGTGTGAAGCTGTAGGTAGGGTCAGTTTCCAGTACTGAATATGTGTGCGTATGTGCATGTGTGAGTGCGTGCATGTGTGTATCACATGCATATAACACACACATATGTACATGTACATGTAAGAGCAATTCTATCCATAAAAGTAAATGCTGGAAGAAGACTAGTTCTGGGTGCCTTGATTCCAAATAGTAAAGACTGAAGACTGTTGTTCTTACTTTGTTGTAGTTTGGCACCTTTTCCATCAGCAGAGGGAGTCCTATGATGGCAAGTCTTGGAGCTCTAAGGCAGCCAGAAGCTGAAGCAACTGTTTTATCACTGGCCAGCATCTCCGGACACTTACAAAACACGAGTCCAATCTTTTGACTCAGAGTCTATTCTGATCTTTAAAAGGGGCTTCCCTATGTTGAGAATAAACTCACTATTCTGTGCTTAAAATAGCAGGGCGCCTAATGTGGAAGGGCAGGTCTCATGAAAGATCCTCTAAGCACTGCGTGTTTGAAAATTAGGCCTGGTACAAGTCAGGTAAATGCATGTACAAGCAGCAGTTACAAGCCTAGATTTGAACTTCTATGTTGAGTACTAAGCACTGGACCAAGCTCCCTGCACTGATGGTATGTGAGGTCAGGAAGGCTTGGTCTGCAGGTTCTGGGGTCACAGGAGCAGGAGGGTTGTGGCCATGACAAATCAGTAAGATCTTTGTTAGAAACATGCCTGAGGTGACTGTCCCTGGAAGAGCACAGGGCTGGCCAGGAAGAAAGAGCAAGCTTCCTGGGAAGGGGCCCAGATAAGCAGGACCAGCCTGGTAGATGAGTGTGGCATACATAGAGAAGAGGGCTCGCTCTAGGAGAGCATCCAAGGCTAGCATCTGCAGACCAGAGCTGGTGGGGGTGGAGAGCTGGGGTGGGGCACATTTGACGTTTTTAGCCAGACATAAACGTTGTAAACACTGAGTGGCAAGGTTGGCCTCTACCCAAGACAAACAGTACCGTCCAGGTGTGACCATCAGAAATGCCTCTAGCCAGCTGGCCCTTAGGGGACAAAGTGGCCTCCATTGCTGAAATACTACATTGTAAGAGTGTATGTCAGTTTGGCTTTCCACGATGGAACCCTCCCCCTGACTGGGTGTTTTGACTTACATTTCTGTCCTGGGATGTGTTTGCATCTATCCACTTACCCACCCACAACCATATCTGCTCCTCCTAAAGCTGGGGAGCCCCTTCAGTGAAGTGCGTGGAATGCGGTCTGTGACAGTCACAAGCAGAGCTAGCTGGTCTCCGGAGGCAGCCCTGGAACCCAGGCTGCCAAGGCTATGTTCTCGGTCCCCTGAACCCTGAAGCCCCAACCCCTCTCACCTCGGTAACAGCTTGAATGGATGCCCCGTGTTTCAGAAGGAGTTCCATGACTTTGATTCGATTCTTTTTGCAGGCGATATGCAGAGGGGTGAAGCCGTTCTGCAAAGGACAAACACAGTCTAGAATGTTCCGTCAGAGCCCAAGTCCACTGAGTAAGAGAGGTCTACTAAAATGGGGTGCTGGGGGGGGGCTCCAAGACAGATACCACGAGGAGTTACACACATCTTCTCTTTGTTGGGAGAACACGTGGTCTGGAGCAGTTCCTAGCAGTGCCCAGATAGGTGGTCATGAAGAGAACATTCATATAATCTCCTGGTATGGTAAGGCAAAATGGAGCACAGTTCCTTTTTTATTTTGGAATTTTCTCTTCCAAATGATTTTCTCTGTTCTGTTCTATTTTGTTTTGTTTTTATTCTATTAATATTAATTAATTTTTGTTTATTTAGACTGGGTCTCACTATTTAGCCTTGACTGGCCTGGAACTGGGTATGTAGACCAAGCCAGCCTTGACCTCAGAGAGAGTCTCTTGTTCCTGTCTCCTCGGTGCTGGGATTCAAGGCGGGTTCCACCATGCCCAGCTTGTTTTTTATTTTTGACACATGGTCTCTCACTACATAGCTGAAGCTGGACTCAAACTGGTAACATTCCTTATAATGTTTGTTTGAGGCATGTGTCACCACACCTAGCTAAAGTCCCTTTTCTACATCACTTCAAACACACAGTAAGAACAGCTGGGAGGCACCCAGCATAGGAAAACAAGTCTGTTCACACAGCCAACCTTCACCCACTCCTGGTCAGACTTCTTTACTGTGTGACTGGACACACACAAGCTCTGGAATGTTTTCATTCCTTCTGCGGCTTTAGGGTTCAAGCATGTGCTTATTTTAAGGAAGCAGAAACTTAAATGATTCAACATTATTTAGATCATTTGCTTTAGTATTTAATCTAATGAAAGAGTTGGCTTTTACTTTTTTTATATTTTATTATTTTTATTTTATGTGTATGAGTGTATTGCCTTATATAAGTGCACCCACATCATGAAATGCCTGAGGTCAGAAGCGGGTGTCAGAGCCCCTGGAACTGAAGTTACAGACAGTTGTTAGCTGCCATGTAGGTGCTGGTAACCACACCCTTGTCCTCTGGAAGAGAAGCCAGTGCTCTTAACTGCTGAGCCATTTCTCCAAACCTAGGCAATTACCCCCCAAACTGCTCTGCTAACAGCTGAGACTGGGTCACCTCTTTCAGTTTCCGATAGAGAGCCAAGAAACACCAGGGTCCAACGCAGGCCTGGGTCAAAGTTATGGCAGCCCCCAAGGGAGGTCTTGAGACAGTTTTCTCTGGTGATAAGAGTTGGCTTTTAAACAAATTACCCCCCAAACTGCTCTGCTAACAGCTGAGGCTGGGTCACCTCTTTCAGTTTCCGATAGAGAGCCAAGAAACACCAGGGTTCAACGCAGGCCTGGGTCAAAGTTATGGCAGCCCCCAAGGGAGGTCTTGAGACAGTTTTCTCTGGTGAGAGTTCATCCCAGAGTAACTGTCTACAGTGCCTCCTGGTTGTGAAATCTTCGGTCATAGGAAAATGGGAGTAAGCGCCCACACCCTGCTCTAAGAGCTTATTTTTCTTATATGGAAAAATGAGTCACAGCTACTCATTCTTCCTCCCTTCCCAGAATCCAGAGGCATTTGACACACTGGGCAGATTAACAGCTCTTGAAATGCTGCTTGGTAAAAGCTCTCAGCACTGTAGTGGTGATGGAGCTGTCCGTGTGGAAAGTTCTATCTCCTCTCCTCTGCGCTTGCTGCATTTCAGAGTTCATAAACACGGAGAGGCACCACAGCTCCGGGCGTACAAGGCAGTGTGACCACTGCATTTGAAAGGAAGCGAGATCTAGCTAAAGGGGTTGACTGGATGCTCAAAATTGCTAGGAAATCAATGTTTTCCTTAAAATTGGGTGACATTTCTTTTCCCAGCATGAGTACTTATTCAGAATGAAATGTAAACGGCTTACTAGGTAATGATCTTTTTTAAAAAAACACTAACAAATGCTCTCCTTCTGAGGAAAGTAAAGTCTATCACAGCTAAGGACAGATAGAACAAAAGATTGTAGAAGTTAGTACTAAACTGGATCAAAACTGTGATCGGCTAAAGGAAAGGAAGGCAATATTTCACTAAACCTACCAGGTTAGCAACAAACGTCAGCTTCACAAGTTCTTAGACAAATAGAATCTTTTATTATACTGTTTCATTTAAAAAAAAAAACTCGATTTTCTGAGACAAGGTCTTACTTTGTAGTTCAGGCTGGCTTCGAACTCATGGTAATCCTCCTGTCTCAGCCTCTCAAGTGCTGGGATAAGAGGTGTGAGCCACCATGTCTGGCTTGCCTCAAGTTTTCGGATCTCAGAACGAAAAAAATCCTAGACTTTTAACTCAAGGAATTGCAACATTACCAACAGCATCGTGAAGTTGACTATCTCAGCGTTTTGTTATAATCGGGTCTCTGGATTTGACTTATGTAAAATGGTGACAGGTCAGACCCCGAAGCGCTAACATGTTCACTCAGTTTCATTCCCGCCAGAAATAAGAGGCTTTGTCTGTTCCAAGGACATTTGTAAAAGTTAACAGAGCACACTGTGTTTAACGAACACATTCCCATTTTACCTCTGCATGTCTCCACTCCCAGGGTGGCACGCTGTCAGCAGGATTTTTAGGGGCTGGACCCGAGGCTGGAACCACTCACCAGGGCTTTGGCATTGGGGTTGGCTTTCTTATCCAAGAGAACCTTGGCGACTTTGTAGTGGCCACAGTGGGCAGCCACGTGGAGGGCAGTCAGGTAGTCATTGGTGACGTCGTCCACTGGCACGTTGTGCTGGAGGAGAAGCTGGACGCAGTTTAAATGGTCCCCTTGGGTGGCCATGTGCAATGGAGACAGTCCATTCTGGAATTTGAAAGGAAAACAGGGCTCATTGTTCTGTCTTGTAAACGTGACTGAGCAAAGACGAAGCACAAATGTGAACAAATTGAAAACTTTTTTCACATGGAAAAACTTTGTTTTTATAAAATGTTCATAACTGCTTTGAACTACAGCCACTTTAAAAGTGGACCCTCTCTTTCTCACAGTCAAGGGTAATAATTTCTTTTCCTAATTTAAAATTTGTATGATCTGACTGTATTCTTAGTTAAGAGAATTTCTTATTATTTAAAATTGCAAGAAAGAAATCAAAGAAAGAACTGGTCTGCTATTGGCCCAGTCCTTACAGATTACTGATGTTTGAGAGAGAACACTGTATTGATTGACCTAAAAAATGCAAAGCTCTGACCACAAGACACTGGATCAATCACTTCATCTCTCAAGGCAGAAAGGAAACCTTGGCCCGTTTCTATTAGTCTGGTGCCCCCATGTGTCTACGAGGGGAAAGGGAAGCCAGTGCCCAGCTCCTTTCATGTGCCACATGAGAACTGAAGATTCATTTAAAGATCTCAGGGAAGAAACCAGTAGAAATAAGGGTCCATTAAGGTTAGAATGGGGTTGGGATGCAGGTAGTGCAGAGGGAGCATTTAGCACGTTATGAGGCCCTGGGTTCAACCTACAAGCACCAAAGAAGTGTGGAGTGGCATTTACTACGCGACAGATGCTTTCCAATGAAATCCAAGCAGGGCAGCTGAATGTCAGTCTTGCCAAGCTTTTCTTTTTGTCTTTTTGAGACAGGGTCTCGCTGTAGCCCCAGCTGGCCTGGAACTCACTATGTAGACCAGGCTGGAAAATCTATATAAGAAGCATGCTACCATTCACGGAGCCTCTAGGAATGCATGCACATGAACTTTGTGGGGCGTGGGTTTCCACCCAGCATCTCTTTATTCTGGGTTCTTATCCTCTTCTGAAAAATGGGGGACAGATTTCTTGGCCACAACGTTGTCCAGCCTCTTTCCTTGAAGATATGGATTAACACTCTGGAAAAACAATACGTACTTTGTTATTACATGTGACTCTCAGATACAGACATCTCATACAAGCATGTGAACCAATGAATGTTAGTTTGAAAAGAAGTTGGGTCTATAACAACTGAGCATAGTGATTTTAAAATTTGAAAAGGCTAACCAGGTAAGATAAAAATTCTGCTTATTTAGATGTTGGTAGAGAGCTGAGAAAACTGGTGAAAATTATTTTATTAAAAGGAGTTTAAGCCAGGTGTGGTGGTTTAAGCTCCATGTCTTAATCCCAGCTCTGAGGAGGCAGAGGCATGTGGATCTCTGTGAGATCAAGGCCAGTGTGGTCTGTACAGTGATTTCCACACCAGCTGGGGCTATAGGGAGACCCTGTCTCAAAAGACCAGGAAAAAAAAAAAAGGAAATAAAGTAAAAACTACATAGTGAACCAGGGGCATCTGAATTCTCTGAGACAAGATACTTTCTCTTTCTTATTGTAGCACAACATGAAAGAGTCCAAGCAAAGGTAACATAACCCTTTAGCTATCCCATGCCTACATTTTTCAAATAATTTCGCTCCTTAAAGTCAAGAAGCTTTTGATTATATTTTTTCTATATTGTCTAGCAGAGAGCTCTGCAGATTACACACACACACACATATACAGACAGACAGACAGACAGACAGACACACACACACACACACATATATAATAAATATTTATGTAAGTTTAAAGATTCAGTCTATGGCCAATCAGGATATGTCTGCCTAAAATAGTATCCCCAAGTATAAACTAAAGGTGTCATAAAGGGCGGGACATTTCCCATCTGAGACTTCCACGCACAAGCATCCTTACTAACCCCCTCCTGCCAAAACACTCCTTTATGTTTTGATACAGTCTTAGAGGGGGTGCAGCACCAACAGAAGAACAAAACCCCAGAGAACAACTTCTTCCTGGGGAACATCTGTGGGGGGCAGTGTTGAAAACAGGAGGTCTCTGTCCTAGTTAGCTCTGTCAAACGACACCACCCACCTGAGAAGGGGCTCCAAAAGAGGGATTTCCCAGATCAGATTGGCCTGGGGGTATGTCTGTGGGGGATTGTCTCATTTAGAAATTGATGTGGGCCGGCCCAGCTCCCTGTGGTGGCACCATTCCCTAGGCAGGTGGTCTTGGGCTGTATAACGAAGCCAAGTATGGGCCTGAGAGCCAGCCAGCAAGCAGCATTCCTCTGTCTTCTGTTTAAGTTCCTGCCCTGACTTCCCTGGATGACGGACTGGAAGTGTAAGGCCAATCAACTCTTTCCTCCCATAAGTGGCTTTTGGTAAGAGTGTTGTATCTCAACAACAGAATAAAAAAGCCCTTAATGAGGCACAGAACAGTGTGACACATGGGCAGAAAACTAACTCATCATCACTGGAAATGACAGCAAGCAAGGTATGGAAAGATCAAGGGGCCTAAAGGGCTCATACTGCAGATGGTGCCGAAAAGCATGGATCCAGGTGTCAGTCTTTCTTAACTCAGTAAGATAAAAGTCTTGAAGGACTGGACACATTAACTCATTCACTTCTCCTCCAACAGATAGTAATTAGGGCTTAGTCTGAACTGCACATTGATCTAGGTGCTTAGGGTTCCAGGCTGAACAAGGAAGTTCTGACTTTCATTGTACCCCCCCAAAAAAAAAAAGCCAGACAGCGAGTAAACAGCAGCAGGATGAAAGAGGTTTCTAATGGTGTGACAAGCTCCGAAGGAAAAATCCTGCTTGAAGGATACTGGAACCCACATAAAAAGCCCGGCATGGTGCACGCCTATAATCGCAGTGCTGGCCAGGCAGAGAAGAGGATCCCAAGACGACGACATTTGAAAGGAAGAACGTAAGAGACCAAAGCAACCCGGGACAGGCCGAGGGAATGCAAGCCGAGCACACAGCTGGCATATCCTAGAAGGTACAGAGGACTAGATGGCTGAGTGCAGGTGAGCCAGGGGCAGACTCGGTGGAGGAGGCGGCCAGGTGCTCAGAATCTGTTAGCTTGCTCTTAGTGCACAGGAAATGCTGGTCAAGACTGGCAGATGCTTCTCACCTCTTCCTCAGCTCTTCCAAAACTCCAAAGGAACTGAAAGGGTGAAATTCATGCTGTATCCCTCCCCACCCCCACATACACTCCAGGAAAGAGGATGGCCAGAGATTTTTGGAAAATGAGAAGAAGGCTTTAAGTGTGGTAAAGCTCTTCGCAGAAGAAAGTGAGCTGAGAGGTGTCTTGGGAGAGGTTGATCCGCAGTGGCATACTAAGGTTTAACCACCAGCGTTTGAAGAAGCAAAGCTCCCCATGCATCCCACGTACCAATGCCTGGGGTGCTCAGATTCCCTGCTGTAATCAATTGCAAGCTGCCCTTGTGAGAACTAAACATGGACACAGGAAGGAGATACAAGCCAGCTCCAATGAGCTGCCGGGGGTGGGGGCGGGGGTGATGGTGGTGGTGGTGGTGGTGGGGGGGGTGATGGTGGTGGTGGTGGTGGTAGTAGTGGTGGTGGTGGGGGTGATGGTGGTGGTGGGGGGGGGATGGTGGTGGTGGTGATGGTGGTGGTGATGGTAGTGGTGGTAGTGGTGGGGGTGGGGGGGATGGTGATGGTGGTGGGGGTGGTGGTGGTGGTGGGGGGGGTGATGGTGGTGGTGGTGGTGGTAGTAGTGGTGGTGGTGGGGGTGATGGTGGTGGTGGTGGTGGTAGTGGTGGGGGTGGGGGGGATGGTGATGGTGGTGGGGGTGGTGGTGGTGGTGGTGGCGGTGTGTGTGTTTTCAAGCTGTTTCACCTCCAAATCCCCAAACCATAGGAGAATGGAAAAACAATTTTAAATTTTTTAACAAAACTTTGCATTGAACTGGGGGCCTTGTGCATGACTGGCAAACACTCTATGACTGACTTACACCCCAACTCTAGTCTTTGAGCCGTGAAGAAATGAACAAGGTGTGGTGGAAGGGTCTGGGGTAAAGGGCCAGCCCCAGACTTTGCAGAGAGCACATCTTTCACACTTCTTAAACAGTAGTTATTTCTGAGCTCTAAGCTCTCATATGGTGAAGCTGAGTAGCAAGCAAAACAGTCCAGAAACAACACACAATGATTTTGCTGTAAAACCACTTTACACACAGGCTTCATAAACTTACATTTTTTTTGCATGTGTGTATATGTGTTTGCATGCATGAGGACACATGTATGTGTGTGTGCATGCATGTAGAGGCCTGATGCTGACATCGGGTGTCTTTCTAGATCACTCTAATTATCGAAGCAGGGTCTCTTACTGAACCCCGAGCTTGCCAATTTTGGATAGTATGGCTAGTTAGCTTGCCCTGGAATCCCCTCTCTGCCTGCCAAGTGCTAGGGTTCCGGGGGCCACCACAGCTGCTCAGCTTCTGTGTGGGTACTGGTGACCGATGTGTCCTCCTTACACTTGCATAGCAAGTACTTTATCCACTGAGGCCTCTCCCCAGACCCCACTAATTTTGAGTTCTTCCAAGTATTAGTTTATAGACTCCAGTGGCTACGGTGTTCTCTGTGATTGAAATGCTCAGTCAGACAACAGCAAAGGGGTCGTAGCCAAGCACAGCACAATGTTCGGAAAACTGAGAAGACCTTACTTTGGTTTTTGAAAGAATGGGGGCGGCTCGGTCCAGTAGCATCTCTACCACCTGCTCGTGGCCACTTCTGGCCCCACAGTGCAGCGGCGTCAGACCATCCTGTGGAACAAAGGCAACACCTGCAGTTAGATGGGATGGCATTTTCTAGAAATGCAACATTTCTCTTAGCACTCAGTGTGGCATCCAAAATGCTGTGGGCTTAAGTGTGTGTGTGTGTGTGTGTGTGTGTGTGTGTGTGTGTGTGCCTCTGTGTGCCTGTGGAGGTCAGAGGACAACTTTCAGAAACCGGTTCTCCTCCTACTATGTGGGACTCAGGGTTCAAACTTGGTTTACTGGCAGTAAACACTTTTACTAGATGTCTAAGGGATGTCAGAGTCTAAGGGATCTAGTGGGGGGAGGGAGGCTATGGGAGGGTGCCATCTGGGAAGTGGGTGAATAGTCGAATAAAGACGGTTTGAGATGTTCTGTGTGATACACACACACACACACACACACACAAAATCAACAAATTTTAAAAAATGTATTATATTTGAGGAGGAAGCATGAAAATTTACGTCATGCTAATTAGTAGAGGTGATAAACATTACCATTGAAATCTACC
>NW_008340434.1:37362-60839 GCF_000622305.1 Nannospalax galili
TTATACTGAGTACAATATTGTATAACTGTATTAATTCAACTGTAAACCTAAAATTTTACAGCCAGTTTTGAAAGACATGCATCTTAGCCCTGGAAATTGTTATTGAATATGTCAATGCTGTTGTAATGAAATGCTTCTTCTAAGTATGTGGTTATTAAATAAATAACTTTTTTAAAAAAAATGTAAAAAAAGGACCTTAGCAACTGTCACTTGTTGGGGACCCCTGTTGTGTAAAGTAGCAGTTTCTCCATGTCTGGAAAGCTCACGGGCGCGGATTCAAATGCAGAGACTCCTTTTTCAGCAGGGTGCTTTCCTGGCATCTTCCTGACTCATCTTTTGAAGCAGCCATCACAGAAACATGGCCTCCAGCTCTGGAAACTGCCAGCCTTTCCTGTGTGATTTTCAGACAGCCTGGCAGCCTGGCAGGAGCCCACCTCTACATGTAAATAAGGGAACCCACAAAGTACCTATCAGCTAAGGTTTTCACCACTACCCCCTCAGTATAAATAATAATTGGAGCTGGATCACCAAGACTTGGAGCCAAGCAGAGTCAGGAGAATAAAGTAGCTGTATCACTGAGATCAGAGCTGAGTCCTGTGTCTCACTGCCTACAATCCAGTCTCCCCGGGGGCGCGCTATCCTTCCACCCCGCACCTTCCCGCGTGATCCAGCGGCCAGTGGATTTCACATCTCGAGGAAATGCACGGGTGAAATTAGGGCGGAACTCGACCGGGCCAGCCCGGGTAGCAGAGGGACCCACAGTGGAGAAGCAGGGGCCCGCCAGCAACACAGAGCAGATGTGCTGTGGGACCCGCCACCTTCCAGGTGCGCGCACGGGACCGGCGCCTGGCGCCCCGGGATCCCTGCGCACTCCATAGTCACTCACTTCTCTTGCTGCGGGACCCGCCGCCTTCCAGGTGCGCGCACGGGACGGCGCCTGGCGCCCCGGGATCCCTGCGCACTCCATAGTCACTCACTTCTCTTTGAAGGATAAATTATTCAGGGCTGGGTTCGGCCCACAGTCCAGTGTTAAGTGTGCTTGCTGAGAGAACATGAGCACCTCAGTCTGGAGTTCCAGCACCCCACAAACAGGCCACACACACTGGTTACCCCATGCTGCTGCTGCTGGTGTATGGGAAACAGGAGGATCCTGGGGCTTACCAGCTGCCAGTCTAGCCTAAAAACAAACTCTAGGTTCAGCGAGGGACGCTGTCTCAACAGAATAAGGAGCAGAACGCTAGAGAAACGCACCTGACATCCTCCTCTGACCTCCACGTGAGTGGACACACGCTCTGCTGAGCACACACCTGCACACATCACATACATATTATTTAATGTGTCATGAATATATTTTTCAACACTGGTTTATCCTCCCCTAATCTCAAGGATAAGGCCAGTAGTTGAGGGATACTTGAACCTCACAGGGCATGGGGAATATGCTGTGTAGGCAGGGGGATAAGGAGTGTAAGGTTAGCCTGAACTACAAAGAGCTCAAGGCCAGCTTGGACTACATCGTGTGACCTAAAAAAACAAAAGCCTAAATTAGTGAACAGAGTAAGTGAATGAATAGCTTTTTTAAGGTATTTATTTGCTTTTTGTTTATATTTTATTTATGTATGCATTTATGTATTTTTGAGATACCACATCATGTAGCCCAGGTTGGCTTCTAACTGGATAGGAGGCTGAAGATGACCTTGAACTTCTGATCCTCCTACCTCCCCTCTGAGTTCTGGGATTACAGGTTTATGGCACCATGCCTGGTTTATGTGGTACTGGGGCTTGTATCCAGGGTGTCATCCCTGGTAGGCAAGCGTGCTACCGACTGAGCTACATCTCCAGCCCTCAACCTGATCTTTACAAGTATTTTCTAATTCATTAATAAAAATTCCTTTGTTGTATTTTTAAAAAATATAGATTTTTTTTTTTTTACTTTGTGTGTGTGTGTGTGTGTGTGCGCGCGCGCGCGTGCGTGCACGTATGTGCCTTGGCACACATGTGGAGGTAAAAGGACAACTTGCAAGAGTTGCTTCCTTTCTTCCACCAACCTGGGTCATGGGGATTGAACTAAGGCCACTAGACTTGGCTGTAAGCACCTCTATCCTGTCAGACATCTCACCAGACCTGGAATCCTTTTTGATTTAGACTCATTTTGTTTACTCCAGAAGCACCATTGAAATATCTATCCTTCCAGAAAATAAAATTCTCACTAGAGTAACCAGTTCATCATCAGAGACGGAGATTACACTTGGAGCACAACTCAGTGTTTTGGCTCTCACAGTTTGCTCTACAGATTTTCCTTCCTTGTAAATCAGGGTATTGCAACTTAATCAAGCACTGTTGCGGACACTGTACTTGGGAACATAACACTGATGCGCTCCTTCGTGTTAAAGCACAGGAATAGTTTTCTGATATAACAAAATTCTTACTTGCTCTTAATTTATGTGCAGTGTCATTTAGGATGTGTCTTGGACAAGAAGCAGTTCTTCAACCTCAAACATGTCCCAGTTGAAAAATTTTGGTTTTGTTTTTACCTTTTTGATACAGGGTCTCACTATGTAGGCCCAGCTGGCCTAGAATTCACTATGTAGACCAGGCTGGCCTTCAGCCTCACAGAGAACCACCTGCCTCTGCCTCCTGAGTGCCGGATTAAAGGAGCGCCACGACACCCAGCTGAAAAACTCTTGACAAAAAGCAATTCTCATTTCCTGAGGGGAGTGGGAGAGCTTCAAGACCCCAACGCGTACAGTTAGACTGGAGGGGAGAGGAGACGGATGCTGAATTGTTATAGCAACATTATAGGAGGGAAACGAAATTCCAAGGGGGGCGTAATTTTTCCCCAATCCTCTTGATTTTTCAACCAATAACACAATGAACAGGTTTCCCTTGGGCAGAATTTTGAATCTCCACAACCTGGTTTGTCCAGGGCTAGATTTCATTGGTGACAGTAATCTCATCAGTGACATTGCCGGGTGAACAGAATTGCTCTTCTGCTAGCCTGAGACAAAGCTTTCACACAGGAAGGCCATAAACAGCTTCCTTCAGGTCCGACTTTCGTGATGAGCAGAGCGAGGATGGTGAGGCATTAACACGGAAGACTGAATGCAGTACAGACCTGGTCACACAGAATCTGCTCAGGCCGAGTGGAGGGTCACATGGCTCTGACCGGGAAGCTTCTAGAAGTAACAGCCTTGTTTTGCTTTGCATCATCTAAGTTCTTTTTCTTTCCTAAACAAAAAACTCACTCTAGAGAAGGGAAGGCGAGCCAGACCGGGGGAATTCTGGGGTACACTGTGGATATTAAACCAAGACTGAAAGCCGTAAAAGAAAATGTAGGTCGTGTGTTAGGAAGACAGGACAGCAACCACAGACAGACTAAAGGGTGGGATTCCAGTCCAATGGAAAACCCAGTCACGTTGGAATTTCTGTCCAAATTCAAATATTTATTTTTCTGCGCAGGTTTTACATGAATGTAAGTACACCATGTATGTGCACTGCCTATGGTGGCCAAAAGAGGATGTCTGATCCTACTGGAGTTACGGATGGTTGTGAGCTGCCACGTGGGTGCTGGGAATTGAGCTAGGTCCTCTGCAAGAGCAGCCAGCGCTCTTAACTGTGGAGCCATCTCTCCAGCCCCCAATTCCTCAGCTAAATGTTAGGCAGTTATAGAGTTAATCTAATGGAAGTGAAATACCGTTTTGTTTAAAGTCCTCTGTTCCAGGCACTTTATATTTGAGTCTCATTTTTTCCTGACAACTCTTCCATGGGAAAAGCATCAAGAGCTCTATTTATAGATGAGAACGCTGCTTTGGGGTTTGATGCACCTGCCCAAGGTCAAGAAGGGAGCCAATGCTTGCAAGCTTGACTCTGAAGGACTGGGTTTCTGCTACTAGGCCACGTATTGATACAGCATCCAGTATTCTATCATAAGATCAAGAATTTATTTCTGCCACTTGCATATGGGACAGAGAAATTCCCTAGTTTCCTTCCTTCTGAAATGCTGCTGTTTTGATACGGTAAAACGACAGCAGGGGCTGGTAAGATAGCTCAGCTGGTTATGGCATTTACCACAAAGCCTCGTGACCTGAGTTCAAGCCTCAGAACCCACATGGTAAGAAGGAGAGAACAGCCTCCCACAAGCTGTCCTCTGACCACCACACACATGCTATGGTACACATGCACATGCATGCACATACACACACATATAAAATAAATGTACAAAATCAAAGTATAGAAGGTAAAAATCTGCCTGGATAACTACAGCGTTCTGAGAGAACACAACGACCTTATGCTATTTGTTTTGTGGGTTTTCTCTCTCCTCCCGTCTTCCCTCGGGTCGAGTGCCACTTAGAATTCTAAGCGATGAATATGTCTATCAATTCACAATGGCCTCCATCAGTCCATCAGTCAGCTACCTTTCAATCCATCAATCACATATGTTTTCTCTCTCTCTCTCATCTCATTGGCAATCTTCTCCTTTGAATTTTTAGCTTAATCTTTTATGGTCTGCCTCACAGACTATAATATATATTCTAACCAATCATAACCTGAGTAGCACTGTACTATACAGTAACATTAATCTTATAACTGTTATACATTGAAGTAACATTATCCTACTTCATGAATAGTGTATTACGATAATTCTGTTAGGAAATTCCATTTAGACTACTTGTTTCAATTTGGGAGTTATAAATATGGCATGGTTTTACATATATTATAAATCTCACAACGGGGGACTAGAGAGACAGCTCAGTGGTTAAGAGAACTGGCTGTTCTTGCAGAGGACCTGGGTTCGGTTCCCAGCACCCACATGGCAGCCAACAACTGTCCGTAACTCCAGTTTCGGGGAATCCAACGGCCTCTTCTGTCCTCCATGGGCATTGCATGACAATAGTGCACTTACATACATGCAGGCAATACATTCATACACATAAAATAAATAAGAAATTCTCACAGTGGAATGATTTGTTAGGATTGACTTTTATAGAACGTAAAAGAATATTATATATGATTATAAATTTCATAAAATTAAATGGTTGACATGTAAAGGTAATTTTTAATAGATCTTATAAGATGTTACATGTTTAAAAATTCAAATTAAGCCTTAGAATGAAAACCAATAATGAGTTATTTATTTATTCTAAGTCTGTTTTAAGAAAGGGGCAGAATCAAGATGATCACAGGAGACTGCGGTGGGGTATGTGGGTGTCTACTTGGTATTGAGATATTTCAAAGGAGTTAGATGTCAGTATTACCAAGATACTTCAGGGGAAAATGGGGAAAAGTTGGATGTCTGCACCTGTGACCAATCAGCAGTTAGTTACAATAATTAACTGTCCTGAGCCTGCTCTTTAGGCTTTTCAAGAGAAGCAGGAAGGCGGGAAGGTGGTATTTCACCCATGACACCGCCATTCCTATTCAGCAAGGTAAACGGGCAAAAAAAAATGTTTTTTGGTCTTTTTGAGATGGGGTCTCTTGGCCCAGATTCATATGGAGACCAGGCTGGTCTTGAACTCACTATGGAGACCAGGCTGGCCTCGAACTCACAGAGATCCACCTGCCTCTGTCTCCCAAGTGCTGGGATTAAAGGCGTACGCCACCACGCCCAGCGGTAAATGGGCTTTCTGACATGGTGTAAAAAACATTAGGGGAAAGAAGAGAAGGGCTCTCCTATAGTCTAAGAGCACTGCAACTGTCAAAGACATT
Organism: Nannospalax galili; assembly: GCF_000622305.1. Lineage (NCBI taxonomy): Eukaryota > Metazoa > Chordata > Mammalia > Rodentia > Spalacidae > Nannospalax > Nannospalax galili. Next base: position 43,066 of record NW_008340434.1, read on the forward strand.
CTTTCTTGCAAAGCGGACACTAAGGGCATTTTATAATTACATCTTTCTTTTAAACTTAAACAAATATTCTCAATTAACTTTCAATAGTTTTAATATTTGGGTTTTTGTTGTTTTTCAATATATATTTTAAACTGAATTTTGTGCATTTCATATAAAACATCTTAATCCAGTCGAAGAGCACTGCAACTGTCAAAGACATTCTTTCTTGCAAAGCGGACACGAAGGGCATTTTATAATTACATCTTTCTTTTAAACTTAAACAAATATTCTCAATTAACTTTCAATAGTTTTAATATTTGGGTTTTTGTTGTTTTTCAATATATATTTTAAACTGAATTTTGTGCATTTCATATAAAACATCTTAATCATATTTAGACCTCCTGCCCTATGTGCCCCCTCCCCACCCCCCCTCCACTGGATTTCATGCATTCTGTCATATACTCCTATTGAGTCAAGTCTGTTTCTCCAGGTGTCCCTTGGTGTGAGTTCATCTACTGGAGTCTGATCAGCCTATCCAGCATCACTCCCTTAAAAAGACCAACTCTCCCTCACTCAGCAGTGATCAGTAGTCCCTCGGCTAAGGTGGGGGCTTCTTACTGATTTCCCCAGTTCTACGCTGGGTTTTTGTCTGGTTTGAGTTTGCATGGGTCTTGTACACGCTGTCACCACTGCTGTAAGTTCATATGAGCAAGCTCCCAGAAGCCTGGAAAATTACTTCCTTGTGGACATGCACCACCCCTGGCTCTTACAGTCTTTCTGCCCCTCTTCCACAATGGTCCCTGAGCCCAGGTTGGGTGGGGTTTCATAAAGGAGTCCTATCCAGAGACACGCACTCTGCAGACTCTTATTCTCTACATTTTGGGCAGTTGTGGCTTTCTGAGTTAATTGCCCTCTGTTGCATGACGAAGCTTCACTGGTGACACTTCTTAAGGGCAATTCAAAACTACATCTTTCTTTTTAATTTAAACACTCTCAATTAAATTCCAATATTTGAGTTTCTATCGGCTTTTAAAATTTTTTATTTTTACTTTGTGTATGTGTGTTTTGCATGCATACATGTAAGTGCACCACATATGTTCAATGCCTGCAGAGACGAGAAGAGGGTGTTTAATTCTTTCTAACTGAAGTTGTAGAAGGTTGTTGGCTGCCATGTGGGTGCTGGGAACTGAACCTGGGCTCTCTACAAAAGCAGTCAGTGCTCTTAACTGCTGAACCATCTCTCCAGCCCCTGTCATTTGCTTTTTGAGATGGGGTCTCATGCAGCCCAGTCCGATCATCAACTAACTATGTAAAGTAGGTTCACCTTGAACTCCTGATCCTTCTGCCTCTACCTCCCAGGTGGTGAGATTACGGGTGTGTACACTACGCTGGGTTAAGTTCCCAATATTTGTGACAGAAAATGAAAACTATCAATACATTTCGTATGATAGGAAGAAATACTTTCCCTTTAGTCTTGATTCACGTAGAAACCTGTACTTCTACCCAAAGTTCATGTCAACATTCTTAGAACTCTGAAGTGGAAGTGGTATTTCAAAATCACTATTTTAAAATCATCTAAGAGAGACTTTTATGACTTGCTTTCTGCAAACGTATGTTTAGCTAGGACAGCTGCGTTCCTGAGACTGTAAAGGGTGGCGGAAGTTCCCTTGGACTTCTTTTCCTTTGTTTTAAAGTAAGAAATACAACCAGTAACATTCTTGGAAAGATGTGGGGTAAACTTTTGATGTTACAATGTCTCTGACAGACATCCCAGGATAGCAGGAACTTATTAATCCTCAAGTTGGAGGTATTCTGAAGCTCCTCCCCCATCTGCCTCTACATAAATGCCTTTTAACTCTTATATGAGAACTGGATGCCATTGATGTCAGGGAGAAAACTTACAGCACCATAGGACCAGTGCCCAGTGAAGTCCAGTGAGCCTTCCTGACAATGACTGTTAAGGAGTATATCGTACATCAATATGTACAGCAAACACTTACCAAATATCCAGTGTGTGCTAAGTTCTACAGTACAGCCAATGAGATGAACATGTGTATCTCTGTGTCAAGACATGGCTCTGTGTGCAAAGCCAGAACAGTGGAGTGTGCGAGCACAGGACCTGGGCACATTGCTAGGAAGGATGGAAGGGAGGGGCAAACTTAGAGCAGCATTCTGGGAATTAGAGCATTGTGCTTATGGCTGCATCTTTTCTGACTTTGCAGATGTAAACACCACCGACGTTATAATTAAATGGTGAGAAGTTAGCGAAAAGAGAGAATTTAACACTTAGGAGGGTTTTGGAATAAGGGATATATTGAGTCTCTGACTGGGCTTGGAATTGACGCAAGAGAAATAAAAACGGGAAGAGACCATCTGTTGGAAAATGTGGTTCTTTAACAGGTTCCAAACATTCATGCTAGCTTTAAAGAGAGCTAGAGTTCAGAAACAGAGGACCATCCTCAGCAAAGCATCTTAGGCATATGAACACAGCCACTGAGATCTTGTTGAGTAATAAACAAACATCATAAAGCATTTTAAATGCACATGGTGCATACAGACCAGATCTAAAGTGCTGCCCTGTGAGTGTTCATATCCCCACCACCCCCACCTTTGTCACAGAAGCATCCTGTATACTCCAGGTTGGCTACAGACCAAATGGTACCAGTCAGCCAGATGGTGCTGGGAATTGGGTAAAAGCTTTCTTGAAATCAAATAAACAAAGACCTGAAGACTCTGGTGTAGCAGATCCTTAATAGACTGCAGAAAGATTTACGAGTAAGTATCTTGAATTTTATAGTATCTCTTTTCTTTTACATCCCCACAGTGTTGAGGATTTAATCTAGTCTTTCGTGTGCTGGGCACGTGGTCTACCACTGAGCTAGATCTGCAGCTTTGATTATTCTTTGTGTGTGTATGTGTGTGTTCACATGTATGTGGGTGTATGTCTATGTGTGTATGCAGAAGTCAGAGGCTGATGTTCAGTGTCTCCCTCAAATGCTCTCCATCTTATATATTGAGGCTGGGTCTCTCACTTGAGCCCAGTCAGTCTAGCTAACCAGCTTGCCTGGGGAGCAAGAACACAGTCTCCACCTCTGTGTTCTAATACTGCAGGACTGTCCAGCATTTATGGGGATCCAGACTCTGGTTCTTACTCTTGCTTGAAAAGTGCTTTACCCACTGAGCTAACATTCCCATCCCTAATTATTAAAGCTACAACACCCAGCTGAGCAGTATGTGAGATCGTAGGAACGGCTCACTGTCTGCACTGGGGAGGAAATGAGGAAGGAGGATGAACCTCCTGTCAGGTCACACTTGCTGGTCACATTTAAGGCTAGAGAATAAGCCCTTGTGCCAAATTAAACATAATAAAGACACAATAAAATGCATGCTCATTCTGCTTTTCTAAACCAGGAAGATCTTGCTCAGCTCCCTGTGAGAGGACTCTGATCAGCATTCAGGCTTCAGTTCCTAGAAGATGGTCCAGGTCAGTAACCTGGGCAGGAAGCAGAGCCCCAAAGAAGAGGTTCTTTCCAGAATTGGCCTCTGAGATGAGTCAGGAGATGCTGGTCTCTGGCCAAGGACAAGTGTCATGGCTTAGACCTGTTGTATGCAACGAGGCGGCCACCAGAGGAGGACATGCCTAGAGGTGGAAATAGGCAGCAACGGCCCATTTCCTCATAAGCTCCACTGGCCTGGGTGGTTACAACTTCCACTGATGGACAGTTCTGTTTGTAGACTCGCCCCACAGACTTCCGACACTGTGGCTGCCTCCCTCTTTGCCATCCACATGCCCTCATAACTCCAGCAAGCGAGAAGGGAGTCTTTATGAGGATGGCACATGGCTCACGTGTGGGGTTCATGCTTCACTCTCTTCCATTCCATCTGCCAGGAATGCAGTCTGTGTGCACCTGAAACCATCCCCCAACCCACTTTACAGAGGAAAAAGACAAAGCAAGACGGGCCGTTCTACTGTGACTCCACGTTTCTCCTTCACATCCGTGCCTTTCAAACTGAAGGAAAGTAAACCCAAGGCAGAACCCAACGGGGCAGTAGCAAAGAAGGCTCCACCTCTACTGACAGTACCCAGGAGGCAAGGGGCAAAGACAAGGAGCCGCCTAGATAGTCTGCCGAGGTAATCATCTCAGTCATTGATTTATCTATCAGAAGAACTTTGATGTGCATCTCCTGTAACACAATAAGCGCCCCCCTCGTGGTCCGAATGTGAAATGCCCCCCACAGGCTTCTGTGTTGGGCCCTTGGTTCTCAAATGTTGGTGCTTATTGGTAAAGTTGTGTAACCTTCAGAAGGCGGGGCCTCATTGAAGGAAGTGGGTGACTTGGGATGGGCCTTGTGGTTCCACAGCCTACCACCACTTCCTGTCCGCTCTCTGCTTCTGGTCCTTCTGAGATACCAGGAGGTGAGAAGTCCAGTTACATACACGTCCTTTCATAGTGGAGCTGCCTGCCACCACGCCTTCCCCCATGACGGCTTGTATCCCCCGTGACGACTGGTATCTGCCCCCCACCCCCCATGACGACTTGTAGCCCTTCTAACCGTGAGCCCGGTTAAACTCTTCCCTGCTTAAGCCGCTTCTTCTCAGGTACTTGGCCACAGCAATGGAAAACTAACGCACCTCCATGTGCACCTCCTGGGTGTTTGAGATGAGAAGTAATTTTGCTCTTCACGTGTTTGAAGATTGTATCAAGAGGAGGAGAAACAAGGTCATTTTCCATCAACTACCAGCAGAAATCCCAGCAGATGGCCAGGCACCTCACGCTTCTCTTCTTGGCTCTGGAACCCTCCTTTCCCCTTACACGAATTCATTTCTGCTATTTAGAAACAATCCTGCTCCACTTTTACAAATGATGCCCTTCCTCTTTTCCTTCCCACCCGGGCCACAGCCCATGCTTAGCAGAGGACTTGCCATTGACAGCAATGACTTCATGTACTGACACTTCCTTACTGAGACATGCCCTGGTCAGTTCAGTAGATTGTTCTCTGGTGACACTGTCCTTCACGGGAACCTTTCTATTCTGCATTTCCCTCTCTAGTGAGCTTATTGCTTTTCAGGTTCAATAGTCACCAGGAAATGGAGACACTCAGGGCTGGGCTGGATTAAGGGCAGAGTACAGATAACAAACCAGCCCATAGCCTCATGGCAGCTTTAGAAAAATGCTGTCTTCCTCTTTGACCTACTCCCACAGCTGAGGAGACACTCAGTATTCATTTACTGTTTGAATGTATTAATGTCATGAACAGTAAATCAGAGTACAAGAGGAATCAGCTTGGGTTGCCAGACTGATTTTAGAAACATGGAGATCAGGATTCTTGGAAGCGGGACGCCCAGGACTGCCAGGGTACAGTAACAAGGCGGGGGACCCACCTAAACCCCTTTGACAAATGGATGCTTAGGGTGACACCACCTTTTTATTAGACTGGCTCTTGCTCAGATCTCATAATAAACACGAGAAATGTGGAAAAAGAAAAGTCCTTTGCTAGGAGTTTAGTAGTAACTGCGGCTCTGAGGTGCACTCACGACTGGGATTTCTGGCCTACATCAGGCTGACAGAATTGCCAAACATCTTGGTCACTGTGGCAATCCCCCAGAGGATAAGTCGTTCTTTTAATCTTCGGAAGGCAAAATTCCAAACAGAAAGGTTAACTAGTTTACCTAAGTCAGCTTGCTGAGCATAGAGCCTGGATTCAAACCAGATTCTGAGTCTCAGCTCTTTCTGGGACCCATAGGCCTCGTATCAAATAAACAACACACTGCAGCACATGCAAAGTCGGCCACCACCATTTTTACAAAATAAAAACAGCATACCATATGCACCTAGCGAGGCATATTTGTGTGTTTTGAAATTTTTTAATTAAAACTTTTAGCTGTGAAAAACAGAAGTTCTACCCTCAAAGTAATTTTTAACTGTGTGGTCCATTATATTTACGTTGTGGCTAGACCTGTTTTTTTTTCTTACTGTTGTTTTTCTTTCAATCTGACAATCCATTCCCAGACAACTCCCCATCTCCCTCTTCATCCTGGCAACTACAATTCTGTGTTTTATTTCTATAATATTTCTTCTTTGGAGCTGGAGGTTGAACCTAGAGACTTATGCATGCTAAGCCCATCCTTTGTGGAGCTACACAGGCAGTCCCTTTCCATGATTCTGACTCTAGATAACTCATCTAAGTAGAATCATGGCCATTTGTCCTTAAGGGACTGGCTTATTTTACTAAATGGACTCCTCAAGGTTCATCTGTACTGTGGTAAGTTATTCTTTTTTATGTGTATGTGTATGTGGGTGGGTGCACATATATGTGTTTGTGCACGTGTGTGTAGCGGCCAGGGACTGACACTGTATGTCTTCAATCACTCTCCACCTTACTTTATGAGATGGGATTGCTCACTGAGGCTGGAGCTCGTCAATCCTGCTAGACTGGCTGGCAGTGAGCTCCGGGAAGCCTCCTGCTCCTGCCTCCCCAGAATTGGATTCCAGGTCCTCGAAACCAAGCCCAGGCTTTGGTGCTGGGGATCTGAACTTAGGTCTTCATAACTGTGCCACAAGCACATCACTGACGGAACCACCTTCATCTATTAACAGACATTTGGGCTACTTCCAGATTTTTGACAATTTTAAAAATATTTCAGCAGACGTAAGTGTGGAAATGCCTCTTGGAGACCCTGCTTTTTAATTCTTCTGAACATGCACCTAGAAGTGGTAGTCCTGTTTTTAATATGTGGCTGTTTTAACATCCAAGCTGTTTTCTATTACTGGTATACAATTTCATATTACTGCCAGCAAGACAGAAGAGTAGATACAGTTTTTCATAGGGCACCTGCAGCCTTGGCATCAAAATGACCCAACAGCTCAGCTTTAAATGTCAATTAATTCATTTTTTTTTATCTATGTGTATGTGTCCGTGTGTATGTGCACATGTGTGTAGAAGCCTATGGAGACCAGAAGAGAGTAAGCAGGAGATTTCCTGGAACTGGAGTTACAGGTGGTTGTGAGCTGCCCAGTGTGGGTGCTGGGAACTGAACCCCGGTCCTCTGCAAGCAGCAAAGACTCTTAACTGCTGAGTCATCTCTCTAGCCCCTCAAGCCATTTAAAAAAAATTATTTATTTTGTTTTATGTGTATGTTTTGCCTGCATGTATCTAAGTGCACCCATGCATGCAGTGCCCTCCGAGGTCAGAAGAGGACATTGGATCCCCTGAAACTGGAGATACAGAAGGTTGTTAGCAGCCATGTGGGTGCTGGGAACTGAACCCCAGTCCTCTGCATGAGCAGCCAGTGCTCTTAACTGCTGAGCCATCTCTCCAGCCCCATCTCAAGTGATTCTTGAAGATCTAACTCAATTCAATAAAGCCAGTAGACCCGGGACCTTGTTCCTATACTTAAAGCCAGACACTCTCTAAGCTGTACTAATGATTACAGAGTGGGTTACCAACCCACCCTGAGGATAAACGCAGGATCATTTTCCAAGAGATAGCAACAAATCAAACACAAATCAAACCAACATGTACTCTGCGAAGAATCAGGGAGAGCACTTCTACCTCTGGAAAACAGGAGCAGCCGTGCACACGAGTGGGCTTACCCTGGTTTTGGCGTCGATCTTTGCTCCCCGGTCAAGCAACAGCTTCACCATATTTGCATTTCCTCTTTTTGACGCGACGTGTAGAGGAGTGATGTCATTCTGTGGAGCAGAAAAGTCACCCGAGTAAGACTCTTCGTTTAAGCAGAACATTGTTTCGTAAGTGTAAACCTCTTTTTTCCTTTCCCCTGTTCAAACACATAGTGCAGACAGTCTATTTCTGACATCTCTCTCTGACAGCTACTGTTTTCAAAAACAGACTCAGAATTTGAAGGGAGGCTGTCCGGGGGATGGGGTTCAAGTTTATTTATTTTAGATGCTGGTGGTGACTGAGAGAGGAGATGACATTTCATCTACAAAAATCTTACGTTTTTAAGTCAACGTGTTTTCCTACAAAATGTGTGATGCTGAGCACAGCGGTCAGCGAGGGGTTGACTGAGAGGTGCCTGACTGGGTCAGTCCAGAGAACATAAAGGCACGTTGGGGGCTCAGAGCTTTCCTGGGCTCAGTGGGAGCTGTGGATTGCAACGAGAGACAACATCCATGAAATGGGAACACCTGTCCTTTGCCAGGAATGCCCTAAAGGTGCCCACAAGCATCCTCAGCAATTCCTTTCCCCATGCTTTGACTGCTGTTCTAGACCATCAAGGAAATCTATGTACATACTGAAAAGAATTCCCATTTTGTTCTCTTACTGCTGCTAGCACTAAAGTTTAGAGCTTGTGGATCACAAAGATCCAGCAAGATCATAAAGAACAGGTTCACAGCAAGTATGTGTTTATAGTTTGCAAACAGACACAATAGCTACCAGGTATCGATCACTTCCTGTTCATGAGGAATTGGACTGAACTCTTCCAAGTTTCTGTGGTGCTGGCACTGGACTCAGGGCCTCAAGGTTAGGCTAGGCAACCTCTCCACCACTGAGCTGGGTCTTCAGCACCTAAGCTCTTTTACAATCTCACTTAGTCCTCAAAATCTTTACATTACTACACACAACCTGCCTTGCAGTCGCCATGTACAGAAAGGGCTGACAGAAGCAGGACTGAATTTTCAAATGTATTTATTAAATGTCTATATTAAAATTTATCCTTTGACAATATACGTACACATATACAGCACACTTTGATCACATTCAGCATTATTCACTTATCCTGTCCCACTCCCACACCTTCTTCCCAGCATGCCCCTCTCTTGCTTCCAAGTCTTCTGTGTGTGACTCGCTGTACCTGATTAGGGTCACTTGCACAAGCATAGGTGGAAGGTCATTTAAATGTTCAACCTCAAACGTGATTAAAAACAAAGCATCTTTCAAATAGTTTTCATTTATTTTTATTTTCTATGTATGAGTGTTATGCCTGAGTGTATGTAAGTGCACCCGTGTCATGCAATGCCCGTGAAGGTCAGAAGAGAGCATCAGATCCCCTAGAACTAAAGTTACAGACAGTTGTTAGCCACCATGTAGGTGCTGGGAATCGAACCCAGGTCCTCTGCAAGAGCAGCCAGTGCTCTTAACCACTGATCCATCTCTCCAGTTTCAACAAAATACCTTATAATGAAAAATTCTAAGTATACAGTTTGAGGAAAAATAACAGTGAATTTCAGGTCCTTCTTATCCAGATTCAATAAATATCAAGCTTGGGGTGGGGCATGTCGAGTGCCCGTGTAGCACACACAGGGCCCTAGGTTCAAGCCCTAGCTTCCCAACCTTCAACCAATCAGCCATTTGCTTCTACCCACATTGTTTTATCTTGCTGAAGGAACTCAAGGAGAGAAAGAACATCCCATAAGTCCATAAACTTAATAATTTCTCATGGAAAAGGGTGTGTATTTATTCTCTTTCTTCTGAGATGGGGTCTTGCTAAGTAGCTCAGGCTGGAACTACAGGCCTGTGCCACCATGCTTGAATAGGTAAGGATGACGAGAGAGAGAGAGAGAGAGAGAGAGAGAGAGAGAGAGAGAGAAACACAAAGCTGTAAGCACAAGCACCACCACAGCATCTCAAACACTATCTGTGCCCAGCTTCTGTTATCTCCAAGCATCTCAGTTGGTCTTCATGCTGTATTAGGTCTGAGGTCCTTGATATCACTTTCACTCCCCAGAGCTTGCTACACTACCTTTTTTTCTATATCTGCTCATTTATTGAAGAAACCTTATAATCTAGTCTATAAAAGCTTCCACCAACTGGGTCTGACTGACTGAACTCTCAGGGGTTAACACATCCATTGCACCTGTGTCTCCAGCAAACGTTTCTACTTGAACTTTAAAAAAGATTTATTTTTATTTATGTGTATGTGTGTCTGGGTGAATGGATGACACTTGTGGGTGGGTACCCATGGAGACCAGAAGAGGGCGTTGGTTCTTCTGGAGCTGGAGTCACAGGCAGTTGTGGGCCTGCAGGGTAAGCAGTCTATTACTGATCCACATCCCCAGCTCCCAGGCAAACATTCTGTGCACAGGGCCACATAGCCAAATCTTGCACTCTGTAAGCCACATCACCTGTGAGGCAGAGGCTTTCACCCTGTCACAGCAGCACAAATCATCTATAAACAAGCAAGAGTGTCCACGTTCTAAAAAACAAAGATCTACAAAACCAGGCAGTGGTCTGGATTTGGCCCAAGTGCAGCTGGTGGCTGGTCCCTGCTCTAGACCTACTGGCTTATGGCCAAGGGTTTCGGCTGCGTGTGACAGGTTATAAGAGGAGGACGTGAAGCCAGGTGACCAGCACTGCATGTGCACTGGTCTTCACTGTGAGTCAGAGCAGGCAGGAGACCCTGGTGATGCTTAGGCTGTGGGATTTGTTTGTTCTGAGTCCAGCTGTAGGCTGCTCTGAGAACCTGGTGGCACAGTCTCAATGAATCTAGTCTTCTGCCAGCAGGTGGAGCTAGGGTTACAGGAACAGTCCAGCAGGCGCTCACTGAGCCCGAGGGGGACATGACACAGACTCCCCAGTTCTGGGGGTTTATTAGGGCTCAGCTGCTATTGTCCCTTAAGGAAGTGGCTTTCCCCAGGCTGAGAAGGTCTTAATGAACCTCATCTCAGCAGGCGGATTAGTGAGAGGCACTGGGCCTCCTTTGTTTTCTGTTTCTCGCTTCATAGGCCACATACAAACAGGACCTGGAACTCTACCTGGTCTTCCTACACCCCTCTGGCCTCTCCTAGGGGAAGGCTTTATATTTCTAAAACTGCTTAAGAGTGTTGTAAAGGGAGAGAGCTCGGTTGGTAAAGTGTTTGCTGTGCAAGCACAAGGCCATGAGTTTGATCCCCAGGACCCACGTAAAAAGGCTGGGTGCGATGACACCCTTATAATCCCAACCCCGGGGGCACAGAGAGGCAGATCTCTGGGCTTGCTGGTCAGTCAGCCCCACATAACTGGCAAGCCCCAGGTCCCAGTGACAGACTCTGTCTCAAAAAAACAAGGTGGGCAGGTCCTGAAAAACAAAACCAGATGTTGACCTCGGACATCAGCATGTACATGTGCACATGTGCATTATGGACACATACAAACAAGCTTGCACACCTCTACCCGCTCCCCCTACCCCAGTGTTGTAAATGGCTTACAGATCTATATAACTCAATTTTATCCTTACGACTTCCAACGGACAGCATAAAAGTCAATCCATTTGGTAAAATGAGACTTTGGTGCAAAATGAGACAGAACTGATCTATGATTTGCCGATTGAGAAACAGCTTATTGGTGGCTAAGGCAGGATCGTACCTGTCAGCAGACCCTCTCACTGAGATAATCGTAGGTAGAGACCAGAATGTCTCTGACTAAAGACTTGCTTCTTGCGAGAAGTTTCCTGCTGATAGGCCTTGGGACACCTGTCACCTCTGAATCCCATAATCGCTGGTTTTGTCAACTAGGAGCCCATCAAGAGGGAAGGGCACCTCTGACCACTTAACGGACTATATACTGATTATTCAGTGAATGAGAACGGCTTATGCCCTACTGTGCACAGGGCCTGTCAAAGCAGACAGCAGCATACTGAAAGAGCACAATGATGTTAGAGATGGGAAGCCTCCTTTCAAAGAGCCCTTGCTTGCTGATGGTGTTGTGTAAGTTTGTGCAAACTTGCTGGGATGAAGAGCTGTGGGGGCTTAGATGAGAAATGACCCCCACGGTCTCAAGCATCAGACACCTGGTCTGCGGTTGATGGCACTGTTGGCAAGCAGGGTTCGTGGAACCTTTAGGAAGTGTGGTCTGGGCTTCCTCCAGCACTTCCTTTGCTGTTTCCTCTCTGTGGTTAAGACGCGAGCTCTCAGTTTCCCGCTTGTGCCGCCACACCTGCCGCTTTTTGCCTTGATCCCCGCCATGACGGACTCATCCCTCTGGAACTGTAAGCCAAATAAACTCTTCCCTAAGTCACATTTGGTCATGGTGCATTATCCCAGCAATAGAACAGTAACTGGGGGCCGGGGAGACGGCTAAGCGGCTAGGAGCACCCACTGCTCTTACAGAGGATCAGGTCTGGTTTCCAGTACCCACTGGGCACCCACTGTCTGTGACCCTAGTTCCAGAAGGTCCAACACCCTCTCTGACCTCTGCAGTCACTGCATACATTTCATTCACTTACATACATGCATGTAAAACACGCATACACGTCATTTTTTATTATTTTAGTAAAATAATTTATGTTTTTTAAATTTTATGTTTATGAGTGTATTGCCTGCATGCACGTAAGTGCACCCATGCCGTCCAATGCCCACAGAGGCCAAAGAGGGCATCAGAATTCCCTGGAACTGGAGTTATGGCAGGTTTTAACCCACTATGTGGGTGTTGGGAATCAAACCTGGGTCCTCTACAAGAACAGCCGGTGTTCTTAACCACTGAGCCATCTCTCCAGCCCACATAATTTTTTTTAAAATAAATGAAAGTGGCTTAACACAAGAGCTTTCACATCTGCAAGAAGAAAGTGGAGTTTGGGTGCCATAAGCGAGGGCTGAAACACGGGAGCAGTCCAGCCTGAGGCTGAGCACACTCCCCATGACAGGCTGGACCACATGAAGACTCCTGGCCCCACAGACCTAGCACAGAGTGACGAGCAACATGAGCCAACAGCGGGCCAGAGACTTCTGCTGCACCTCAGGTGTCCCAAGAGATGAGGGATGAGAACTGACCTAACGTGAATCTTTGGAGCCTAGGTACAAGGCATAAGCTGCCTGATATGGATGCTGGGAACCAAATTCAGGTCTTCTGCAAGAGCAGCAAGCATCCTTAGCTACCGAGTCATCTCTCTAGCCCAGTGTTTAACATTCTTAGCCACCGGGGAAAAGCGTATTTAAGATTACGAGATTCTATCTCACCCATTCAGAATGACCATCATTAAGAAAACAAATGATAACAAACGCTGGTGAAGATGAGACGGTGAAGGAGCCCCGAGAGCCTGCCGGAGGGAGCGTGAGCCTGCGGTCCACCACGGAAATCAATATTAGTGTCTCAAAAAGTGGAACATAGGCATGTAACCTGTCTGGACCACTCTTGGCATATACCCTGAGGACTGTAAGTCAACATACTACACACACTGTGCATCCGTTTCTATAGCCGTACTATTCTTAACAGCCACGTTATCGAATCAGCAAGGTGAATCAAAGAGTGAATAAAGAAAATGTGGCGTGTGTGTGTGTGTGTCCATGTGTGGTGTCCGAACGTGTGTGTGCTTGTTCACTCTGTGTGTGGGGAAGTCAGATGACAACTTGAGGTTCCAGTCCTTGCCTCTCCACCTTGATTGAGATGGACCTTGGGGCTCCTGGAGATTCTCCTTCTGTCTTCCACCTCCCTGTGGGGGAGCCTGTGCTCATGTCTGGCCTTTACACAGGTTCTGGGGATCTGAACTCACACTCTACTGAACCATCAGCCCAGCCTCCACAACAGAGCTTTATACAGCAGTGAAGAAAAATGAAACCACAGTGATTGCAGCAAAATGAATGTAACTTAAGCAAAATAAGGTAGACCAAGAATGAGGAAGGACCCATGTTCTCTCATTTGCGAAACTAAAACTGTGTATCTATAGGTCACAAAACTAGAAATGGGATCATGATGGGGCATATGTTAAAGGAAGTGAGAAATCGAGAGGGTAGTGAGGTGCATGCGATAGGCCAGCAGAAGTATGGTAAGAAAGGGAACCAGCTGCAAGGAAGGGCATACATGAAGAGGGCCTGGAGGGGAATGAAAGACAACGCCTTTTTATGATGACGTATGTATGATGATGTCATGATAAGACCCAGTTCTTTAATGCTAATCTAAAAAAATTAATTTAAAAAAATCTGGGCAATGTTGGGCATGTGTTTAGTCCCAGTTCTGGAGGCAGAGGCAGGGGGATCTCTGTGAGTTCAAGGGAAGCCTGGTCTACACAGTGAGTTCTAGGCCAGCTGGGGCTACATAATGAAACCTTATCTTAAAAAAAAAGATGGAATTTCAGCCAAGAGATGGAATTCCTAAGAGAGTCGACAGAAATACTTGATAATAAGAAAAGCCACATTGTCAGAACTGAAGAACTCCCTTGATCAGGTTCTTGAGTAGATAGCACACAGCTGGGCCAAGAACCAGACACTTAAAAGACTCAGTAAATTCTCCAAATAGAAATCTACTGAGAAAAAGGCACAAGCAGCTGTGGAACCCATAGAGAACGCAGCTCCACCAGACGAAAAATCAGACAGAGGAGAGGCCATGAGGTCCAGAATAGTCCCCAAACAATGAAAGAAATGAAACCACAAATCCAAGAAGTCCAGAGGACACGAAGCAAGATAAAGAAACATCAAACTGTACAGTAAGGCACAAATAGTTGCAAATGGAAATTAAAAAATTGAAAGTAGACACAGAGGAAAGCGATCATTTATTCCCAGCAGACCTCAAACACAAAAATGCAAAAGGAAATTCCTTAGACAGTAAGAATGTGCCACAGACAGAAAATTAGAAACAGGGGCTCTGAAGACAGCAAAAGGGGAAGGTCAATGCAAGAGGCAACTCACCATTATAGTGTAAGCAGTGAGTGAGCTGTGGGTTTGTGACGTACAAAAGAGTGAAATCCCACATGCTTAGGAAGAGGAATTAGAACCAGCCTGCCACTGGGTTCTTGTGTTTCATGTAAAGTGAAATGATATTTGAAGGGATACTTAAGATACTAATTACACAGGAAGTGTAATATATCGTTACACAAGAATCAAGACATAAACACAGCAGATTTACACACGGATATGGAGGCATTCTAAAGGACTAAGACATACCAACCAAGCGTCCTAGCTCCTGTGAGGATTGCAAATGTCTTGTGCCTCTTCATACTTTCCTAAATGTATCTAACACGGATGCTGGCACAGGGCACAGTGGAAAATGGGTTGCATTTTAATATCACCTAATTTGTAGCCCACCAGCACCATCTCTGTTTTGACTCCCACTACCTGTGTGTGGGTTTTTTGTTTTAAAATATTTTATTATTTTTGTGTGTATGCATATACAGCTGGCATGTATATAAGTGCACCCGTGTCGTGCAGTGCCCACAGGGGTCAGAAGAGGGTGTCAGATCCCCTGGAACTGGAGTTACAGGTGGTTGTTAGCTGCCATGTAGGTGCTGGGATTTGAACCCAGGTTATCTGCAAGACTAGTCAGTGCTCTTGACTGCTGAGCCATCTGTCTAGTCCCACCTGTAGTTTTTAAAAAAAGATTTTTATTTATCTTTATTTTATGAGTGTTTTGCCTGCATGTATGTAAGTGCGCCCCATGTGTGAAGGTACGCTGTGTAAGTGGAACGTCCTGTAGGGCACTCGCTACTGCATCTGCTGCTCAGTCCTGGAAAAGCCCAGGTCTGGAATTCTGAGTTCCTGCCACATCTTTTCAATTGAAGCATCCCAGGGGATGGTCACCACCCCTAAGGAGCACTCTCAGAGTGAGCACAGACTTCCGCCCATTTCATCTCATGACTATAAAGACATGCTCGGTTCATCATGTCTTGGTAGGACTGTCACGGACATGTGGGCTGAACTTTGTAACCCGCACAGGGCTGTCCCATGCACTGAGGGAGCCTGGGCCATTCTGGACCTCTCATCACATGCTAGTCATTGTGACAACCAAAAACGTCTCTGTGGGTGAACATGATCAAAGTACATTACGTGTGTGTGTGTGTGCGTGCAAATGTCATAAAGACACCTATTATGTTTAATAAATGGCAATAGCAAACAAAAATCCTGTACAGATTTCCAGACCCTCTGAGGAGAGTGATGCTCCCATATTCCCTAAGAGCCAGTGGCTCTGGGAGGACTGTGGGGAACACAGTTCTGAGAGAGGAGCAAAGCATCAGAGGTTGGCCACGCCACACCTTACCCACATCCTTTGTCCAGTGTGACTGGACGGCTAGAGCACCCAGCTGTTCTGGCTTACCCCCAATACCTCACACTGCTAATGGAGCACTTAAGCCACCTCTTAGCTTCTCCATGTACAACAGCAATGGCTCCCTTCCCCTGCAGGACCCAGGCCAGTGCCCCCCCCCCCCGCCCAGCTGACACTGCCCAGACTGCCCCTCCCCCATTCCTGTTCAGTTATTCCTCTTAATCCTTTTTCATCTTAGTGCTTTTTGACACTCCACTGGCAGGACAGACTCCAGTCCCTGCCTCTCTGCCTCGCCCCAGTCCATCTCTCCCTGTCTCTCTGTCTTGCTCACTTCACAGTGCTCTTTTCAACTATGCCAGTCCACACTGCTCTCCTTCTAGAACCTTGGCTTCAAAGTGAGAGAGCCAGCCAACAATCACTCATGCGCCCAGAGGCATGTACCACACACCCTCTGAGCACTGGGCTTTACAAGGTGCTCATCTCTCCCCTACTCCGGCTTCTCTGTGCTTTACATTCCTCAAACCACCGGGGAGAGTCTGCTGTTTGTTATTTTTCTTTTTTCTATTGCCGTGGAGGGACCTGTCCGCTGGAGGAGGAGCCCACGGCACGTCTGAGCAGATCCCAAAGTACTATCTAAGGACAGCCGGTGTGGAAAATATGCCGAGGGGTCGGCAGGTCAGGCCAGGGCGCAGCGGCCCAAGCACTCCCTGGATGAAGGAAAACTATAGCTAGCGAACGATTGTTTTTGGAAGTGCAAGCGGGGAAAACGAAGCTCTGCTGACTTTGTAAGACAATGTCGTTTCAGGAATTCCAAAGCAGGATTTCTTAGGTCACTGAGTTACATTCTCAGCGCAACATCATCACAGATGCCCCACAGGAAGCAGGGACCACAGTCCAGGAAGAGGGAAGAAACAATGCCTTCCAACTTCTGATTTTCTCCCTTCTCTCTGGCGTTCTCAAACTCTGTCATCTCTATTACCTCTCGTTTTTGTTAAAAGATTTATTTTTGTTTTAATGGGCGTGTGCTTGTATGTGTGTATTATGTACGTATGTATGCATAACACCTGTGTACCTGGTGGCTGTGGAGGCCAGAAGAGGGTGTTGGATCCCCTGGAACTGGAGTTAACAGTTGGGAGCTACGATGTGAACTGAACCCAGGTCCTCTACAAGAGCAGCCAGTGCTCTTAACTGCCAGGCCACCTCTCCAGCCCCCTGTACTACCTTCTTAAAAATTGACCACATTCTGACCTATACCATGGTAAACTGTACCCCAGACATTCTGGGAAGTGACATTTATGTGCCTCAGAGAACGGCTACCATGCCACTGGTTGGACTTGTGCAATGCTTTAAAAAATATTTTATTTATTTTATGTGTATGAGTGTATGTATATAAGTGCCTGCATGTATATAAGTGCATCTGTGTCCTGCAATGCCCACGGAGTCAGAAGAGCATGTCAGGCCCCCTGGAACTGGAGTGACAGTTGTTAGCCGCCATGTGGTGCTAGGATTCGAACCTGGGTCCACTGCATGAGCGGTCCATACTCTAATCCGCTGAGTCATCTCTCCAGCCCCTTGTGCCATACTTTTAAAGGGAGTCTGTCTTAAGAGTGTGTTTCTTCCTGGTTAAAGAGACAGTTGCAAAGATGGCAGGAGCTGCTGTTTGTGTTGTTGCCATATACCACGAGAGTGACAGTCATGGGTGACCTCCTTCAGCTGTCAGTGTCGTCATGTACCAGGGATTCTTAGTGAAGAGTGTATGGATCAGGGCCCTGCGGTCGCCAGCAGTGTGTGTGTGTGTGTGTGTGTGTGTGTGTGTGTGTATGTGTGTGTGTGGATCAGGGCCCTGCGGTCGCCAGCAGTGTGTGTGTATCAGAAACCTGTGG
>NW_008340434.1:60970-85992 GCF_000622305.1 Nannospalax galili
ATCAGGGTCCTGTAGTCACCAGCAGTGTGTGTGGATCAGGGTCCTGCGGTCACCAGCAGTGTGTGTGTGTGTGTGTGTGTGTGTGTGTCAGGGTCCTGTGGTCGCCAGCAGTGTGTGTGTGTGTGTGTGTGTGTGTGTGTGTGTGTGTGTGGATCAGGGTCCTGTGGTCACCAGCAGTGTGTGTGGATCAGGGTCCTGCAGTCACCAGCAGTGTGCGTGTGTGTATCAGGGTCCTGTGGTCACTAGCAGTGTGTTTGTGGATCAGGGTCCTTTGGTCACAAGCAGTGTGTGTGGATCAGGGTCCTGCAGTCGCCAGCAGTGTGACTTTAGTGCCATCTGCTCTGTCACTAAGCTCTGTGCTCTAAGATAGAAAGAAGGAGGAAGGGACGCCCAAGGTCACTCTATCACCATTAGACAAGGTGGCTGGATGAGGAAGGGCCTATGGTTGACAGGTTTCTCTCTACGTCCTGTTATGAAAACTGCACATCAGCACAGGCCTGTGATTCAAGGTCTTGGGACGTTCAGCCAAGGGGTCACAAGCTTGATGTCAGCCTGGAAGATATAATGATTCTTGTCTCCAAAAAAAAAAAGCCAGATGACAAATGGATCCACCCCAGTCCAGGCCAGTGACCAATGAGGCAGTGAGGGGGGTGTGCTGGGGTTCAGGTGTTTTTCACTCTTTGTTCCATGTTACCTGCTACCCAGAAACTTTACCTGTTCAGGTGAGGAACAAATAAATCCCACAGCATACGGGAAGACATTAATGCCGCTCAAATGTACAAGTGACAAGTAGACTTCTTAAAAGAAATATATCTTAAAAGGTTCATGGACATGGAATTTACAGAAACAGAAAGGCAAGATTGAGATGGCGTGTGTGCGTTAAGGCTGAGATGGCATGTGTGTGTTAAGACCCTCTACACAAGGGCATATTCCTCTCCTTGCCTACCTTGAAAAACTCACTAAATCGCCCCTCCCAAGATGGAGATGTTATTATCACCATGACAACAGGAACATGGTGTATATAGGAGCCACGTGGGGTGCTTCTGCTCTGGTTAAAAATATTTATTATTTTTTATTTCATGTGTACGGGTGTATGGCCTGCATGTGTGTAAGTACACCCGTGTCACGCAATGCCGCGGAGGTCAGAAAAGGGCGTCAGATCCCCTGGCACTGGAGGTACGGATGACTGTTAGCAGTCGTGTGGGTGCTAGGAATGGAACCTGGGTCCTCTGCAAGAGCAGCCAGTGCTCTTAACCGCTGAGCCATCGCTCCAGCCCTGGTTCTGTTCTTACAGCTCACATTCCATTGCCCAAATTCTCAAATCCTCAGTCTCATTCTAAATATCTTTTTAAAAGTTTTTGTCTTTAATGTGGCTGAACCTGCATTAGCGATAAGCCTAACTAATTTAAAGATTTATCTCTATTTTTCATTATGTGTCTGTATGTGAATATGTGCATGTGAGTGCCATGGAGACCAGAAGAAGGCACTGGATCTCCCGGAGCTGGAGCTACAGGTGGCTGTGAGCCACTCGGTATGGGTTCTAGGTACCAAACTCGGGACCTCTGCGACAGCAGCATGCACTCTTCATGGCTGAGCCGTACCTCTAGTGCCCTCTAACGATTTTCAAAATGGATTTATCTATAAGGATCAACAGACACATGAAGTAGATAGAACAGAAATTATAGGTGGCTTTTTATTTCCTTTGTTTTATTTATAAATGAACTTTATATTCAGAGAAAAATATTCTAAACCTGTGCTTGCAAAGACTCCACTATACAAAGCAAAGCCAAGTCTTAAACCTGCACCCTCAGCATATCATTAGGAGTCAGCCATGCTCTTAACTGGAGCATGCTACTGTCTCACCACATACCCTGGAGGTGGCCTTGACTCATATCATTATATCTTCAAGCTTCAGGTCCTGGATGTCAGAACCCTGAATCCCCATGGCCTGGGAGCAGCATGCCTTCCGAGGTCATCTGCACTGGTGTGTAATAGGCCTTGGGACATATATTAGACAAACCCACCCTTCAGTATCTGACAATCACCCCTTGGGTTTGGTGAACGGCTTTGAATTCTGCCAACTCTCGTGGCTTAAGGTCATCTGCACTGGTGTGTAATAGGCCTTGAGACGTATATTAGACAAACCCACCCTTCAGTATCTGACAGTCACCCCTTGGGTTTGGTGAACGGCTTTGAATTCTGCCAACTCTCGTGGCTTCCCTTCTCCCTCTGTGCGGCTGATCTTGGTTTGGGAAGCTCCCAAGTCAAGGAGGTACAGGCTAAAACAAAAGGAGTTTGGTGAGCTGGGACAGGATTGGGATTGAGAAGAGCCAAGAAGTGTTGTGCTCGTTCCTTCTTGACTTCTCTAAGTTTATATCGAGTCCTTCCCAGGGCCAGGTACGGGGCTCTCTACTCCCCGGGTTCCACAGTATGTAAGATGACACAGATTTGACTTCAAGGGATTCAAAGTCCTGTGTATGAAGTGAAGAGTAGGCTGTGTGAGGGAACTATGAATATATTGTATTATATTTCAATATCAGCACTCATAGGACTGCTCAGATACTAAGTATAGAAGTCTCATGTAAGAGCAAGAACTTAGTAAATGCTTAATTAACTATAGCTTTACAATCATCGTCATAAATTCCACTTGATAAGAGAGGAGGGACATGAGGGCAGCTTCTTGGTGTTTTCCACACTTGCGGCCAGCCCTCTGGTGGAATGGAATGCTGCAAACCTTCTGGCAACTTCACTGGTATGCTGGTATGCTGAGAGTGCCCAGTCATGGCAAGCAGACAAAGAATGATCTGACCAAACAAACATCCTGCTTTCAGAACAGTACAGAATGGCTTTCTGAAATAAATACCTATCTATCTTCAAAAAGCTCTCCACAGAAGCAGCCCACTCTCCACGTAGCAAGTCCTGTCCTGGAAGGCCGAGGGGATTACGCTTGAGTTAAAGTCAACAGCTCATGGATAAGCTTGTGTACGCCAGAGAGGTTCAGGAAGCCGGAAGAGGCGGGAGACAGCAGTGGTCCAAGTGAGGGAAGCACTGTGGACTTCAAGGGTTGAGACGACAAAAAGAATGCGCGAAATGGACAAAATTGCAGAAACGATGGGATGTTCAAGGTCTAAGGAAAGAGTGGGAGCTGCGTGCTCCCCAATAAGGCGGGGAGCAGCCACCTGCCTTGGGGACACACTACATGCAGTGGCACCTGGGTCACTGAAGGGAAGAGGGCCTGGGATGGGGGGGTCTCTGTTGTCAATATTCTCTGAAAGCTCTCAAAAGCATCACATATCTGGCATCTACTACACAAAATACTTGCCATAGGCAGGCACTGAGTGCCAGGTACTGAGTGCTAGGTACGGAGTGCTAGGTACTGAGTGCCTGGGATGCTCTTGAGAACTAGGACATGAATTTTAAGTTCAGTTTAAATTGAAATTCGCAGTACTTATGAATGATCAGGTGACGAGGGAACACGTTCTTGCTCCTTGCTGGAGCCCAGAAGCAGTTAAGTGATTACAGAAATCAACAAGGGTGGCACATCCTCAAAACAAACAGACAAACAAACAAACAATCACATGGTGGCCCAGCTATACTACTTACTGCTGGGCATTTACCAGAAGAGCTCCAAGTTAACCTCTTCTTTGCACATCAATACGTATTGCTAATATTTACAGTGCATTATATGATCTCTCTCTATATATATATCTACATTATATATAGATATAAAATTGTCAAAAGTTAATGAATATTTGCATGTAGTCATATAAACTTTCCTTGTATACACATCTCTATCAAAGCTTTTAGGCCTACGTTTGTTATACATTCCATTCCCTGACACAGCCCCGCTGCTTGGTAACAAACTCTTTCTCTATTCTATGACCGCTCTGTATATTTTACTCTGCAAAACCACCTGCAATCCTTTTGAAAACAAATCTCTGATCCTCTCACAGGTCAAATCTTAAAGTACTAAACCAAGAGACAGAAGAATTTTTATTCATTTTTTTTCTCCAACTGAAAAATGAATAATAACTTATAAGTGAAATCTTGGTGACACAAATGCAGATTGGGTTAGGTGGCCTGTCGTGTGGTGAAAACAGTCAACAGGGCCTGAAGCTACCTTTTTCAATCAGTAAGAAGGACTCTGCAGATATTCATTTAATGATGATTTGGCCTTTAGTCACCCTGCACCTAAGTGATCCCTACTGGATGGTAACAACAGAAGCTTTAGTGCGGCTGTTAAGAGTCTCTTCCCCACGTTGCCTTTAGCAACTCTCCTGTAGGAGACCCAGGAGGCTGAGCGGGTTTGCTCCATGAATAATACCAAAGACGTAGAGGTGTCAGCTGGGGTGTGTTACACACACAGGGCAAAGTCACAATCACAATCAAAACAGATACCATCATGGAAGTCTGGGGAAATGTGTTAATGGAATAGGCAAGTGTGCTATCAATCAGCTGCCAGAATTGCTCCTTGGTATACATTTGCCCCTGGCTGGGGTCTGTTTTATGGCTGCGAACATTAGCCAGCTCTACACAAAGAAGCAGAGAAAGCAATCTGGCTCTGATGCATTACCCCCACCCCCACCCCGTCACACCGCATTGCTCCTGTCTCTCACCTTCTGTGGCAATGAACACCCACTGCTTTCAGGAAGTGGCTGCAGAGGTGTCCTGGGTCTTCCAACCCTGCTTTTGCACTAGCAAGGCTGCCCCTTGCATCTTCAAGTACCAAGGACAGCCCCCAGCCCGCACCTGTCTTCGACAGTTTAATCCTCCGTTACACTCTATCATAGTCAGAAAGCAGAATAGTGACTCCCAAGGACAAAGGGTGCTTACGCTGTTTGGTAATTCACTTCCGATCATCTCCTACTTCTATCTACATCCAGTTGCCAGTCTTGAGATTTATGGTTACAATTTGCGGGCAGTCATTTTTCCTTTTTTCTGAGCAGAGAAGTATGGCTCCACTGGCATTCTAGAGCCCCCTTTTTTTTACCCGCTTCATTCCACGGAGGTTTGGATGTAGAACAGGTAACATCTTTCTGAAGAGTTCTTCTCAGGCATCCTAACACAAGTTGTCTGTTCCACCACCAACAAAGAGAAGCAGAGGTTGCTGGGAATAAGCATGAACACAGACCTCCCGTGTCTATTATGTCACCAAACTGCACCACAGCCCTCAGCTCATGCCTCGTCAGTTGGGAATGGATGTAGAAGGTGCTCTTCTCAGACAGTGAAAAGCAGGATGTGTAACATATTTCATACAAACAGAAGCATAACTATTTTACATCACATACAGTGATGCATGCAAGGTTTCTACCGATCTTTAATCTGGGGTTTCTACTGATCTTTAATCAATAAATGAACACCTCTTGTAACCACCACAGCCACTGTCTGAAGGGAAATGGATGCAATGGGGTTGCCTGGAGGTATGTGAAAATCCTTTCATTCACTCCGCAGTTACTTAAGCACATCCTCAAATCTAAACTTCTTTTCAACAGCAATGGGAAATTTCTAGGAGTGGCACAGAGATCAACTTCAAACGCCATCCTGACAGGAACATTCCAAATGCCCTAATTAGAAGATGTGACTTAACGAGGTTTTTATGCCACATTACAAACCCAGAAGAACGCATCTGGACTTGGTTGTCTACACTGACATGCTCTGTTTATACGTGGCTTAAAGAAGTGCTCGTTTGTCCTTCAAAGAGCCAAAGTTAGCCTTGGAATGGCCCAGTGGGGGGCATAATACCTAAAGAACAGAACTGTAGACAGAAAAAGACACTTTCAACCATTTCAAAGCAAGGAAGGTTTTTCGTAGATGAGTGGCAACGGGGGAAAAATAATCTTTTTTTTTTTTGATGCAATCTGAGCTTGTACTAATTTTTCTAGAAATAATGAACTCTAAGAGGAAAAGACTGACCAATTCCTTAAAGTTATGAGAGTGAGAGTAAGAGTCGAGGGGGATGCTGGAGTGCCCCTACTCTGGATGATGGCCAGCTTGCTAGTGTCTTTACACTGTGACTTGACAGTGAGGAGATATCACTCTGTTACGGCTATTATGTGATTTCTTGATTTCCATTAATTCACTGTCCAATTAGAAAACAGAGACACACAGAGAGAAGTTAAGGACTCTGGAGTCTGAGCTCAGAGACTAGACCTTTCGCCTCCACTCCAGCCTGCCTCCAGTTTCATCTCTACTGACATGGGCCTTCTGGTGGTGACTCTGGCCTGTTCACAACCTCAGAGCCTATTTCTGCGTGCCCAAGCTACTCTGTGGCACACAAGGCACGTGAGCACTTTTTCAATGACTGTGACTTGCCCAGGTTATAGAATCTTATTGCTGATTAGGGAAGGTGGTAGGACACAGGGCGTTCCAAAGGTTGGGAAGCTTGAGCCTGGTGTCAATATTGCGGGCCACTTCCACCTGCAAGGTCAGCACTGACTACTAGAACATTCCAAGCAACATTCTCATAACTGTTTCCTTACTTTTTCCTTCCTTCCTTCCTTCCTTCCTTCCTTCCTTCCTTCCTTCCTTCCTTCCTTCCTTCCTTCCTTCCTGATACCTACCCCTCATTTCCTGCCTCCAACTTTCCTTGGACCCCCCCCCCAACTTGTACCTCAACCAACTTCATGTCCATTAAAAATGTATCCCACTGAGTTCAGTGTGGACATGGGCATAGGGCCATCCACTAGAGCATGGACAACCTACCAGTGGTCACAATACCTAGCTCCTTAGCTAGGGGTGAGGCCTTGGGAGCCCCACTCCCATACATCCATCTTCATGGTTCCGAATAGTTCTAGAAATTTCTACTTGGGTAACTGCAGTTCCCAGCTGTGGGGAGTGCAATTCCTGAATCACACCTTCCATATAGGAACGTATTATTTGCGACCCAATCTACATCACACTCCCAAACTTTGCGTGCCTCTAGCCAGGAAACAGGTAGGCCGATGTAGTAACAGGAAATACTCTAGGTGAAATAGTAATCGGGATTTGTCAATGATTGGGAGGTCTTGAGGCCATGTGCCCCAGCCTCTTCCTAAGCATAGAAAATGAGAGGCAAAAGTCACTTCAGATGGTCCAGAAGCGGACACTTTTCTATGTACTTACCCGTGCAGTGAAGTCCACAGCAGCTGCCCTGTTTAACAGCAACGTGGCTACATTAATGTTCCCATAGTGAGCAGCTATGTGGAGCGGGGTGAATCCACTCTGTCAAGAAAACACAGCAGACGTTCAATTCCTGCCTGCCGGGCCCTCACCTGAAACCTTCAGATCCTAGCCTGGCCCAACTCAAAACGAGGAAACAAAATATGCTAGGGTCCACAGTCCACTGTGTGCCGGGCTTTTGTCAGGGCCAATGGCTCATAGGGTTTCTAACAACCCCACACTCACAGGCAGAGGAAGAGCCAGGGCAAACCCAAGGGCAGACACTGATCAGGTTTAGTAACAGAACGATGCAGAAGCCAACATTTCAAGAAGTGGAAACAGGAACAAGGGAAATCTTCACAGTTCATAGCTGAACAGCTCGATTACTAGTGCCGTTTGTCACCGAGGAGAGAACTGGCCTTGGAAACTCTTGATCCAAAGTCAATTAGGTTTATATATTCAATACAGATTCATGTTAATCAACAGTAAACGTCCATTATAATAAGGACTAAAGTGATTTTAGGTGTGTAGAGCTATTATCATAAAGTTGATTTTTGTACCACAGAAGATATAATTCTGTAAAGAATCTATATACTGATCTTTTTATTAGCAAGTGCTTACTCGATAACACGATTTTCTAGATACTTCTCTACCATGGTCAAACTTCCTCTAAAAAAAAAAAAAAAAAAGGCTAAACATGCAACGGTTCACTTATTTTCCCCAAAGATCGAATCCTTAGAAGTGATGCATGTCTAATGTATCAGCAAGCTTCTCAGCCATGCTAGCCGTCCCTGCATCTCATGGAAGGTGGGTCAGTTTGCATCCTTCTGATTAAGGTCCCTTTGGCTGACACCATGGAGGGTAAGTGTCATGCAGAACCCTAAAGACTGAGCCTGGAGGAGGAGAGGAGGGACAGGGGTGTCTGCAGCTTGTACGGCCGATAAGCATCGCAAGGACCCAAAGGGCTTTGCCTCTGTTCCAATACACTTAGGTATGACGATCCCTAAGTCTTCCTTCCCAGTGCCAAGCTCAGCTGCAGAAAGCCCTGGCAGTCGACCTGTTGTGGGCTCTGGCACATGCTCCTTCGGGGACAGGGTGGAAAGCAGGAGTCTAGCCTAGGAAGGCGATGCGGAGAAGGCAATGAGGCAGCAGCACTAGGACATGGGAAGCAATGGAGCAGATCCGGGTTATACAAGTACGGATACATATACACAGATATATATATATATACCTCGGTTGGTCTATTCACCACCATCTAGGTTAACACATTGGGAAGCAGAGGAGGAAAAAATGAACGTTAGTTCACTGTCGGTGACATGGACTGCACAAAGCTCATGGCGGCTAAGGGATGACGAGAAAGCTATGACGGAAGCAAATCAGGCAGGAGGAAGGCTGGACTGACAAAGCTGGACTCCATTTCCTCCACACAGACTCCGGGGTAAGACGGGCAAGACAACAGACGTCCGGGCCGTGGCTCTTTCCCTGCCGGCGTGCTGGCCTGGCTCCCCGACCCTGGGCACGCCGCCCCGCACGGCCCGGGTCACAGGCTCATCCGCGCACACTGGGTCGGGCCTTTGGAACCGTCCACCCCATGCTGCCCTGTTTGGCACGGTCCCGGGGGACAGGGGATGCGTGGGAACCTATTCTTTGGAGGCGGCAGGCAGCATCCGGGCCTCCACGCTGCGTCCTGGCACGGACACAGCCTCCCCCGTCCGGAGAACGCACGTGTCCCGCACGAGCTCGCTAAGGGGGAGCCCAGGCGTTCTGGAGGCTGCGGGCTGACATGGGACAGGGGTGCCGGGCCGTGAGCTCCGGGCCTCACCTTCGACTCCACGTCCGCGTTGTTGTCGTTCTGCAAGAGCAGAGCGGCCGCTTTCGTGTCGTCTTTCCGGGCGGCGATGTGAAGAGCCGGGAGGCGCACTTTGCCCTTTGTGTCATTTTCCAGCAGGAGAGAGACCACTTGGTCGTGACCCTGCTGCAGAGCCACTGCCAAGGGAGTGAAGCCATCCTGCAGGGAGAAGGCGGGTCAAGGTCGGGCCTGGGGCTGCCTTTGGGCTCCATCACCAAACAGGGAGGCCACAGGGTGACCCCAGTTCTCCCCTGGGGTTTTCAGTGTTAGCACACTTTAAAGCACGTTTATGAAAAGACACGTTCTTATGTATGCATATATACTCAAATTAAAAGACAGGAAATTTCTACTCTCTTTTTTCACATGTTCAAAAGTAGTAATTAGCCAGGCACCACGCCTTTAATGTCAGCACTCAGGAGGCAGAGGCAGGCAGATCTCTGTGACATCCAGGTGAGTCTGTTTGCATTGTAAGTTCCAGGCCACCTGGGGCTAGAGGGAGACACTGTCACACACTCACACATAAAACCAGAAACAAAGCATCAATAACAAAACCAGTAACTATACAGTAAGTGGAAAAATTTTGAAAATATGCAAAAGTACATCATCAAAAAGAAAACGCCAGACTCAATAAACATAAAATAATTTTGATGAAAGAGTAATCTCAAGTTAAAATCTCAAAGATTACTTTAAATGAGATCTAACATCTTCCACTGAAACTTTAAAAAAAATTTTATTTTTAATTATTTTTTAAATTTTATTTATTTTATGCGTGTGCGTGTATTGCCTGCATGTAGGTAAGTGCACCCGTGTCGTGCAATGCCTGCGGAGGTCAGAAGAGGCCGCCGGATCCCCTGGGACTGGAGCATGTCCCAGTTTTTTTGATATTTTATTTATTATTTTTATTTTATTTGTATGAGTGTATTGCCTGCATGTATGTGAGCGCACCCGTGTCGTGCAATGCCACAGAGGTCAGAAGAGGGCTTGGGATTCCCCTGGAACCGGAGTTAAGGACAGTTCATAGCCACCATGTGGTACTGGGAATCGAACCCGGGTCCTCTGCAAGAGCAGTCAGTGCTCTTAACCGCTGAGCTATCTCTCCAGCTCCTTCCACCAAAACTTTAAAGTTAGAATAGTTGTTCATTATTCTATGGCTTAGCCTATGTCTGGAGCACATGAATTAATGGACCATGGTCATCACCACTTTAAGAAAGACATGTATAGTAAAGGCTCCTGACTTCTCTAACCAATAGAGACAGATGACATAGGAATTGTGCAAAGCCTGACTTTACTATTTGGTAGTAATGATAATATCTGATAACTGTACATATTTATGGAGTACAAAGTGGTGTTATGATTTATGAATGCAATGTTGATTGATGGAATGATGTAAATTAACATATAAACCACCTCAAACGCTTCATTGTGGTGAGACCATTTGAAACGTATTCTGCCAGCAATTTTGAACTATGCAATCTGCTCTTACTATGTTCTCTCTCTGCTCTGTGCCGTCGCTGCCCCCGCCCTACTCCTTCTGGGGCCACTTCGCACTTGTTCTAGCCCCCTGAACCCTGGGTACCCATCATTCCAGCTTTCCTTCTCTAAGTTGAGTTAAAGAGAATTTTACAGCACACTGTATGTGCACATGTGCACACTCCGTGTGCCCTTTGGAGTTCCCTGGGACTTGACAAAGAGGACATAGCTATAGATTTCACAGTGGTCCCTGAAACTGTGTCTGGTGTAGTCCTGTTGATCACAGAATAAACAACACAGACTAGATGCCCTAACACTGGCTCACATGATAATTTCATTGTGGTTTTTTAAAAAATTATACACTCAAAAGAAGATTGAAAAATGATAATTTTTACTGGAGAATGGGCAAGCAAGTTACTTATTTTTTTAATGTAGTCATGATTATTTAACGTCTGTAGTCATTTGGTACAAATATTGGTTACTTGAATTCTTTTTAAAATATTTTAAAATATTTAATATTTTTATTTTATGTGTATGCGTGTATTGCCTGCATGTAGGTAAGTGCCCCCATGTCGTGCAATGCCCATGGAGGATAGAAGAGGCTGTTGGATCCCCTGGAACTGGAGTTACGGACAGTTGTTAGCTGCCATGTGGTGCTGGGATTCGAACCCGGGTCTTCTGCAAGAACAGCCAGTGTTCCTAACCACTGAGCGGTCCCCCCAGCCCTGGTTACTTTAATTCTAATGCCCTTTGGCACCACTTTTGTCAGCCACTCGTTTGCTGGAAAATTGGTAAGTGCTTCTACAATTACCTGGCTGAAAGAAAATCAGCAAGCCCATGTTCACGGACAGCAAAACCTCAGCCAGAGCATGTCCATAAGTCTCTCCATAAGAACCCTAGTCGCCAGGGTTCGCTACTCACTGTGGGTGTCCCTCATTCCTAGGGTGACATCTCCCTTCCTAAAATGCTCTCCCTTCTTCTGCTCCCTGTATTTAATCCCTGTCTACACTCCCTGCCTCTGGATCGGGCCACTGGCTTCTCTTAACTCTACCACCCAAGAAAACAGGAAAGCAAAGCTAGTCCCTAAAGGTTCAGCAAGAAAACCAGCAGGCAGAGACAGAATCAAAATGTCACCAAGACAAGCTTGCAGATTACCCTTAAGCATATGTAGTCTAGAACACACTGTAATCTTAGAAAAGCCGTGTCCATGAGAATCAACATAGAATTTCTTGTTCTCAATGATAAAAATCCACGTACACGTATCTGAACAATGATACGGATGAATAAACCAACCAAGCGTTATGTCTACAGAAAATTTAGAGTGAACATTTGTTTATTGTATTTTGTGACTGAAACAGTGCTGGGGATCAGACTCAAAACCTGTGCTTGCCAGGCTTCCATACCCGCCCCCCCCCAAAATAAGTTTTGTAGAGTGATAACAGGAAAATTGTGTAAGAGGAGTCAATTTTGCACCTCAATTTAAAAATTGGAAACAGTATAAGGGTAAAAAATGACAGCAGATTTCTGTTTTGAGTCAAAACAAAAGGGCTCCATGTTCACTGTTGTGATATGTAAATTCAGAGAGCCTGTGCATAAAAGGCAATACTTTGCACTAGAAAATACACTGCAGATAATCCGATTAGCACGAGTAAGAATACGATCCTAGTATAAGGCAATGAAGGACCCAAAGATACCCGCTCTGAGGTGTAACTGCTAAATTTAGCAGCTTTGGCTTTTGGTCCAAATAGACTGTAACAGTCTTCGCAGTCATTCTTATGAGGAGGACAAAAAGTCAGAAAGTAAATGTGGTAAAACTCCTTGAAAGAAGGGCTCAGCCCTGGTGGCTGAGGGTCACAGCATCACTGCCTTGCGGCACATGTGATAAATACTGGGCCGTGAATTGATTGCTTGTGGAGAAAATAAGAAATTTTGCTTCAAGCTTCAGAATAGTCATTTACAAATGAATGCTTTAAGTGCAAAAGATAAAGTACGCAGTGCACAGCAATGTTAAAAAATGTCTCAAAATTCAGCCCTCCCATGCACTTGATATGTATACACAAGATACAAGTGTGTCATGATTATTGGAAAAATTATAGTTAAAGGCACCTGGGGCTAGAGCGTAGCTCAGCAGTAAAGTGCATGTTTTGTATAAAGCACAGCCCTGGGTGTGAGCCCCAGCACCAAAAAAAAAGGGGGGGGGATTGGCAGATCATTTAGTAAATAAAAAATCATATTTAAAATCTTGCTATTGTACTGTTGGTTCTGTAAATACTAACACTGTCTACAGGACATCAGTAACCAAGGATGGCTAAGGGAAAAGCAGCATCATAGTTAGAATACCCTATAAATGAAACTTTTTTCCTTTCCAACACCAATGACCTGAAAGAGGAGAAAAAGCTTAGTGGAGGGATGGCATATCTGTGGGGACTCAGATGTTATCTTCGAAGAGGTGAGACAGCAACTTGAATAAAAACATGGGCGTGTTTTGTATTTATAGGTTATTTTCCATAAAATTAAAAATTGATAACATGAAATTAAATTGCTGAAAAATGACACCAACATCTACTAAGCCAGTTGCCCACTGGTACATATTTAGGTGCTGTTCAGGTTTTAAAAACTGTTACTGCTAAATATGTTAATATTTTATATACTATTTTTATACACTATTTTTTACCTTCCCTAAAAATTTTTGGTACGTTTTTAGCAACAAATGACATAAATATTGACATTTGACAGACCACCAGATGTTCAGCAAATGTGTTGCAACTGCTTCTTAATTTGAACAATGCTATAGAAGATTCTAGCTTCCTTCCACCACCGTTTTCTACTTCTAACTCGGGCAAATCTGGATTTTCTTCTTCACCTGATTGACACGTTCATATTTCATCTATCTGCAAGCAGGCATGTGCTCACATAGCATGGTCCTGCGTCTGCCTTTTTGTGTGAACTGTCTCTTCATCTGTTGGTGG
The DNA here is from genome assembly GCF_000622305.1 of Nannospalax galili. Classification (NCBI taxonomy): domain Eukaryota; kingdom Metazoa; phylum Chordata; class Mammalia; order Rodentia; family Spalacidae; genus Nannospalax; species Nannospalax galili. The sequence goes on from NW_008340434.1 coordinate 74,396, forward strand.
TTTTCTAGATACAATCTCGACAGCTAGGCAAGGGTAAACGCAGCTTTCCATTAGTCTTTCCTGTGCCATTCAGCAGACACACCCGCCTCTGCCTCAGAGGAATGGCTTTGCGGCCGGGAAGCCCTATATCTGCTGGAATTCACTGTAGATTTAAAATGAAGAATATCCCAATACTGGTCCTTTACTATTAGCAATAGATTTTGAGAGACATGCTTAATGACTGATCTATACTGTCTTTGTTTAGAATAAAAATTATATAACCTAACATAGCACTAGAGGCTTATATAACTTCCTCTTTTTAAAACAATTCCTTTAGTCCAGATTATAGAGGTGCCCCCTCCAATATTAGTTAGTTAAAAGTATATGATGGTTTTGTTTAGAAGTACAGATGAAATCTAATTAGTTAATTTTAGAAATATACAAATTCAATCATAATTAGCATAACAAATTTGGAAAAAAACATTTATAGTTAATGTTTCACTGAAATAATAATTCAAAACAATGGCTGCCTTGGAGGCAAGATTATTAAGAGGCAAAAATTATTATTAAGTAAATATGGTAAAAATTAAAATAATAGCTCAATTATAGGGTAGACCAAGCTCTTGAGACTACAAAGGGTTTCTGTGCAATGGGGAGAATTATCAAAGGTTAAAAATAGATTTTAAATTGCATTTCATAAAAACCCACACATTAAGTATGTAATAGTCACTGAACTCCCAGTGGGGTAAATGCTCAGCTCTAGGTTTTCAAAGTGCTTCATAAACATGTGCACTGAACCCTCAGAGGGCCTGGAGCGCCTTACCTCTGTGGCTAGGCTCTGACTGGCACCGTTGTCAAGAAGAAACCTGACGACTTCCAGATGGTTCTCTTGGGCTGCCATATACAACGGCGTGAAGCCATTCTGCAAAGTAAGACAGGAGAGTTGTGTGGGCTGCTTTGTAGAGCTGGTTCATTTCCCTGGTATGGAGAGGTATGCTCGGAGAAGAAGCAGTCCCATGTAACATCTTCATGATGCTTTGCTGTAGACAGCCATGGTTACTAGAACACCTTGGCACCACAGCCTACACCACAGCCATGCATGATTTGAGTATAATTCGTATTATACTTTACAATCACAGTTAGAGTGCCGATCATACAAGTGTTTAGTTTCTAGTTCATAATCAGCCATCTAAGTCAAATTCATAGCAATTTATGTACTTTAGATAAATAAGTGTATTCATTTAATCATCACCCACATATGAAACACCTCCATGAATAGTGTTTTATCTCCTCATGCTATGAGATGAAAAACATGTTCACTCGGCATGCCTCCCAAGCGCCAACCACTTATTTTAAGTAAAGATATACTGCTTTCACAAAAAAGGAGGCACTGCAGGTCTATGCTGGGTTTTTGTCTGCTTGAGTTTGCACGGGTCTTGTATATGCTGACACCATTGCTGTAGGTTCATATGAGCAGGGTCCCAGGAGCCTGTAGGACTCTGTTTCCATGTGGTCAGGTACCTCCTCCCTGACCCTTACAATCTTTCTGCTCCAATGGCAGTACGCCTCCGCTTTAGTCAAAGAACGATGGGCAGCTGATCACTGCTGGGTGAGGAAGAACTGATCTTCTTTAAGGGAGAGACTCTAGATAGGCTGACTAGACCCCAGTGAATGAACTTGCACTGAAGGACATTTGGGAACACTAACTTGACTCCATAGGGCCCTATACATGTATGACAGAATGCATGAAATGGGGGGCGGGGAGCTACAGGGAGTTTGGATGGGGGAGGGAATATAAAGATAATTAAGATGTTCTATATGAAAAGCACAAAAATTCAATGAAAATATACATTGAAAAAGCATGGGGCTTGAGAGATGGCTTGTCAGTTATGAACACTGCCTGCTCTTGCAGAGGATCTGGGTTCAATTCCCAGCACCCACATGGCAGCTAACAACCGTCTATAACTCCAGTTCCAGAAAAATCTGACACCCTCTTCTGACTTCTGCAGGCATTGTACAATACATATGCACTTATCTATACGCAGGCAATACACTAATATACATAAAATAAAAATAATAAATAAAATACTTTTTTTTGTTTTGGTCTTTTTGAGACAGGGTCTCCCTGTAGCCCCAACTGTCCTGGAACTCACTATGTAGAGCAGGCTGGCCTTGAACTCACAGAGATCTGCCTGCCTCTGCCTCCCAAGTGCTGGGACTACAGGCCCAATAAAATACTTTTTAAAAACCATGGTGAGGTGATATTTTGGATATAACAGGATTAAAATGAAAACATATGAAACAATTTAAAAAAATCATCCCAATTGAAAAAAGAAGTAGGATTTTCAAATAGCTTGGAAAGGAATTTATTTTAATCTCAAATTGCTTCAGAATCATCACAGATGAGATTATGTGGAAGAAAGAAATTATCACCTTGCAAAGTGTTGTGACTGAGCTTAACCGTTCCTTACCATGGGCTTTCTTTGGTGGAGACAAGGTCTCACATAGCCCAGGTTGGCCTAGAACTCAGTATATATTGATTGGCGGCTTGCCTTGAACTTTTGATGCGCCACCTCCCAAAAGTTGGAATTACCAGCATGCACCTCCACGCGTGGCTTCCTTTTCTTTTCGAGGGCCATCTCAGCATTAGTAGCTGAAAACTGCTCTTTCTCAGAGCAGTCACATTCCTGTTTACCTCTTTATTCTTAAAATATTTGTTTATAGATATGTAACTTATATCTCATAAAACTCAGCCTTCACCATGGACAGTTCATTGGGGCAGCTAGCCTCACCAAGCAAAAGCCACAGCAAGATGCATCCCCTCTGACTTCACGTCATTCCATCCCCTGTACCTCATGGTACTAGCACTTGCCCCACTCTGTAACCCTGGTAACCATTTACCTCTGTTTAGTTGCTTTTTATTTTACTTATTATTTTAATTTTTTGGGTGTGTGTATGAGTGTATTGCCAGCATGTATGCAAGTGCACTTGTGTCATGCGATGACTGCAGAGATCAGAAGAAGGTATCGGATCCCCTGGAACTGGAGTTTTGGGTGGTCATTAGCTGCCATGTGAGTGTTGGGAACAGAACCTGGGTTCTCTGTAAGAGCAGCCAGTGTTCACCACTGAGCTCTGTTCTCAGAGCTGAATTCTGTTCAGTTTCTATGGCTTTGTTTACTTTTGACATTTCATATAAATGCAATCATACAATGCCCAACCTTGAAGGGTCTTATGACAGTTCTGTTACCCACACTGATAGGATGTTTTGGTTCATCTTTTATAATGATGTCTATGGTTTTAATATTAAATGTCCCTGTGGGACTTAATTGAAGACTTGCTCTTCAATTAAGTTTTCAGGGGAGGGGTTCTTGGGAAGTGATTGGCTCCTGAGGGCTCTAAAGTAATCAATGGATGAGTCCGCTCACAGGTCCATATTTGATGGTATCCCTGGGCAGCGGTGGAAAGCATAAGATGAGGCCTGTGGGGAGTAGGCCGCTGGAGGGCATGCCATTGCAGGGGCTGCCTTGTCCTGGCCCTATCTGACTCCCCCTGCTTTCTGACCCCGTGGAGGTGAGTAGCTGAACTCAGCCAAACCTTGTTTGGGGTGATGCTTTCCCTTGTGTCAGGCCCATGAACAACGGTCGAGCACTTGTGAGCCCAAATACATCTTTTGTCCTTTTTTTTCCAGGCATGTTGTCATGGTAACCAAACTGACTCTCGGAATGGGCATTCCATTTTAAAGTGAGCATTTGGTATACTGCATCTGACCGTGCGTCAGTGTTGGTCAACAGCACGTACAACGTCCCCCTCATTTCACAATGTCTCGCTAATTTTCTTCTGGACTATTAGTCTTTCTGCTCGGCAGGCAGGATCTGTCTTGTTGGACTTTGAGATGGGTGGGCCGCTGCTCCCTGACCTATACTTATGGAGTAGACATATGTACATGCTATGTTTGTTTACTTTCAGATCTTCTCTCCCGAGTCTTTTCTCTGCTCATGCCCCATGCCCAGCCTCGATTGCAAGGACCGCATCAAAGGACTGTCTGGATCTCTGGCTCTGTCTAGGTTTACCCGCCTCCTGCCCTAAGTTTCCATTCTCCAGGGCTTTCTGAAGCATCTCTGGCCTTCTGTTCTCAGTGTCCTCAATCCAACTCCAACCCTCATTGAACATTTACTGTCCGTAAATTCATTTCTGCTCCTTTAATTCAAGTAACTCCAATTAATACACACATTACCTATCAATAATGCATCAACAAGGCATGAGAAACAGATCATCAATCTGGCTTGATTCTAGGCAGAGAACAGCAAATGTCCTCTGAGAAGACTAATGTCACCATCAGCCTCCAGCTTAGGGGCTTAGGCACAATCCAATGTGTTGTCACTTGACAAGCTATGGCTATACTGTTTGTGAAATGGCACCTGGACTAGGGGGATGGCCAGGCTTCATAAAGATTTTCTTCTCCATTTTCATATTAATTTCCTAACTTGGAAATCTCCAAAACAAAGCTGGTGAAAAGAAGAATGTACCAGAGCCCAATTTACATTTTTCTTCTCTGTGGCAACAATAGATTTAAGCCCCAAAGGGCAGAGCAGCTTAAGTCGCAGTCAGTATGCTATTTAAAGTCTGATTGTATCTATTATCTTCAACACCTTCTGCTCCCAATGTTTACAGTGCAGCTATTATAAGCATGCAAATATGCAGACTTATAATTTTGCAGCTAGCGCTGAGGCATGCTCCATCACACTCAACACCACAGAGTAAATTAAAAAACCCTCTTGTGATTTAGAGACATACATTTCATTGGTGACGTTTCCCTAGCCACACTTTCCCGTGTCCAATTACTCTATGCTGCAAATGATTTCACTGAATTCTGTGCCACACTCATGTCTGTAATTGGCAGATGAGAGATATGACACAAGGTCAAAAGTCAGAGTGTTTGTCTGTCTTTGTGAGGATCTGGCCTTTCCAACATAGGGAACGTGAAGACACAGAACACACTGGCTGAAAACTCTGCAGCCTCCCAGTGCAACGGCAGGCTTTGCCTTTGGCCTGTGATGCAGAGAGCTGATTGTTTGCAGAGGCAAAGTCCCTTTCACAACGTATTTGAGCTATGAATATATTGTAATGAACAAGAGATTATTGGAATGTAAAGTAATTCAAGAAAGGCTTAACTAATTGCTAAGACTTAATGATCAAGGCAATGATCAAAACTCATTTAAAATAAAAATCTACAAATTTTAGTTATAGGGTCCAAATTTATATGATCAAAATTTGGATGCTGTGCCATGTCATTTTTATTGTTTTTTTAGAAATTGTTTATTATTTTTATCTTATGTGTATGAGTGTATTGCCTGAATGCAGGTGAGTGCACCCGTGTCGTGCAGTGCCCGCGGAGGACAGAAGAGACTATTGGATCCCCTGGAACTGGAGCTATGGACAGCTGTTAGGTGCCATATGGGTGCTGGGATTTGAACCTGGGTCTTCTGCAAGAACAGTTAGTGTTCCTAACCGCTGAGCCATCTCTTCAGCCCACATGTCATTTTTATTAAGCTAAGGACAATTTTTATATTCAAGGAGGGTTAGGGCTCATGACTCTTTTTTTAAAAAAATATTTATTTATGGGCTGGAGAGATCGCCCAGTGGTTAAGAGCACTGACTGCTCTTACAGAGGACCTGGGTTTGATTCCCAGCACCCACATGGCGGCTACAAACCATCCTTAACTCCAGGTCCAGGGGAACCCAAAGCCCTCTCCTGACCTCTGCTGGCATTGCATGACACGGGTGCACTCACAAACATGCAGGCAATACACTCATACCCATAAAAAAAAAAATTATTTACTTTTATGCTATGTGTATGAGTGCTTTTCCTGTATGTATGTAAGTGCACCCATGGTGAGCAATGCCCTCTGAGGCTAGAGAGGGCATTGGATCCCCTGGAACTGGGGTTTCAGACAGTTGTTAGCTGCCATGTGGATGCTGGGAATCGAATCCAGGTCCTCTGTAAGAGCAGCCAGTGCTCTAACTGTTAAGCCACCTCTCCAGTCCCTTACTTTACTTTTGACACACAGTTGCATGGGTCCCAGGCTAGTGAACTCCCCACGTAACCAAAGATGACTGTGAAGTTTGGACCCTCCCGCCTCCACTTCCCAAGTGCTGGCATTAGAGGCATGCACCACCATGCTCAGTGTGTGTGGTGCTAGGGTTGAACCCCGGCTTTCCACACCCTAAGCAAGCACTCTACCACCTGAGCTACAACTTCAGCTCCCATTTAATCTTTTTCCTGTTGTTGCTGACTTTTGGGTCTTTATTTAAATTCCTACTGAAGAGTTGCTACACGGACTTATCATCCAGCCTCCTTCCCTCATTGCCCGGATACAATTTTGGAGGCATACAAGGCAGGTGTCCAGATGGAGAGGAAGCACAGTGCAGTGTGTGGTGCAGGGGAGGGGATGCACAGGCTCCATTCTCCCCTCAGGCATCATCAGTACGGACCAGACCATGTAGAAATTGAGATGAAAGCTGACTGGGGCTTTATTTCCACCACAGTTCCCCCAGCCACTACATACCAGGTTTATGTGTAGAAATTGAGATGAAAGCTGATTGGGGCTTTATTTCCACCACAGTTCCCCCAGCCACTACATACCAGGTTTATGACTGTCTGCCCTAAGATGCAATCAAGAATGTGTGTGACATTTAGAAGGAGATCATCTGTACTCCTTCTCTTTGGAAAATTAAAAAGGAATTGGAAATGGGTTGTAAAGTTTCCCTACTAGCTTATAGCCTATAGTTAACTAGTTCTCAGTAGATGAGATTATAGTAAGAGTCTGAAAAAATAATCAGCTTAAAAGCACAACGTGGGCTGGTAAGATGGCTAAGTGGGTAAAGGTGCTTACTGTCAGGTTTGACCGCCTGAGTTCCATCCCTGGAACCCACACAGCAGAAAGCGGGAACCAACTACTGCAAATTATCCTCTGACCTCCACATGTGTGCCACAGCTCACACGTGTGCCCATATGCACACACACATAGATAAAAGTAATTTAAAAACAGTGCTATTTTTTTAATTTAAAGAATTGTAACATGTGTATAGTGTTTTGTCTGCATTTATGTAAGTACAACCATGTTGTGCAATGCCTGTGAAGGTCAGGGGTAGGCATCAGATTCCCCGAAACTGGAGTTATGGATGGGCATCAGCCACTATGTGGGTGCTGGGAACAGAACCTAGGTCCTCTCATGACTGCTGAGTCATTTCTCCAGTCCCCAACACAGTCATATTCTTTTTTTTTTTTAAGTGTATGAGTGTATTGCCTATATACATGTAAGTGCACCTGTGTCATGCAATGCCTACAGAGGTCAGAAGAGGGTGCTGAATTCCCTTGGCACTGGAGTTATGGATGGTCATCAGCCACTACTTGGCTGCTGGGAATTGAACCTGAGTCCTCTGCAAGAGCAGCCAGTGCTCTCAACTGCTGAGCCACCTCTCCGATCCTATTCTTTTAAATTTTTTTTAGACAGGGTCTCTTTGTAGCCCCAGCTGGTCTGGAACTCACTATGTACACCAAGCTGGCCTCCATCTCCCAGTGATCCATCTGCCTCTGCCTCCCGAGTGCTGGAATTAAAAGTGCACATCGCCACACCTGGTGTAGTGCTATTCTTTAGTTCTTTTTGCTTTTCCTTTTGTGTGTGTGTGTTTGTGTGTGCTCAGCTGGTTAATATCTCAAAATATTATATGACCTCCCTCTCCCAGTGATCCATCTGCCTCTGCCTCGCGAGTGCTGGAATTAAAAGTGCGCATCGCCACACCTGGCGTAGTGCTATTCTTTAGTTCTTTTTGCTTTTCCTTTTGTGTGTGTGTTTGTGTGTGCTCAGCTGGTTAATATCTCAAAATATTATATTTGCTAATAGTCAATTTTATATCATTCCTTTCAGGAAAAGCATTATTATTCAAAGTGAACTTTCATGAGAATCAGAGTCATAGAGTTTCTAACAAATGTCTAACCTCATGGAGAAAGAAATGAGAGCCAACGTGCAGGGGACCAAGCAGGTAAGAGCTAAGTGCGTTTCCTTTCCTGCGACGCTGATGGCTACGAACACCCGAGTTATCACTGCAAATCTGCAGAGGTATGAAACAAAGATAACCAGTTCCACAAAAGGCTGATGGAGCCAGACACATTGAAGCCAAGTCCAAAAGGCCATAAAGTAAATTATACCAAAAAGTGTGCGGGAATCTCCAGAGACACAAGGCAGAGACACAAAAGTAAGTTCCTGTGATTTATTCAACAAAGGGTAACAGCCATCATGTAAAAGTTCTCCAAATGTAGAAAGAGGAGACGACAGAGCTGGGAATGTAACTCAACTGGGCACGTGCTGGCCTGGCATGCACAAGGCCCCGAGTTCAATCCCAAAGACTAAGTGAAATGTGACTTTCTGTGGAGAAAAAGTTACGAAGTGCAACTTTTCCAACAAATGACATCTTTGAATCCTTTACTGCTGTCTGTTTGCATAGAGAGTCCTGAGAGTCCTGCAAGAAATACTTGGGAAGCCAAGGTCTCACTTTTTCCTCCCTTTAATCATTCAGTTTTCAAATTATTGTCTCCTAAACACCCATCAAAAACCAACCTGTCTTCAGGTTTCAAATCCCAGTGCTGCTGGGAATTCCTGTCCTTAGGGCTTGACTGTCAGCTCTGTTGTGTTCCACCACTTGCCCTGACTTCACAAAGCCCTGCATATCTTTAACATAACTTTCATGTGTGCTGTGTAATCCGTGTGTTCAGTGCCCTTTGCCCATTGGAGTCACTGAAAAGGGACAGATGCTGGCACCTGACTGGAAGGAATGTATGAAGGGGAACCAGTTTTAAGAAAGGCTGAGCCCTCAGTGGATACTGCCATATTAGATCTTTCCTTTGCTGTGTAGCCTCTGATGCAGTCTGTGGGGACTCCAACCTAGTGTGTTCAGTGCCCTTTGCCCAGTGGAGTCACTGAAAAGGGACAGATGCTGGCACCTGACTGGAAGGAATGTGTGAAGGGGAACCAGTTTTAAGAGAGGCTGAGCCCTCAGTGGATACTACCATATTAGAAGATCTTTCCTTTGCTGTGTAGCCTCTGATGCAGTCTGTGGGGACTCCAACCACAGACTTAAACCAAGTAAGGGGGAAAGTTAATTCTTTTAGATCCAGGGTCTAAGACAGTAGTCTATGGTGTTCTCTTTAGAATGCCCTTGAGAGTCTATAATATATAAAAGCAGCAGGAAGACTTATATTCAGCCAAAACAATCCAATAACAACAATAACCACAGCTGACCTGGTTGCAGATATTGATGTCAACTCCATTTTTGATGTAGTCAAGGGCTTTTTCCAGGTGTCCTGCCCGAGCTGCTCTTAAGTAACTTGCGTTGGCATCAGACTAGGAGAAAATAGAGAAAGTATTTTGATTAAAAGTGAAACTAATGTGCCTGGGAACAAACACCCACCCTGTAATACAAACTGGAAAAAAATGCCACCGGAAGCCTTAAATGCTGGTGTATAAACACTAATGAAATCTCTGCAGAGTCTAGATGTACAGGAAAAACTCTTTACAAGTTTCAAGTGGTGGCTGGAGAAATGGCTCAGTGGCTAAGAGCACTGGCTTCTCTTACAGAGGACCCAGGTTCAGTTCTCAGCACCCACAAGGCAGCTAACAAGCATCTGTAACTCCAGTTCCAGGGGATTCGATGCCCTCTTCCGGCCTCTGTGTGCATTACACACACATGATACATTCACATACAGTAAAACACTCATTCACACTTAAAAAAAAAAAGCTTCAAGTGTACAGATTTGCACCTTTTTGTGACATCTAACTTAATTTTGAGTTGAGAGAAAATTTCCTACAAAATGTGGGCACCTTAAATCAACAGACAGTCTCCAGGAAATAAAGGGAATCCTTGCAACATGTTGGGACTCACACTATGAAGACCCAGATGTTCTCTGTAAGAAGTTTACCATCAATTCCATTTTCCTCTGTCTATCACAACCAATTTCTCCACTGACAGTGTCCCGAAGCTATGAACACATTTTTCTGTTGTTACACTAGTGGAATGGGAATTTCCAGCTGGTAATTTCCTATTGCATTTCTTACAGAACACCATCCTGTGTTAAGAATGTGGTTTTGGACTTGCATCAAGGCCTAATTGAAGTGCGAAGCGTCATTTCTACATATTCCAGGCTGGCTGAGGCCACAGCCTGGGGAACACTCTATCAGGACCAGGGTGTGGCATGTGAACACAACAGAACAAGACGGGCAGTTCCTTCACCGAGAGTCTGCAGCTCTGAGCACTGCTCATCTCCAGCACCTGCAGCAGCAGGGGAACCGTTGTCTACAAGAGGATGAAGACAGTGGAAAGCCACTGCAAAGATGGGCCCGAAAACACAGGCAGGAGCTGGCGCTGCAGCCCAAGCTTTCCTGCAACAGCAGCTGTGTGGTATGTGAACACAACAGAACAAGACGGGCAGTTCCTTCACCGAGAGCCTGCAGCTCTGAACACCGCTCATCTCCAGCACCTGCAGCAGCAGGGGAACCATTGTCTACAAGAGGATGAAGACAGTGGAAAGCCACTGCAAAGATGGGCCCAAAAACACAGGCAGGAGCTGGCGCTGCAGCCCAAGCTTTCCTGCAACAGCAGCCAGAAGCATCTCACCACCAGTCAGAAATGCAACCATGCACAGAGAGGCGTCTAAGAGGAACGTGTCTTCTTCCAGCCAGGCGGCGATGGCTTCTTTCAAGGCCCCTGTTCAAATGCCACTCCATCTGTGAAGCTCAGGAAGAGTGGCCCCCACACACGTTCACCCATCTAGCTGTGGGCACTTCCCACAAGAGCATACTTTTCAGCACCCCCATCCTTCTTCACCCTGAACCACAAGCACCTTAAAACGAAGCAGGGACACATCAAGGAACAGACGGCCACAAAGCCACCAAGTGCCAGTCTGTGAAGAACACCAACTCACACCAGGAATGAAGGAAGTTCCAGCTCTCCAAAGGACCTTTGGTTCTGTGGTGTAAGTGAATGCTGATTGCTCAGGACCTCCAAGGAGAGGCCGCAGCCTCCAGGTCCCCTTCACCCTCCCCTCACCACAGGAAGTGTCTATATCCATCAAACCATTATTGGCATTTGATGTAAGTGACTGTTCCGTGCAGCCCGTCATGTATGTTGTCCAGTGTGTACCAGCTTCTGCTGCCTCTTCCACTCAGATGCCAGTCAAATCCCCCACTTAGGACAACTAAAAATGTCCCAGAATCACCATTTGTCCTGAGGGCCAATGCTTCCTTAGCTTAGAGCTATTGTTGATAAATAAACCTTATTTCAAGACTGCAAGCTTCAGGAGGCTTCCATCTTGGGTCTGTGTCAGTTACCACATGCCTTCACCTAGCCCAGAGCGGCAACCCTTTACTTGACAGCCACATTCCTATTTCCCTTGAACTAGAAGCACCCCTGGTCCACAGTGGGTGTCTGTAGATGTTTTGGGAATCAACAAATAAGTGCATTGTATAGAGATAACTAATAATCAAATCAATGAGAAGAGGCCATCTTAACAGTAACAGAAACAGCTGTGCAGTTTATGTTGAGAATCTGCTTGGACAATGAGA
>NW_008340434.1:87401-111256 GCF_000622305.1 Nannospalax galili
CGTGGATTAAGAGCACTAGCTGCCAAGCCTGATAACTTGAGTTTGATTACAATCACCCACACTGTGGAAAAACAGACTGGCCTCCTGTAAGTTGGTCCCTGACCTCCACATGCACACCACAGCACGCACACACACAAATATGTGAATAAATGTAAAACTAAACTTCCCTGTGGCAGCCTCCGCTCTGTCTATTTTACCCAAAGCCCTTCGTAGTAAGTGATTCTTTGAGGTAGCTAATTGAGAGCCTCACGACATCAGGATGTTGAAGAAGGACACCACTTGTCATTTTTCCCAGCCCTTGGTTAAATACAACATGCTCACCGCTGCCACACAAGAGCAGCAGCCTTCCAGCTATGCAGGAGCAGAAAAGAGGTGGTGAGCGAGAGGAAAAGAGCAGAAAGGCCAGACCAGAGAACGAAGACTGGTTGCCCTGAAGAGAATTTAGAACACAGGACACGAGTTCATTAGAGTCCATTCCCGCCCATGTAGAGCAGAGTAACACACCTTACTGTGCCGCTTATGCAGTGAACGGCTAAGGCTGCTCAGACCTGTGCCACAACCTGGAGTTGCGGTAGTGATCAGAGGAGAGATGTGGGACAAACGGCACACTTTTACCTTCCTCTAAGTATTTTTACTCTCTTCCAAATCACCTTGTCTACGTGGCAGAGTGAAAATAGCTGGCCCTTAGCTTGCAAGGCTATGAACTGATAAACCTACAAGATGAAAATACTGCAAGTTGGAAGTGATATACGTAATCCACCATACATCCTGGGTTAGCAGCATGGTATCCTAGCAACACGGTATCCTAGCAACAGTGTCCTAAAGAATACCAGGGGTTCAAGCTTGTGATCAAGTGGCTAACTGTACTGGGAGCTGTGGGCCACTGACACTGTGCTGGAAAAGAGTATCAGACTGCATTCGGCTAGCCCAAAGATCAAAATTCAAAATGATAACCATAGTTTCTGCCGAATGTAGACAGCTCTGTGTAGCCTCATAAACATGGAAAATGTCATTAAATCGTTAAGCCCCGCTGTAGCACCTACATATGATAATATCCTTAATATTCAAAAGAGCTGTAATATTCTGTATTAAGCTTGCTGTCCTATCTCAGCTCTCTGCAAATAACTAGGCTTACCCTTAACAGAGCCTATAGGCTGTATTTTAAAATCTGAAAATTCTATCAGTGCAGTGTCCCTTGGCTCACTGCATTTAAACAAGCACCTAAAGATGGCGGCTGACAAGTTACAATGGAAGCTAGTCACCGCACAGAGGGGGCCACCATCTGCAGGCAGTGGGCACAGAGATGAATCCAAGCAGATAGACAGGCAGCACTTGCTCTCCCTCAGTGACCAAAATCTGAAGGAGCAATTTGAAACTGAAAATCTCTTTTGACATAATTTAATATCTTGTTTACCTAGTTATTTTTCTAGACAGGAAAGGAAGACGAATCATGTGTGTTTATTCAAGGAAAGAGCGTTAGGAATGAAGTCAACCGTTATTATGAATTAATCTAATAACTAGGCATCTTCAACTGCACTGGAATATGGACAGTATTTATCAGAATTCAGCGACTGCAATCACTTGATTGCCAATTTCAGTGATTAATACTCCATATGTCTGAGCAGTTACTAAACACCTTACACGTGTTTATGTTAACTTAATTACATCATTATAGCTTAATGTAACATATATTAATTGTGTAAGCTTACTTAATCCTTAAAATCGTCCTAAGAAGTGGTATAGAGGGTTTAATGGTGTCTTCCCAATTTTCATGTCCATTTGCGATTTCAGAGTACGACCTTATTCGGAAGCAACGTCTTTGGATCTAGTTCTGATAAGACCACACTGAATCAGACTGACCCCTAAGTCTAATCATTAGTGTCCTTAGATGAAGAAAACACACATGGGCATGCAAGACGGAAGACCACGTGATGGCAGATGTGAGAGGCCTGAGGCCCCTGAAAAGGCCACCGGGAGCGCCCAGTGGCCAGGAGAGTTAAGGACAGAATCCTCCTAACAGCCCGCGGGAGAGGGGCTACATGCTCGTGCCTTGATTGTGGCCCTCACGCCCTCAGAACTTAGGGAGACCAAGTCCTGGCATGTTAAGCCACTCACTTTGGCAGTCCAGGCAAACTAGCAAAAGAAGGCACTGTTACTAGCCCCATTTTACAGATGAGGGCAAGGACAGGCGACCTTCCCATGGTACATAGCTTATGAATGATTTGAGGGATACAAACCACCTCACAGTTTGACGCAGGTGTGTAGGCTGTGGGTCACTACCCTAAGAGGGGGCTTTAAACGTTTGATCTATTCCATTTTCTCCCTCCCTCGTCCTTCCTTCCTTCCCTCTCCATCCATCAGTCCATCCAATGAATTGACTAAGGTAGGAGCTTTAAGATACATTCTCTCTGGACCAGGATTCCTTCATGGAGACAGTCCCTCCTTGAGTGGCAACGCCAGGGATCCTGTTCTCGTTACCCATTCTTGTGCATGTTTAGTGCACATTCTTGTGCACAGTGCCTCCCTCAGCTGAACATCTGGAAGTCGACCACGCCAGTATTCTTTGTGGTGGGATCAGGTGGCACACCTTCTTCTGTCTAGTGTGCTTCTTGGCGTCAACCATGTTGACAGGTAACTATAGTTCATTTTATAATTGCTGCTGTGGAAGAGCCCACTAGAGCTGTAACACAATCTGCTCGTCCACTGTAGAGGGATGACTTTATATTTTTCTACTTTGGGCCTACTATGAGAGATGCAGCCGTTAACACCCTGAGGCTATCATATGATGGTCCCCCGACAAGTGTTTTTAAAGCTACACACCTGGGACACAAATGTTACATCACTGGGAATGTGAGTCTTCAACTTTACTAGCTAATTACAAATTGCTTTTCAAAGTGGTTTCTATCAGCTGGGTGTGGTGGTATGTGTAGCTGGGGGACCAGAGGAGGAGGCAGGAGTGTGCACACGGAGAGTGGAGAGACAGTGAGGAGCAGAGAGGGTTGCACAAGCAGAACAGACGATCTCTATGGCCAAGAGGTGCCCTGGGGGGAAGAGCATGTGTGTGGTGCACAGAAGCACTGCAAGGGCGGAGCCATCAGATGCGACTTAATCATTTAAAAATATTCCATTATTTTTATTCCAGCGTATGAGCGTATTGCGTGCATGTGTGTAAGGGCACCTGTGTCATATGATGCCCGCAGCGGTCAGAAGAGGGCAATGGATTTCCCTGGAACTGGAGTTACAGACAGTTGTTAGCCACCATGTGGGTCCTGGGAATCGAACCCAGGTCCTCAGGAAAAGCAGCCAGTGCTCTTAATGCCTGAGCCATCTCTCCAGTCTCTCAACTTCATCTTAAAGATAGGAAACAGTGAGGGCTTCCGAGGAAAGTCAAATTGATCCAATGTATGGTCCCAATTAACTGACAGCAGATTACAATGAAGACAAGAAGGTCCACAGGGGACTGGAGAGAAGGTGTGACAGTTAAAGACACACGCTGCTCTTGCTGAGGACCTACGTTTGGTTCCAAGTACCCACGTGTTGGCTCACAATCATCTGAAACTCCAGTTCCAGGTGATCTGATGCCCTCTTCCGACTTCTTGCAGGGCACTAGGCACATGTGGCACACATATATACATGCAGGCAAAACACATTCAAAGTGAATAACATCTTTAAAAAATATCCACAGGCCATGCCGCCAACGTTCCATACTTCAAGAATCATGAGGAAGAATTAGCGTACACACACAACTACCACCCATAGACAGACTCCATTGTTTCAAGACAGGACAGTCTGGTGATGGCAGCTGGGAAGAAGCTATTTATACACTAGCTGACTTAGACCATCATTCAAATATTGCTTCCGTTCTGCTCACAGTGGCCAAGATGCGGACTCAACCTGAGTGATCATCAGTGGAGAAATGGGTTAAAGAAAATGTGGTATGTACACACAGTAGAAACTGACTCAGTCATAAAAAATGGAATACTGTCACTTGCAAAACATGCATGAATCTGGGGTGTTAAGTATGACAGGCACAAAAAGACAAATAGCCACAGGACCTATGTATGTTCTTTCAAAGTGATTTTGCAGAAACTGAATGCAGAGAGTGAGTTACAAGAGGGGAGGAAGGGTTGGGGAGGGGTACATACAGAAAGGCTGGTTAACAGGAGCGGGGCTGGAGTTGGGAAGGGGGAGCTCTGTGGTGCTACGGTATAGGTGGATGATGGCAGCGAACAGTACTGGAGTGTGTGTCTCAACAAGGCTGGAAGAGGGAGCTGGAGCTATTCTCACTACTGAGAAATGATACATGGTCAAGGTGATACCTAAGACAATGGCCTTGACTTGATCATCGCACAATACGCACATCCACATACACACAGATATGCAAAACCATGTACCAACTAAAGATTTAATAAAAAATATGACTGTGTGTGATAACATGAGGTGAAGATCTGGGGGGCTGCGGAACTGAGAAGCAGTCGTGAGAAAAGTGTTTTGAAGAGGGCCAACTCACGTAGAAGAATATAATGTCCTAACTGAATATGGTGGTACATAATTGTAATCCCAGCACTCAGGCCCTGCCTACAGACAGACAGACAGACAGACAGACACACACACACACACACACACACACACAGAGAGAGAGAAAGAGAGAAGGGGTAACTTAAGGCTAAAATTTAAAATTTGGCTTTCGAAGCCATTTCAATTTTATGTTGTACCCTTTCCCCCTCATTGTTTTATACCGAGAAGGGGTAACTTAAGGCTAAAATTTAAAATTTGGCTTTTGAAGCCATTTCAATTTTATGTTGTACCCTTTCCCCCTCATTGTTTTATACCCCACTTTGCAAGGACAAATTTTATATCTACCTATTAAGAATGCAGAGCTGGGGCTGGAGAGATGGCTCAGCAGTTAAGAGGACCCAGGTTCAAGTCCCACCACCCACATGGTGGCTAACAATCATCCATAACTCCAGTTCTAGGGGATCCTAAGCCCTCTTCTGACTTCTGCAGGCATTGTACAACATGGGTGCACTTACATGAAGATATACTCATACACATAAAAATAATATTTTTAAAGAATGCAGGGATTTTCTATAGTGCAAAACTTTATTGAATGAGTTAACAGATTTTAAAAATATTCTCATTTAGGAAAAGCCTTACAGAGCAGGGAAACCTGCTTAACAAATCCTTCGAATCTAATTAGTGATTTCAGGTGCCAAATACAATTTCTTTTCCTGAAGGAATTTATTATCTGGGAAGAACAGTAGCACATAATGCCGAAACTGGCCCTCAAATGGTCACTCTTCCAGGATGAATGAAGACACTAGAATCATGGGCATATTCTGTTAATGGAGCCATTTTACAGAACTGCTCAAAATTCAGGACTGGTGTTTACTTGGAATGTGATATCTTCACAAAGCTGAGAGCCACGAGATTCCACACTTCTGTGATCAAGGCTGTGGGGTTGGCTGTGAGCCTGCTGCCCTGGCCAAGCACATCAAAGAAAGAATGGATTGCAGGGGGCGGGTGTGGTGATACACCCTCTAATCTTTATAGCTCTATCACTTGGGGAACTGAGGCACAGGACTTGGAAATTCAAAACCAGCTTGGGCTACATGGTGAGTTTCAACTCAGCTTGGCTACACTGTGAGACCTTGTCTCAAAACAACAAAACAAAAAAGAATGGATTATTCTTTTCCCTACTGGACTGGAGCTGAATCCCTGTTGGAACAGTGGAATACATCTATACACAGTCACCATTCAGGCTTTCCAGATATTTGATAGTAAAACATTGTTTGATGATATTTTACAGATATCTTCCACAGTGATCTAATTTCCCACCAAGTTCAAAAGAATGTCAACAGTTGCACAACCTCAGACAAGTGTGACATTCATGCCACAGTCTGTTGCTTGTCAATAAAGTCCTGGCTCTCCAGCACACTGCTGCCCTTTCTGGTTGCTCCCCAACTCAAAGGGTAGTTTCTAGGATGTTGGCTAATTCTTCGTAAGGTTTGGGAATAGGATGAGGGATCTTCGGCAAAAGAGAACTTTATAAGTGCCTTCCGTGGCAAGTACTTAAAAATAGTCAAACGTTCAGAGAACACCTGGGAAAACTTAGCTTTCACCCTTTTTTATTTAATTGCTATCTAGTCATTGGAAACAACCCAGCATCTTCTACCCATGGATCAGTCAGAAGAGGAAGGGAAGAGGGTGATAACTTAACCAGTATGGAAAATGCTACTAAAGCCATCTATGTTTGTAATCCTCACTATCAAACCAGCTCAAGTCCAGAGCTGCCTCCACACATTCCCTCTGACAGGAACAGGGCTGCCTTTGTGTGCTAGGATTCTGCCTGGAAGTAACCTCAGTTCCTCCCTGAAATGAGGTCACCATCCCCTAACACGTTAGGCATGGTTAGCATCTTTGCACTGGGACCTCGGCCAGGCTGGCCCTGCTGCTGTGTGTTTCCAACCTGCTGGGCATCTGTGCAGAGTGGCTCTTCTCAAACTAAATGCAAAACAATATTCCACCTTTATCTTTGAACATGGGGTGGGGGCCTGGGAGGCGCTCAGATACACACAGCACAGGCAGGTTGTTGTAAAGGCAGTGTTTCAAAGAGATTGTCCACACTGTACACTGATGAAACTCACTCTCCTCCGTCTGTCTACCATGATCTGGTTTACCTCAGCAGGCAGGACCCAGAATCCAGGCCCTTCGGGAGGTCCTTCCCTCACTCAGCATGCAGACCTCTGAGCTTTTTAGCTAGAGCCAGATTAGACATAAAAAAACAGACAAGATTTTTTTTTTTTAATCACGGGACGGGGAAGAAGTAGGTACTTGGGATGGCTGGGAATTTCCAACGTTGTTCCCCAACCTAAAGTTGACACTGGTTACAGAACGGGATGTGAAGTGATCTGAAATTTTCTGATGAATGAAGAAGCCAATTTCAGCCTGGGGAAGGAAGCTCACTTCTGAAATCACAGCATTTGGGAAACTGAGGCAGGAGGAGTGCCCCAAGTTCAAGACCGGGGCTACACAGTAAGACGACACCTAAAGACGACAACAACAAAAGCCCCAAGATGCTAATAATAAAATTTAAAAATAAACGGCTACTTTTACTTGTATTGCAAGAGATTAGAAAACATCAGAGGAAGAGAGTTTTGTGTTTTAACTCTGTAAGATCAATATATTCACATTTTTTTCTTGATTTACACTGGTCTATAGAAGAATTTCAAAGCATTTTGCCTTAAAACTTTTATTGCAGAGGTTGCCTGGTGCTGCGGCGGCCATGGGTACGGTGAGCATCGTGCTATGAGGGGTGCTCTAAATAATGTTAGGAATTGGCATAACGACTTGACCAGATGTCCTGACAGCTCTGAGATGCTGCCCAAGTGTAACCATTCTACTGCTTTGGCTCATGATGAGCTGAGACTTTCCCAAACGATCAGCGAGGGGAACACTGCTGTGGTTCGGATACTTACAAATACGTCACAGGAGATCGTAGCTGTTTATCTAAGGCATTTGTAAACTTCTGAAAGCAAAATTAACCGTTCACTTTATCCCATTCAAGGAGTTTTTCTGCCAGAACAAGCTTGTCTATACTTGTGTAAGAGTGAAGCGATCCACTAACTTTAAAAGTCAATAAAACATTTATCTTTGGTTGTTCTGAAATGTAAAGGTTTCTACCGAGAAGGCTGAGAGACAAGCACAGGTGCAGGAACTGTTTCTGAAAAGGATGTTTGGTGGGAATGTTCATTCCCAGGCTCACTGTACACGTTTTGGGTTACCTCCTAGACAATGTGCACAACCGTAGTGTAAACACACAGCTAAACAAGTCTCCTACAGCAGTCACAGGGCTCGGCAATCCAGAGGAGCCAATGGCACAGGTGCCTCCACGCCTTCTTCCATTTCTATGATAAAATACCCCGACAAGTGCAACATGAGGGACCAAGGGCTTATTCTGGCTCAGTTTGAGAGTACGGTGCATCACAGCAGGTGTCCTGGTTGACGTCAACTCTTTTTTAAATATTTTATTTTATTTTATTTTATGTGTATGAGTGTATTGCCTGCATGTGAGTGAGTGCACCCGTGTCGTGCAATGCCGCAGAGGGCAGAAGAGGGCTTTGGACTTCCCTGGAACTGGAGTTAAGGACAGTTCATAGCTGCCATGTGGGTGCTGGGAATTGAACCCGGATCCTCTGCAAGAGCAGTCAGTGCTCTTAACCACTGAGCCATCTCTCCAGCCCCTGACTTTAGCTCTTAACTTGACACAACATAGAATTGTCTGGGAAGAGAATCAATTGGGAACTTGTCTATATCAGAATGGCCTGTGGGCAAGTCTGTGTGTGATAGTCTTGAGTGTTAATTGAGGTAGGAGGGCCCAGTCCACTGTGGGTGGCACCATCCCTAAGCAGGTGGCTGGATACTAGCCAGCCTGCCAGGCGGCATCCTCCACACGCCTACCATGCTTCTCTGACTGTGAGGTAAGTTCTTGGCCTGAGGTAATGCTGCTGCCTGAAATAACAGACAGGGCTGCCTCAAGGTCCTGCCCTGACTTCCCTAGATACACACTGCAACCCTAATTGTAAGCTCAGTTAAACCCTCTTCTTAAGTTGCTTTTGGTCAGGGTATTGTCATGGTAACAGAAATGACACTGAACAGTGAGGAAGAGGTGCGAACTTCAGGCAGCTGGACACATCACACCTGCTGTCAGAAAGCAGACAGAGGTGGACACTGGTACAGCGCACTTCCTTCTTTTGATCCAGTCTTGGATCCCAACCCAAGGGCTGGTGCCATCCACGATGAAGGTGGTCTTTCCACCTCAATGAGCCAGATTTCGACACTCCTCACAAGTGTGCCCAGGGATTTGTCTCCTGCTGATTCTAGACTCCATCAATCTGGCAATACTGACCATCACAGGTGGAGTGTTTCCCTTTCCAATACACAAATATGGAACATTGACGTGAAGAAAATTCAGTCCCTTTGGAGATTTTAATGTTTGTTTCAGGACATTGCTTTTCCCATGGAGTTAAAATAAGGACGTGATGGACGTTGGAATAAGATTAGCAGCTGATGTTGGCACATAGTTTGTGAGTGTAGGTAGGAGGCGACGGGAGTCCCCAAATATTAATATAAGACCTAAAGGTTTTTCTGTGTGTTAGGAAGGAGGCTAGAACGTGATGAAAATGCAGAGCCGGGGGGCAGCTCCCATTTCTCTCACAACCACTCACCCCTTTCTTATTTACCATGCTTGATTTCATTCATCTGTCTTGACTTTTCCTCACATGATCGTGTCTTTTAAGAAACTCTCTTGTGTATTCCTGTGAGTTAAGAGGCCTGAGAAATAGTGGATAGAAAAATCAATGCGTCCATGGTCATCAGCAAAAGTGACTGTCTGAAGCAACCAGGCCCTCTCAGCCACTGAAGGAACATTTGGTTGTACCTCACAAAGTCTGCATTTACGGTCTGTTACAGCACAAAGGACACAGGCACACAACTTGCCTCACCTTAATGATACCTACTAAATGGGACTGGAGAGATGACTCAGTGGTTAAGAGCACTGAATGATCGTGCAGAAGACCTGGGCTCGATTCCCAGCACCCACCCAGCGGCTAACAACCATCTGTGACTTCAGTTTCAGGGGATCCAATACCCTCTTCTGACCTCTGCAGGCATTGCATAATACGAGTATACTTATACATGGAGGCAACACATTCATACACATAAAATAAAATAAATAAAAATACTTTAAAAATAATACCTACTAAGTGACTATAGAGCGAAGCAGAACTCTGATAAGATCCAATAAGCTGATGATTCAATATCAGCCAACAAATGGCTTGTCAGTATGCTAATGATTCAATTAGCCAACAAACAAGTTTGCTTTTCCAGAACAAAAATGTTCAATTCTACTTCTTTTGTTGCTTCACATACTTTATTTCTTGAGGTAAGCAGAGGTCATTGTATCTTGTCTCTTGTGTAGATAGAAAAGGAGCAAAGAAAAATCACTCTGAACAGAATTTTGGTTCCATGGTGCTATGAATTGAATATGAAATGTCTCCCGTAGGTGCATGTACTTGAACACCTGGTCCTCAGCTGGTGGTGCTGTTTTGGAAGGTTATGGACCCTTTAGGAGGTGAACTCCTGCTACAGGAAGTGGGTCACTAAAGGGCAGGCCTCGCTTCCTCTCCCCTCAGCTTCAGAACTGCAGGTTCAATGTGGGCAGCCACCTCAGGTTCATCCTGACATGACTTTCTCGCCAAAATAAGCCCTTCTTCCCTCAAGTTGATTCTTGTCAGGTATTTGTCCACAGCAAGAAAGCTACAAGCAAACAAGGTTTAACTGTCTTTCCTCAAACCTCATGAAATAAGAAGATAGTATTATAGTTTAACCTAGTAAACTACGTGGCTAAATCCTTTGGAAGGATTGCCAAATTCCACTGATTGAACTTCCCTTTCCCCAAAGAATCATTTATTTCCTGTGTCCTACGGAATGTGTCACTTATCTAAATATGATCGATTCCTCACAGATGACAGACAACTGACAGACAGCTCTGACTCTGAAGAGAAAACAAAAGTGAATAGTATGCAGCCGAAACGTCAAGTCTTTGTTAAATAACACGAATAAAAAATCATTTCACAGATTAGCTAAACAAAAATAAGCACATTGTGCAGTCCCTCAAAAACATATCTTGTATATCTTGTGGAGTCCTTAGATATTGCTGCCATTTGGGAAGCACGCAGGAGCAGTTCTGGTGTTCTGCATGGTGGGTTACATAAAATACGTTTGCTGCTGGCTAGTTTCTGTTTACTTGGCGTGTTATGAATCAGAACAAGGAGAAAGCTTCCTGCTTAAGGATCCTTATTATGTGGGAGGTTTTGGAGTGAGTCCTAAAATATTTAATCCAGGGAACAATTCACATTTTAAATATAGCATCTAAAACAGTGATAAGCTAAAATTGGTCTAGGTAGAAGGACAAAAAGCGTTTACTTGAGTAGATGAACATTTTCTCAAGTTCTTTTAAAAATTTTTAGATTAGGAAATAACTTCATTTCTGAGTGTGGACAGGCTTAATATTGTGAACAAAAATATTGTCTTGCATCCCACAAATAATATTCTTTGTGGTAAGAACCAGCCAGGAAATGACAGCACATTGCACTTGGGCTTCCTGGTCAGATAATTAAGGGCCTGGAGTCTAAAGGCCCAGAGGAATTGAAGGGTGAGACTCACGGCACCAGAGGGAGAGGGGGCGTGTGCTGGTGAAAGGACGAGTTCTTGAATTTGTCATGCTAAACTGTGCAGGCCAGCTGGTGCAGCTGGAGTCTTGCTAGAACTGTGGGTAAATGGAACCATCCGCCTTTTCTGGAGTTTACAAAGAGGAGGTTTCTAAGTGAATATGCCAAAAATGTACTGTTCTTTCCATTTAAATTTTGACATAATGGTATGTGTCTGTGTGGTACAGCATGAAAGTTCAACACCTGTATACAGTGTCTAATGATCAAACCAGAACATCCATAAAAATGTTCATTTCTATTTAAATCCATGGTCAATAAAATGATCTTAAAAGCTCTTGCAAAAAGTACAGCTAACTAAATGGGGTTTTGCTGTTCTTGTTGGTTTGGGTGGTGCTGAGACTTGAACTCAGATCCTCTGCTATGCTGGGAAAGCACTGGGTTATATCTATAGTTTTAATAAACTCTTACTGGATGAAAGTGTCCCGAATAGGAACTAGCAATAGAAAATGTGTTCTGTTCTGTTTTGTTTTTTGACAGGGTCTCCCTATTGTCCCAGCCCACCTGGAACTCACTATGTAGACCAGGATGGCCTCAATCCCACAGAGAGCCACCTGCCTGTACCTCCCGAGTGTTGGGATTAAAGGCATGTGCCATCATGCCCAGCATTAGAAAATGTATTTTAAAATGAAGTTAGTGAAATTATAAAGAATGACCAAATGCTTTGGGTATCCCAGCTGATCTTCACACAACATCTCTGCTTTTCTTTGCCAAAACTTGAAATGAAGTGCGACCAGCTTTGTCTTTTTGAAAGGGCCTCCCTGTAGCCCCAGCGGGCCTGGAATTCACCATGTAGGCCTCACCAGGCTGGCCTCAATCTCACAGAGACTGCTTGCCTCTGCCTCCTGAGTGTTAGGATGAAAAGCAGGTGCCACCATATCTGGCAACAGCTGTTTTTTGTTTTTTTGTTTTGTTTTAAGTGCAAGGAAAACATGTAGTAAAGATAGTTAGAAAAGTTTTGCTATACAAAGTAAAACACAAGAGACTCTACCCCAAAGTTAAATTGGTTACCTTGGTTACTGGTAAGGTGATTAGAGTTTATAACTATAAACTGTTATAAGATGGTAGGTGACTGTCCGGTTACTGTATTCTTACGAATCTACTACAAAGGTACTGGAAGCTGAGACTGATATGAGGGACTGCCCTTGGGGTCTGAGGAGAAATGTGCCAACTTACAGCCACTTCATCAGGCAGGGGAAACAGAAATAGTGAAGGCTGATCTATCACTTGACTAGCAATTTCAGAGTTCAGACCCTAGACCCACCGTGTCTCAGTTCAAACGTGGCTCTAAAATGCACGATCTGTGTGATCTCAGACCAGGGATTCAAACAATAACACTTTCTTATTGTAAAATGTAAACAGTTGTGAGATTCAATTCACAGACCATTGACACTGAGGGCTGATGGAAGTGCAAAGGATAGCTTCAAACTGTGCCCCAGTTACTATTATCATTCATTTTACTTTAAGTTGCTTCTTTTAAAAAGATAGACTTCATTTTTAATCATGTGTGTGCGTCTGTATATATCTGTGTGTCTGTATGTTCCTGTGTGTGTCTGTGTGCGTGTGCGTGTCTGTATGTGTGTGTGTGCGTGCATGCATGTCTGTGTGTCTGTGTGTGGGCGTGCATGTCTGTGTCTGTGTCTGTGCTGTGTGCGTGTGTGTGTCTGTATGTGTGTGTGCGTGCATGCATGTCTGTGTGTGCATGTCTGTGTGTCTGTGTGTGGGCGTGCATGTCTGTGTCTGTGTCTGTGTGTGCATGTGTGTCTGTGTGTATGTGTGTCTGTGTGTGCATGCATGTCTGTGTGTATCTGTGTCTGTGTGTATGTGTCTGTGTGTGTGTGTGCGTGCATGTCTGTGTGTGTCTGTGTGTCTGTGTGTGCATGCATGTCTGTGTGTATCTGTGTCTGTGTGTGTCTCTGTGTGTGTGTGTGTGTGTGTGTGCATGTCTGTGTGTCTGTATATATACATGAATGCAGATGCTGGAAGAAGTCAAATTTATTGGATCCCCTGGAGCTGGAGGTGCAGCCAGTTGTGAGCTGCCTGATGTGGGTGCTGGGAATTGAACCTCAGCCCTCTGCGAGAGCAGGATGTGCTCTCAACCACTAAGCTACTAAACACCTCTCCAGCTACTAAAGTTGCTTCTTAGAATTAATACTCCAGTTTGTTTGGCCATGACCATTAAAATCAATGGATATCATCGACTACCCACGAACTTGAAATCTTTGCCTAAGAAAGTGAAAGACTTTAAGCATGAAGCCAGCTGGACAATGCTGCACGTGTAATGTACCACGGGAGCCACTCTTGGACTCGCTTGTCTGGGGTCCCTTTATATTCTTACTATGCTTGCTGATCCCCAGGAAAATAAAACTGAGACTTTAAAATTAATGTATTTCCAAATAAAATGGCAATTTTATTATATGGAACTGCAAGACACATATTGAAGGAAAATAATGATATTTTCATTTTCCCCCAACAAACAAAAAGGCTGGAAGACATCTTTCAATTGGTTTTCAGGTCTCTTTAAGATCTGCCTAGCGAAGACAGTCGGATCCTGAATCTGTCTCTACATTTTGGTCTGTGATGTGTTGCCTTGGTTGACGTGTGGGAAGGAGGGTAAGTCCTGCCTCCTGAAGGCTTTCAGGGTATCATCCTCGGGCTCTTGGACTACTTTGAAAGGGCTGGTTCTACAGCAAAGTTTCTCAAGGTTGACCTTACGATACCAAAGTCCAGTTCCTCCTAAGAGGATGATCCCAGTCGTGGCTGGGCAGGAAGACATGGCTTAAAGCCACTGGTGCCTTGCACAGGACACCAGCACCTCCTAGCTGCTGAGATTTTATTTATTTATGTATTTACTCCTGCTACCTGGGATTCTCTTCCTCCTTGATAATCTTCCCTGTCCACATGTCCAAACACTCAGGTATCACACACTTCTCAGGGAAAGCACTGTCATCAGAAGGTCAACTCGAAGCTCTTGGGAAGGACACATGAGGAGAAAGTGATGAGTGTCATTGTGAGCGGTGCTGCCGCTGCCCAGAAATGGTGCACACATTCCTCACAGACAGCACGCCACCACCACATAAACACAACTGCAGACACAAGTCCCCCACTCAGGGAAACTTCTAGACTGGAACTAACTTGTTTAGGTCACTGAGGTGGAAAGTTAACTAGTAGATTTGCTTCTTTAAATTATTTTAAAATAAATATTTTAAATCTACTACCTTGTATCTTGAAATTATGAGAGACTGTACTTTTCAAAGATGATATGTTAAAATCCCAACAAGTAGTTGCCAAGAGTTTCATATGAGCCTGCTTGTGGGGATCAGGGGATGAGGAAGACAGTCTGTGTTTAATTTATCGTATGGTTCCAAGTCCTCTCAAAACATGACAGGATTACAGAAACATGTAACTCAATGACGTACTGAATGATGAATGGAATGCAAAAGAACCAAGAATTCAAAACTGAATATGAAGCACATGGAGCCTCCGCAGAGCAATTGTACCACCACTGATGTCCATGTTGGAAGCTGGTTGCCACACTCCCCTATTGCTTGACTGAAGGGAAATGAAATACGCCACTAACAACCCACACGACCTCCCCAGAAGTGTTTGCTATCATGAAGCCTTTCAGGAAAGACTCCTGAAAGAACTGACCCTCTATCATTCTGACGTTTCATCGGTAGCTAGAGATGTTTGCCTGACACACACTGAAATGGATGTTACAGACTCTAATGACATTTATTTATCCACAGTCTAACTAGATGACAAAGTTTAATTTTTATTCCCAGATTTTTCTAATAAGAAAATATAAAAACATAAATATTTTTCACTTGTATAATGAGTTGGCAAAATACCTTTTATTTCATGATAAAAAATTCTTTAACATTGTAGAGAGAATTTTAAAAAATGGCATTTCAAATTCTCTTTTGGTTTACAAATATTACCCTAACTTGATTATTAAGCCAATCAAAGGTACTGTCATAGTGTCACAAAGGTGAAAATAAACTTATTTGATAAAAAAAAAAGTGGTGGACTCACTATATACTAAACATGTTCATTTCAAAATAAGAAACTATAGTCTGAGTAGCAAAATGACAAGTTTTAGGTTCCTGTCTTAAAGTTGGCTATATACATGATCCTACTTGCCTCTAATTTCCCTCAATTAAAGATCATTAATAATAAAATGAAGAGATCCTGCTAACAACAAAAAATGTATTTATTATTCTATGGATGACTGAAACCAGGAATAAAAAAGAAATCAGAGTTGAAAGACATAAAATGAAATAATCCTAGAATGTCCATTTGATATTTTTGGGTATTTTCTGAGGGTTTAGAAATAATTCCTATTAGAAACTTATCAGTAGCTGCCCCTAAAATCCACATCCCATTGCTCTAAAATTGGGCTTTGTTTAATATTACAGTTGGACTGGTTCATGAACATTATTTAAGAGGTCGAGTTTAAGAGCTAACTTTCCAACAATCCTCTGTGTCAAAACTAATTCCTCCATAGAGATGTGATTAAAAGCAAGCCAGGACAGGCTGTTTCTGAAATTAGCAAAGGCACACGTCTGCCTTTCTCGGTTTATGCTGCAAATGTTCCACGTTAAGTCGGAAAATCTCTGAAACCACCTCCCCAACACAAACTACACAATCTTGTAGAAAAATCTCTACCCAGTGTGCTAGAAGACACGTCTGAACACAAGAAGAGGAATTACATAGCAATCACTTAGGAAAATATAAATCTACCATACCCTCTCAGCAAGGGTTTTCTCCATAGTGCAGTTCATGCAGGCTAACTGCTCATGCTTCCATTCAGGTCAGAGAAGAAGCCAGGAGAGGAAGAATTCTCACTCCTTTTCCAACACAGCCGGGTCCAGCAGTCACCCATGGTCTGTTGTGACAGGACTGCTCTGTGATCTGTATCAGGTCAGTGCCCTTCCAGAGCCAGTGCTCAGGGCACGGGAATTTCAGATGCAGTCTGTCATTTTATCACACGTTTTTTAAAACAGCATACATACCCAAACCGAAAACCCTGCGCGTGTGGGCTGGGGCTGAGTGCTTTCACCATTTTGTTGACAGATTCTGACACAAAGCAGAGCACTGGCTCTACTTTCATTTGGCTTTCCTTCTGGGTCTCAGATCTTTTTTATTTTAAGCTTATTAATTCATAAAAGACCAGAATTTTTCAGGTATATTCTTTAACATATGCTATATTTGTGCTTGGCTCAAACATTTTCGGTATTTTCCTCCAAACTTAACAATTTGGCTCATAACTTTGATGAGGAAGCTGATTAGTTTTAGAGTGACATAGATTTTAGGATTCACTTGTCAGTATGTTTATATTACTACTATGTTGCAATATCCAAGTTTTATTATAAATCTCAAAGTTTTGTTTGCAAGAACTTTTCTCTGAGGCACACAGAATGCCGGTCAAGTCTCTCTGAGGTTAGAACTCCATCCATTAGCTAGGGTGCGGCTGTATTCACAAGGTCACTGGAGGCTGAGACCATAGCAAGATGAACCCAGTCTTTAAGAGTACGAAGATGGCACCAGAATCCACTTAAAATAAAGTTTAAAATTGTGGAAGCACTCTCTAAGTTGCTTTTAAAGCAGTGAAATGACATTTCTTTTCTCAATACCATGAGTGTGCCTGCCTGAGTGAATAAACAGCCAGGCACTCACTTTTAGAATGTCATTAGGACTAGTTCACGCATTTTCTTAAACAAAATGTTCATCTCGCACCCAAGATTTGATATAAGATTACTGAAGAATACCCACTCCAGTCACAGACAGATATGCTCTTATCTGAGTCATTTGAGGCAGTGGTTACAACAGGGAAAGGGCACAGGTAGACAGAAAGACATAGGACATCACACATGGCCCTTAACCATCTGAACGATACCTTGAACCCAATGCCTACTGCCATCTGAACAGCATTGTGAATCCCTAGCATCAAACACCTCAAAGTTTTTCCACATAAAGCAAACACCCTTCCCTCTTCAGAACAGCATCCTTTAGGAGGAAAAAAATGAATTATTAGGTCAGTATTGGAAGTTACTAAGTGACAGGACTTAATTATATTTAGGTATTTATCAACTGAAAGAGATGAACTTAGATGTCCAGCCTCCACTGACATCCTCCATTTATCATTTGATAAATCAGTTTCAAAACCAAACTTTTACTCTCCAATGTTCTTTCTCCCAAATGCAAAATTTTATATTCCCCTATCACTGCTAGGTCAGAAAAGGCTAAATGTTAATGCCCTCAGAATCATTTTGAGAAAAAAAAGTATGCCTATTTAAGTAGTCTCACACATTTGCATATATCAGGCGCCCCCTGTCCCCCAATGACCCCTCATCTTCACGCATCTTAGTAAGCACCCTCTTCAGTCAGGTCTTTCCCAGACACACTCCAAATTACATCACAGGCAGAACATACCTATGGTCCAGATCACAGCAACGCAGAACCAACATTCTACACGGTCTCAACTCCAGCCATTCATGGCTTTTAGGGACAGATCAAATTCTTTCCTCCCCAGAAACATACACACACATATATTTCTTCAAGATGCACCCTTTTAGGGAAAGCAACACCTCCATCAGGAAAAACATTGATTTGGAAGCAGTTTGGTGCTTACTTGGTCTGGGAAGCCCTCTCCCTCTTCCACTGCCATTCTCAGAGGCCAAGTAGGAAACTTGGCAATTCAATTAGTTAACCCTTTGGACAGAACATCTCATCTAAAAATATCTGCTTTGGGAAATGTAAAGCTGTCCCCCACCTCCTAGCAAGGGAGCAGGATCTGGTCACAAGTGGCTATTTAAATGGAGGGGTGGGAACAAGAGCCTTGCAAACATGTATCACCTCCCAGAATTCCCTGAGGACTTACCATATTTGCGGCCTCCAGTCAGGCCCTGGGTATTTAGCCATGAGTGGAAAGCCGCAAATAGCAGGGCAATCAGCTGGGGCCAGCACCCAGGCTGCCTGGAGTCGCTCAGGGAGCCAGCTCCTGTCACTCTGCTTATCAGCACTTTCCTCTGCGGGCAGGCTGCTGACATTCCTCCAGAGACAATGCGGCCATTTTCTCCTCAGCAGCTCTGCAAGCCAGTTAGCCAGTTTCTTACTGCCGAGCTCCCTGAACTTAGCATTTCCTCCCCTACATGATCTGTATCAAAGAGTGTATGCATGTGTATGCTTGTGTACACACGTGGGAAATCAGAGTTACCTTACAAGCTCAACTTCCTTCTATTTAAGAGCAAATCTAACTGATAATCATAATCATCTTTTCAAAACTAGTGGGCTTGGGATGTGGCTCAGTCAAAGGCGACCACCTCGTGTGTTTGAGTTCTGGGGTTCCACCCTCAGCACCACTAAGCAAACAAACAAAATGCAATAAGTCCAAAATATTGACTAAAGGCTTCTTGTCATTTTAAAAAACTTTATTTATAAAAATATTTTATTTACTTTTGTGTGTATGACTGTACTCCCTGCATGTATGTAAGTGCACCTGTGTCATGCAGTGCCAGAGAAGGTCAGAAGAAGGCGTCAGATTACCCTGAAACTGGAATTATGGACCGTTATTAGATACCATGTGGGTGTTGGGGATCGAACCTTGATCCTCTTCAAGAGCAGTCAGTGCTCTTAACTGCTGGGCCATTTCTCCAGTCCCTTAAAAAAATTTTAAAGCATTTAATTATTTTTATTTTGTGTATGAGTATTTTGATTCCATGTATGTGAGGCCAGAAGAGGGTGTCAGATTCCTTGCAACTGGAGTTACAGGTGGTTGTGAACCCAGGTCCTCTGAAAGAACACTCGGCTCTCTTAATGGCTGAGCCATCTCTCCAGCTCCTGAAAAAAAAAAAAACTTTTAACAATTGAACTAAAGGGGCTGGTGAGGCAGCTAAGGGCTTTAAAACACCCGCTGCTTTTGCAGAGGACCTTGGTTTTGTTCCCAGCCCCACATGATGGCTCACAACCCTCCATAACTGCAGTTCCAGGGGATCTGATGCCATACATGTATGCAAAACACTCATATACATAAAATAAACATAAATAAATTGTAAAAACTGAATTCAGATGTTCAGATTTAGGGCTGCAACACTTAGGCAAGTGTCAATATTCTTACACTTCAGTTCAAGAGGGAAGCCGGAAGAAGCCTGATGAAGCTGGAGAAAGCCAGAAGAAGCCAGAAGAAGCCTTCATCACAAACAAGAGGGAAGGCCTGAGGAGCCATCATCACAAACAGTAGCATTTGTGCTTTGTTGAGTTCTAACCCATGGCCCTCCCGCCATATTTGAGATTCAAAGGAATATCTAGTGGGCTCGAATTCTAGGAATGCCAAGTAGAAATCGGCTCATTCAACACATTTTGCAATGAGTCTACAAAAAGCTGGCTAGACACTATGCTAGGTGGCCTGATAAGATGGAGAGAGAAATGTGAAAACATTTAAATCCCCTCCTTGACAAAGCTTTCATATCAGCAGGTGCAATAGACAAGACAACATTCATATGCACACGACAGATTAATAAGTGTGCTCAAAGAGATGCGCTAAGGCAGAAAACTGCAGGGAGGGGACCGTAAGTGGGTATTTACGGGTAGGATAAATAGGTATGAAGATTGATAGTGCTAAATAATGCAGAGCATATCTAATAATTTTATCAATATTGTTCATCTTAATTTCAATTGTTAATTATAAATGAACAATTCAGACAAAATAGGATTTTATATTAAAAATATTGTGTTGAGGGCCTGAGCTTGACATTTCTATAAACCCAAACCAGGATGTAACACTAGCAGCTTCAAGAGGCTCAGCACTCTAACATGATCAGAGCTATTGCTACTGAGAGCCATCAAGCTTGGGAAGCGCTAGACTAACTTATTTGCATCTATTATTTTGGCTCTCATGGCAACGATGTGGAGCAGTTTTCCTTCCACGTTTACTGAATGAAACCAGAAATCAGAGAAATGTTAGGCAATGCTCAAAGGTTGGCCACTAATTAGTAATTAAGAGCTTGAATCTCTTTTTACTTGCGTCTAAAGATAAAAGGTCACAGAAATGTGCGGTGCGTGGGCCCCTTAACTGCTTTAAATTTTTTTTCAAGCCAACTTGACCAACAAGAGCAAAGCTGGAGCTGTGACATTACTTGATCTCAAAAGATGTTAAAAGTCAGTTATGATACTGGCATAAATATCAACCTTTAGACCAATGGAACAAACATAGTCCAGAAACAAAACATTTCTACCTACAGTCAACTCATTTTTGACAAAAGTATCAGGAAAATAAAATGAAGTCTCTTCAATAAATGATGCTGACAAAACTGTATAATTGGTCTCTAATGTGTATCAAAATTAATTGAAGTCTAAGACATAATACCTGAAACTATAAAACTATTGGACAAAAACAGAAGACAAATTGCAAAATAACAACAACAAAAGCCCAATCAAATGCTCAGGACACAATTGAAAAAAATAGATACATGGGTCTACACCAAACCATACAGCTCTGAACAGAAAAAAAAAAAATCAACAGAATGCAATGGCAACCTATGGAATGTGATGAATATTTTCAGGTCCGATAGCAGATAATATCCAAAACGTATAAGAAACTTATTTAGTTCAATATAGTGGGAAATTAAATAATCCAACTGAAAACTGGGTAAAGGATCTGAGTAGGTATTTACCAAAAGAAAATGGCCAATGGACAAGAGTTATTGAAAGGCGCTGAATACCGTTAATCACTGGAAAGTGTAAATCAAAGCACAGTGTCCCTCACACCTGTTGAAATGGCTTTTATCAGAAAGACAAAGTGACGGTGCTGGTGAAGATGCAGAGAGGAGTCCTTGTGCACTGTGGGAGAAATGCACGGCCATGGTGGAAACCCATAATCAGGTTTTCAGAAAGTTGAAACTAGGGCCACCGTACAATCCAGCCACACCAGTCTCAGAAATACAGTCAGAAGAAATTAAATCAGTTCTGGATGAAATGTCCACACTCCTCTGCTCAGCCCAGCATCATTTGCAACAACTCAGGGGTCTGTGGACAGATGATGATAAATAAAATATGGTAAATAGACACAGCGGATTCGTCAGCCACAGAGAGCATGGCATTCTTCCATTTCTGACAAGATGGGTGAACCTGGAGGGTGCTGATCGTGCTGTGTAAGGTAGGCCAGACACAGGAAAGCAGGCATTGCGGCTGCATCTCTCATAGGTAAGTTTACAATGCTGAACACATGAAAACAGATGGTTTCCAGGGTGAAAGGGGCCTGGAGAGGGCTTGCTCCAGGACACAAAGCTGAGTGAATTCTCACAACCTGATCATCAGAAATATGAATGTGATTAACAATAGTTTACTGTTTTACTTAAAGTGTGCTAAGAGGGTAAATGCAAAGTGTTCTCAACAGGTCTCTCTCTCTCTCTCTCTCTCTCTCTCTCTCTCACACACACACACACACACACACACAGACACACAGAGATAGAGACAGAGAGAGGAGAAATGATTGCTATGTAAGGCTGTAGATATGCTTATTAGATTGGCTAAGAAGATTGTTTTCACAATGCACAGTAAAACATTAAGTATTCACTGGGCGCTGGACAGAGGGCTCAGCAGTTAAGCACACCGGCTGCTCCTCCAGAGTCAGGTTCAGTTTCCAGCACTCATGTTGGTTGGGCAGCTCACAACCACCTGTAGCTCTAGATTCAGGGAATTTGAGGCCCCCTTCTGGCCTCTGAGGGCACTGCATGGACCTGACATATTCACAGACACACATACACGTAAATAGAAACAAATCCTTTAGAAAACGTTATTTACATTGTAAATATATACACAGTTATTTGTCCAGTGAACCTTGGGAGATTTCATCAAATCTAGAGGTCAGTTCCAATTCGCTGTATGGTGCCCTTCCCTGTGGTTTTCCCTCTCCCACTCATTCATTTATAAAATCACCACCTTGAGGTGCAAAGTGTGCTCTGACGGGACCACAGGGAACATACCGCTCTGTTTGTCCTCAGTCTGCTTGGGAACTGACACCCGGTGGGGTGGAGCCAGCATCCTGTGTGGGACATGGGAAACTGGGGGTGCAGCTGGTGGGAAGGGCGCCGAGCGTAGCAGAAGTGTGCTCCTTGGGTGCCCTGCAGAGGCAAGCCTGGCCTAAAACACTCCCTGTCCCCAGGCTGCCCCCCCCAGGACAGACTTCCTTTCAGCAAACCCAGGTCGGCCCCCAAGCCAGGGGTGCCCCGGAAGCTGCAGGCTGTGTTCTAAAGCCATTTGCTGCCGGGCTTTGCCTTCTTCAAGGCTGCCCTTCATGTGTGTGTTAACTAATGTGGGGCTGAGGGATGATGACGCCAGGCCTCTGGATCTGCCCTGCAGATTTTATGAAGAGTCCTTTGTGCCCACAGTGAAGGCCTTAAAGTTAGATGTCTGGCTCCAGGCAGGACATCCAAGTTCGGTCTCTAGAATCTTCCAGAAGCACTCTCTGCTCTGAAGGTCACTCAGGCACTCTGCATCTGCTTCATGCTTCTTAGCAGGTCGCTGAATGGCGCTGTCACCTAGAGCTCTGCCCCCAATTTCCTCATCTGTCTTCAGAGAGAGGAGGAAGGTGCAGGCTTTCAACTCTTGAACACTACACACCCTTGCACCCTCCCCTCCCGCTTCTCCTCTCCAGGATAAATAACTCCAACTGATTCAACCTATCTCTGGAACTCCTCAGAGAAAAGCACTCTGTAATTATACTAAATAAGAATAATAATTCCTATAATTGTGTCCTTCAACCCACCCCCTGGCCGGGACATTTTGTTTCCCAAACTGTGGAGGCTCCCCTGAAAGATCCTGCACCTGGAGAGTGTCCCCACCCAGCCAGCCTAGGCGGACACGGGGTCACGTGGAGAGGCTGAAAGCACAGGGCAGTCCGCTAAGCCGTCGGCCATGGGAAAGAATGGCAACTTTTTCCACCTCATTATTTATTTATTTATTATCTTTATTTTATGTGAATGCATATATTGCCTGCATGTAGGTCAGTGAACGCGTGTCGTGCAATGCCCTCGGAGGTCAGAAGAGGCTGTCGGATCCCCCGGAACTGGGGTTACAGACAGTTGTTAGCTGCCATGTCCTGGGATTCGAACCGGGTCTTCTGCGAGAACAACCAGTGTTCTTAACTGCTGAGCCATCTCTCCAGCCCCTCCAGCTCATTTTTTTTTTTTTAGAACAAGTATCCCCTACCTCAAGACGAACCAATATTTAAAATCACAGTTTTTCGTTGGGCAGGTTGATGCACACCTTTAATTCCAGCACTAGGGAGGTGAAGGCAGGCAGAGCTCTGTGAGTTTGAGGCCAGCCTGGTCTACACAGTGAGCTCCCAACCAGTCAGGAATACGTAGTCTCAGATTTAAAAATAAAAAAATAAAAGTATCCCCTACCTCAAGACGAACCAATATTTAAAATCACAGTTTTTCGTTGGGCAGGTTGATGCACACCTTTAATTCCAGCACTAGGGAGGTGAAGGCAGGCAGAGCTCTGTGAGTTTGAGGCCAGCCTGGTCTACACAGTGAGCTCCCAACCAGTCAGGAATACGTAGTC
>NW_008340434.1:112696-120419 GCF_000622305.1 Nannospalax galili
CAGTCAGGAATACGTAGTCTCAGATTTAAAAATAAAAAAATAAAAAAATAAAAAAATAAATAAATAAAAGCATATTTTTACACAGAAGATAAATGGTAAGTCACATAATTTCAGAGCATTTAACCAAACCCCATAATTTAAAATTTTTTGGATTATTTTTATTTTATGTGTGTGAGTGCTTTGCCTGCATGTATTTTAATGCACCATGTACAATGCCTGAAGAGGTCAGAAGAGGGTGTCGGATCCCCCGGAACTGGAGTTACAGATGATTCTTAGCTGGCGTGTAGGTGCTGGGAACTGAAGGTGGGTCCTCAGAAGAGCAGCCAGTGTTCTTAACTGCTGAGCCATTTCTCCAGCCCTTGAACCCCACGATTTTAAAGAGAAATGGAGAAACAGAAGTCCAGAGCATGTCTACAAATGTGAATTAGTGATGTTGCTCTTCCTAGAATTTATGACAAGGTTCTTTGAATAAGCACAATGACGCGCGGCCACTGCAAAAAGTTAATCTTCAAAATGAGACCCCTGTGAGATTTTCAAAGCCTACACAGACTGTTGAGTGATTCGACATGATAGCCACGAAAATGATGATATGAGCATCACTTCAGGCATTACTGGACTTAGAAAGATGAAAACTGCTTGGGGTTTGCATAACGCAGGCAGTTCACACACACAAGAGCCAGCCACTACCAGCTCAAAGCCAAGCCTCATCATACTTTCCTGGACTGAGGTTCAAGACAGGAAAGTGCTTAGTCATGGTCTTTTCATCAGTCTTAGGAGATGAGGACCCATCATAAGCTGATAGTCAACATGTCCTCCCTCATTCGAACTTGGAGAGGACAGGGACATCATCCAATCAAGCAGAGGATGACATGCAGGGGATGCTGAGGGCTGATGCTGGGGACCTAGTACATTCTCCTTCCCAACATCTGCTGGTCCTGGCTGTGATCCTCTGCTACCACATGTGCTGACGGGCTGTGAGACTCATGTGCTGTCCTTGAATTCTTCACACCAAACTCTGAGCAAGTCAACCCTCTGGTACATACTCTAAATGTTTTGGGAAGGCAGAGGAGACAGAAAGGTCACAGGAGAGTTCTGCATATCAAATCGTTCCCTGGGACGGTCTCCAGTGCCAGATCACTTGGGGAAGAGCGTTCTTACATACGTGTTGAGAGAGATCCTGAACTTCACAGATTCATTCAAGACCCAACAGAGAAATGTCTAGAAAGCTGACCTGTCCCATCCTGTCCATCCCAGGAATGAGCCCCTTGGGGACTCTTTTTCCATTTCCTGGGGCTGCTTTTTCTTTAGATGTCTGCTAACATCTAGATCAAGGGTTTGTAAACCTATGACTTATAAGCCAGACATCATTAGTTGTTGGGTTTGGGTCTGGCCTGGAGGGGTCTCATGTAGCCAGCCCAGGCTGGCCTCAAATTTGCTATGTAGCTGAGGATAACTCTGAACTCCTAATAACTCTGAACTAGAGATGCCTTTACCTTCCAAGTTCTGGGATTATAGGCATGTACCATCATACCCAGCTTGGCCTTTACATTTTTAATTAGTGGAAAATAAGTAAAGAAAAGAACAATGTTACAAGTGAAAATTATCTGCCCTTCAAATGTCAGTGTTAAAAATGTTTTTTTAAAAAATATTATTTTTATTATTTTTATGTGCATGAGTGTGTTATGCTAGAACGCAGCCTTGGTCCTGCATCTCTGTACTGTCTGTGGCCATCTTCATGCTACGTGACCAACGTGTTGGGAAAGACCACAGGGCCAATGAAATGTAAGTGAGACTTACTACATGTCTCTTTCAGAGAAAGTTATCTGGAGTTGGCAGCTAGGTCTTAACCAGGCACCTTTAAATGAAAGGCTGAGGGTTCCTGGCAATTTTGAGATTGAGGCATGGGAGAAACCCCACATCCTCCCAGCAGAATCCATTTATCTATGAACCTCAGATGACCAGAGACATAAGGAAAAGGTCGCTATCTTTCCATGTAATCATTAAAATATTATTATATCCTCTATCTTTTCATCGTGTGCCACGCACCAGACAATGCGCACAGGGACCTGGACTCCACGGAACAAAAACACAGCGTGCTTTTTGTAAAGTGGGAAATAAAATTCCAGCCGCCTCAACATCACTGGTGGTGACTCCTGAAAAATGTGAGTAACAAAATGTGCTCTTCTGTTTCAGAGAGAGACTGCGACAGGCATCACTCACAGGAACACACGGGAAAAGCAGCTCACAGGGTTCAAAAGGGCAAAGGGTCCCATCCACAAGGGAGCTTTTACGTAGCACTTGAAGCTGGATCGGCTGACTTCACGTTCCGTGCGCTTCCTTTGGGCACAGTCCAGTCTCCTTTACCCACAGAGACAGCAGGCAAGGTCAAGAATAAAAGCAGAGGTCAGAGCCCTCGGACTTCAGAGGAAACCTGGTTAGAAATGTCCTGAGGGGACCATAAGGTCAGAGTGAGGCTGGACAGGGATGCCGTCTCTAGATGGGCCCCCACAGGCTGGGCTTCCTGCTATCAGAGCGGTTCTGTGTGACTGACAGTGGTGTCGGGGGCCCATCTCCTTGGAATGCTGTTTCTATCCTCACTCTTCTCTCCGGGCTCTGCTGCCACATTCTCTCAAGAAAATCCCAGCAACGTTCCAATA
The DNA here is from genome assembly GCF_000622305.1 of Nannospalax galili. NCBI lineage: Eukaryota > Metazoa > Chordata > Mammalia > Rodentia > Spalacidae > Nannospalax > Nannospalax galili. The sequence continues at coordinate 115,354 of NW_008340434.1, forward strand.
AGTCAATTCAACAGACCATCCTCTCCTTGTCACAAATGGTCTACATGAGAAGGAGCCAGCAGATAAAGACGACACAAAAAAACAAACGATGCATGACGATAACGTTTGCACCTCGTTAGCATCTACTCTGGGTTTTCACAGCTGACAAACTCTGAAGGTACTTCCCACTAAGGACGGAAGCACGTGGGTTTTTATTAGTACAAACAGCATCGGGAGAGCAGGGCTCTTTCCGAATGGACGAGGCTGTGCAGAACTAGAATGGCTGTTTCATTATTTCACGCGCATAATTAAGAACGGATTGTGAAATCATCACACACCCTTCTCTGAGGGGCTCCAATGAATGGCAAGACTCTTAACTAGATGAAATTGACTATGTTTCTGCTGCTGGGCCCAATCAGGGTTGATGATTCTGAAAGGGTAATGATCTCTGTGGGCTTTGATTATGCCGAGCAAAGGCCTTTAAAAGAGATGAGCTGAGCTCAGAGCTGTGCACTCTGACACGGATACACCGTGTCCTGAAAATGCACATACACCTTCCAAGATAGACTAGGGGGCTGGAGAGACTTGCAGCAGGCACTTTTGTCTACACTCTGAGCACTAACACAGCCATGGACACCTGTAAGCTAAGGAGAAAACATTGTAGAAACAATCCCAATTGCTCTTATTCCTCTCCACTTACAGCATCAGAAAGAACTCAGAGGTAAGGAAGAAGGGAATAGAGTTTGAAATGTCACTCAGCTCATAATCCAGTATTAGCAGGTTCCTAAAACACCATTTTATCTGGTAGCAATACACACACACACACACACACACACACAAGCTTACATACTACATGACACATATTGAACATGGATATATATTTTTTGAGACAGGGTCTTCTGTATCCCAGGCTAGCCTCCACCTTCCTATGTAGCTGAGGCTCACCTTGAACTTGTAACCTTCCTGTGCCCACATGGAGAGTACTGGGGATGGAAACCAGGGCTTCGAGCATGCTAGGCAGGCATACTACCAATTGAGTTACATCACCAGCCTTAGATAAGGTTATCTTTCTAGGTTATCTTTCTTTGTTTTGTTTTGCTTTGTTTTGAGACAGGGACTCCTTGTATCCGCAGCTGGTCTGGAACTCACTATGTAGACCAACTGGCCTCCATCTCACAGAGATCCACCTGACTCTGCCTCCTTAGTGCTGGGATTAAAGTCCTATGCCACCACACCTGGCCAAAACCAGGTTAACTTAAATATATAGGAAAGGCTAGCTATTAACCCAGAAAGACATTCTTTGGAAGAAATTATGCAATATTTGGATATATCAGGAGAAAGCAAATAATTATTGAATACTTGAGCTAAAAATGAATGCGTTAATAAAAGTCCAGGAAGCAGGAAGAGAACTAAAAGGTTAATGTGCCAAGAACTAAGGAAGGACCAGGTCTCAGCTCAGGAGTCCCAGTGCTGACCAAGACAGATCTGTAATCCGCCTCTAACATAAGTCACCCCCAATGTCAAAAACATGAAGAAAAGATGGACTCATTGAAGCTACCTCCTTTGTGCAGAAACAATTTCTTTTTCCTAGACGTTAAACAAGATGGTCGAATCATGTATCTTCATGTACCACTCTGAGCTGCAATGTACTTTAAGTCTGGGAATCTGAAGGCCAAGTTCGACAAGAGATTAGCAGGCCACTGATGTATGCCAGGTGTTTTGTTTTAAGGGGAAAGACCCTGAATGACACCAACCTGCCTTCCAGCAACCTTTTTTTCTCTTCATTTCCAACCTATTGCTTTGATGGATTCCATTAATTGGTTTTCAAGTTTTTATTTATTTGCTTGTTTATTTTATTTATTTATATTTTATTTGTATGAGTGTTGTGTCTACATGTATGTAAGTGTATCTGTGTTGACCAAGGCCCACAGAGGTCAGAAGAGGTCGTCAGATCCCCTGCAACTGGAGTTACAGATAGCTGTTAGCCATCATGTAGGTGCTGGGAACTGAATCTGGGTCCTCCGCAAGAGCAGCCAGGGCTCTTAACTGCTGACCCATCTCTTCAGCCCCCTAAGTGGCTTTTAAAAAATATTTATTACGTGTGTGTGTTTTGCCTGCATGTATGTATGTGACCACGTGTGTCGTTGGTACTTGTGAAGGTCAGAAGAGAGCACCAGATCCCCTAGAATTGGAATTATAGATGGTTCTAAGCCATCTGAGAACCAGACTTGGGTCCTTTGCAAGAACAGCAAGTGCTCTTGCCCACTGAGCTGAGCCATCTCTCCAGCCTCCATTAATTGGCTTTGGAATGTTGGTTTTATTTACATCAAGAAAACCACAAATGGTCATAACTTTGACAACAGACTAACGGATGTATGTACCACTTAACATTACACTCTGAGAAATGGATCATTTCGTCATTGTGTAAATATCATACTGTGTACTTTTGTAAACTGGCACAGCCAATGTCACAAGACAATAATCTTGAGTGATTACTGTCACTTTTGTGATTTGTCTGACTGGGATGGCGCTGTGTGGCACATGACTGTATGTCGTTAACTATTTTACACATACAGTCACGAAGGTATTGGTCTTTAGTATTCTTTAGTTGTAATGTCTGTTTTTCTTTGGTCAAAAGAGAATTAGTTCTTCCTAAAATGACTGATGAACTATTTCCTCTGTTTCTGCCCTCTAAAGTAGGTTGCATAGAACTGGATAGTCTTGTTCTTAAAATTTCGGGAAACACAAATGCCACGTGCTCTTGCTTGTTTGCGGGTTCTAGAGTCAATTCCTTCCAACAAGTTCAATCTCCATCAGGAAAGAATGCAGAGAACTAGAGCAGTCTTAAGTAAGAGATGTGGAAAAATCACAGGCCATGTTGTGGTGATGGTTGTTGAATGACAGAGGCAGAGGCGTACAGAAATGCCCCTCTACCTGCCTCTGCATTTCTAAATCACATGAAGGGCTCTGGCTACCAGCTCAGAAGTAACGTGCAATCAAACCAGCACATGGATAAATCAAAATGGAATAAAGAGCCTTAGTCTTGAGAGGGATTCTGATGACAGACAGGTTAGGTAAGAACTTGCCTTTAAAGCTCCCAGGACAGTTAGATGCTCTGCTCTCAAACCTTGAAGAAATATGCTTCATTCACTCCACAAGGTCTTCAGATTTATCTAAATATTAGTTAAGTGACTGGGTAATCAGAGAATAAAAGGCACACATTGGACTTAGTCCCTTCTTTAAAAAGTATCTCTTGGGCTGGAGAGATGACTCAGTGGTTAAGAGCTCTTGCACAGGACCCAGGTTTGATTCCCAGCACCCACGTGACAGGTAACAACTGTCCAGAACTTCAGTTCCAGGGGATTTGACACCCTCTTCTGGCTTCTGTGGACATTTCTCAACATACGTGCACTTACATGCGTGCAGGCAATACACTCATGCATATAATTTAAAAAAAAAATCTCTCAATTGGGGAAAGAAAAGTCAGCTGCATAACACAATTTGCAAAGCTATCTGTGACTAAATAGCTTCTCTGATTTCATCTACTGTACCTCCCCTCTGCTCCAAATTCATGCCCAGACACACTGACCTCTTTTTAACTTCCAAATGGCAATGCAGAGCGCCCTCAGGGCCTTTGTATGTGCTGTTCCCTGCTCCCAGGATGCTCCATTTCCCTCTACCTCTGACCGTGGATGCGAAGTGGCCAGGCCTGCCCCACCGTGATGAGCTGCTGCACCCCTTCAACTGTGAGCCAAAATAATCCCTTTTCCCTTCATTTGCTTCCTGTCAGGTACCAGCACATAAACCAAAAATCACTGAGCCCTTATCACCAGTCTAGCACAGGGCTGCGGGATCATATTTTGGAGCTGGGGGCGGGGGGCACAATTCTTGTTATTGACACTGAGAGATACACAGGATGGTGGTGAGTAGGGTACTTGGCACAGAGCAAGCCCTCCATAAACACCCACGAGTGCTAGGCACATCTCCTCCTCACTGAGACATTTCCGATGGGTTGCCAACTTCGTGAGTTTTGGCAAGACAGGCAAGGTCCCATTCGTTGCTGACCTGACCTATCACAACAGTTTAGTCACCGTCTCCACATGTCACCTACTTAGGCCTACAAAGGACCTCATAGTCAGTGGGACCCAATATTCCTGATAATAAACTACACAGGGAAATAACTGGTCCAAAGTCAGAGCTGCATATTCCTCTCCTCGAAGGTCCTCAGCAGGGGGGAAAAGGGAGGGAAGAGAGAGTGACGTGGAAGAGCAGGGACGGGAACGAACCCACAAATCAGGTTTCTAAGAAACCTAATTCATTGGCATTAATTGTAAATAGAAAAGTTTAATAGAAAAATCCAGATTTCTGTCTACGCTTTAAAATAAACCAGATGTGTCAGGTAAAACCAGCCCTGGATTTCCACACAGCAACAGGCTGCATCTGAGCCAGACTTGTGACCCTTGGGAGACAGTGACTTCACACTTTCCCATTCATTGCTATTTAGAGGCTCAGCTGATCATGGGGGACCTCCTCTGGGGGCAGGACAGGGAGGGGAGGGTCAGGCTAGGAAGGTTTCTCATATCACCATGTCCTGGGTACCCTGGCACCTCTTTCACTTAGCAGGATACATTAGAGACGACTGTTAAAATGACCAGAAAACAGGGTAGACCCTGTTTGGCAATGACTCTTGCTTCCAGGACCCTAGTTATCACCTACAGCTTTGTTAGGGTCAAACTACACTTAATGAGAGATCCTCAAGAGATGGCAGTTTGAGTCAGTTAGAGGAAGTCAGCGACTTCTGAGTAACACATGAGTCACAGGAAAGACTACACGCTCCTCTTTGTAATAGCCACCAGAATATGATATTGAAGGACGTAACGGGAAAGGCAAACTAACGAGCCTCTTGGTACTTAGGTGGAAACGTGTAAGGAGCAAGAGCTGATTTGGCTCTGTCAGTCGGTACTGACCGCAGGAGCCAGAAGATACCCGTCTCGTCTGATGAGCTTCTCTCTGCCTGTGCCAGGGTCCATTCATTTCCTTCTGAACACTACTACCCATCACTGTTGCCTTCAACTTCAGTCCTGACA
>NW_008340434.1:121178-135050 GCF_000622305.1 Nannospalax galili
TTTCCTTGCTATCCTATGAGCTTCTGTTAGGCCAACTTCCTGTTAGTTACAGAGGGGTTACTAATCTAGAACAGTGCCTGAAATGCTGTACTTTTTGAGTGACTGAATAAATAACATTTACTACAGAGGATATTTTAGTTATGATACTTTGAGAGAAAACATGTTAAAAGGCCCATAATTTTAAATTACATACCATCATCAATATCCACTTCCATATAAACAGAAATGTATAATACTGATATTAACCAAATATTGATAATATATTCAAGGCATCTAGTAGTTTTTAAAAAATGTTTTATTATTTTATGTGTATGAGTGTATTGCCTGCATGTATGTGAGTGCACCCATGTTGTGCAGTGCCACAGAGATCAGAAGAGGGCTTCGGATTCCCCTAGAACTGGAGTTAAGGATGGTTTGTAGCTGTCATGTGGGTGCTGGGAATCGAACCCGAGTCCTCTGCAAGAGCAGTCAGTGCTCTTAACCACTGAGCAATCTCTCCAGCCCCTCCAGTTCGTTTTTATAACTCTGTAAGAATTGGTTGTGGGGCTTGGAGAGATGGCTCAGTGGTTAACAGCACTGGTCGCTCTTGCAGAGGGCCCAGGTTCTGTTCATAGCACCCACGTGACGGCTAACAACCGTCCATAACTCCAGTTCCAGAGAACTTGACACCCTCTTCTGACCACTGTGGACACTGCACAACATGGACATATTTACATACATGCAAACAAAACACACACATAAAATAAAAATAATAAAATATTAAAAATTACGTTGATAAATCATTAGAAAGTTGGCGGTGTTCTAGGAAGGGTCTGAAAGGAGATAGATAACAGGGCTCTGGAGCGGAGACTCAGGCCAGCACTGACATGACGGTCAGGTCAGGTGAAGCCCTTCCGTAGGACTATCTAACCACACTTACAGAAGATGGAAGATGGCAGAATTCACTATTAAGAACTTTGCATTAGTTCAGAACTTTCTATTAGTTCATCTCTGAGTTACTTTGGGCCCTTCATGACAACACACAAGGCAACCCAGAGAAAAATGCTACTAAATATCTTAAACCAGGAAGCCTTAAAACACAGGGTCTCATGAAGGCCCAAACCCTAGACACAGAGTGCAAACTGCTGTGTTTGAGCATGACAGCACTAGGGAGGAGGAAGAGTTCAAGAAGACAACATCGCTCTTCCCTCACACCATTCCCTTTCAAAAGACTCTTTTGATGCTAATAATGATCAGATCATTAAATGTACAGGTTAGAAAATGTCCAAAAGCCAGGATAATTTATAGAAGACAGTGTCCGTCAATCTATGAAACCCTGCTGATTACCCCAGGACCTGTGGCAATGGCATTACATTGTAAAGAGCACTGAACTATCACAAGGCTGGAGTCCCAGAGCCCCATGTGCATAGTCATCAGGGCTTCTCTGTTCACTATGGAAGACTGGCAGGTGGGGAGCGAGCAGGCATTCTTAATATGTACATCTCCTTATTGGACTGTCTGGGACCCACCTGCTCCAGGCTCACTCCCATGATGTGTACACTTTGAGTACCTTTAAGCACAGGTTACATGAAAGGGATCTTGCTGTCCCAGCTCTCTTTGGTCTTGCACTCAAAGCACCAAATCTGAAGACTGGCTAGGTGCGGCACATTCAAATGTCTCAGCAGTTACAAAGATCTGAAGGAAAAGGCGGAGCTAGGGAAGGCCTGTGGAGGTGGCGTCCTTGATGATTTTGGACCAGGTGATGTGAGGTGAGGAGGACAGTCGGTGCACACCAGATGGGGAGCTTTCGATCTGTGAGACATACCCTCCCAACCCCTCTATCTGTTTGAAACAGTGGCTTCAAGCAGTAGGCAGTCAAACCCTCTAGTGGCACATGTGGATGGAGGTTACAAGCCTCCTACCAAGCTCCTCTTCACGAGCACCCCAGCCTGGCTGAAAATCACCCGGCAAACTTTCTACTCTTCCTCAGTAACATGAGGACAAAGATGCATCTGCTTCCAGTTGCAGAGATGGTATCATGGACACAAAAAGCTGAGAATATGAAAAAGCAGACCTTCCATGTCTTGAAGCCTACAGTGATGCTTGGGAGCAAAGACAGATAAATGGACAGGACAGAGCCAAGGAGGCAAGCCTCTTCCTTGGGATCTACTCTGTGCTGAGCACTCCATTCTAAATCCTGTATGGATTAGCTCATTTCGTGGTCACAATGACTTCATTAGAGGTCTGTTATTCACCCATTTTGCTAGCCTAGAAAATCAAGTTAGGGGACACAAGTAACTTGCCTGTGGTCACCCCACATGTACAAGCCCTCGGCAGGCTGATTCCAGAGCTCAAAGTCTATCTCCACGCATCCTCCCTGCCTGGCTGCCCCTGGGGCTCACCAGGCACTAGAGGAGTACCTTTCAAGTAATTCACTTATTCAAATTGTTCATGGCGGATGCAGATTCAACGTGGTGGTGGGGGCAGGCAGGATTCTTTGATTGATGCACTAGGCATCTCATCTTTACACATACTATCACAGCATCCTGCTGGGCTGTTCTATAGGAATGAACCACAGTGTTGTGGTTTGAATGATGAATGTCCCCCACAGGCTCACGTCTTTGAAGACTTGGTCCCCAGCTGCTGGTGCTGTTTGGGAAGGTTGTGGAACCTTTAGGAGGCAGAGCCTTGCTGGAGGAAGTACATCACTGGGGGTGGGCTTTGAGGTTTATAGCCTGGCCCTACTTCCTGCTCCTGCTCTCTGCTTCCTGTGTGGAGAGGAAATGTGATGGCTCTGCCTTCAGATGGCAGGCTGGTCTCACACTCCTGCTGGCCTGCCTTCCCTGCCATGATGGACTATGGGGCTGTAAGTCAAAATAAACCCTGTTTCCCCAAAATTGCTTCTTGTTGGGGTATTCTGCCATAGCCACAGAGCAGTAATTAATACACAGGGGAAACTGAAATAGCCTTGATGATATTTCTTCCTAGATACAAGCAGTTTAATAACAAAGATGGTTGCTCTAGGAAGAAGTACAGCTTACACACTGTCCCTTCATCCCTAGCCCTTCTTTTTCTACTAACATATATTTTTTTTAGCAACCATCCAACTCTTTTGGCGAACATTTCCTGAGTGCTTACTGTATGTCAAGCTGTCTTCCAAGGTTTCTGGTGCTTACTGTGTGCTAGCGTATCTTCTAAGGGTTAGCTTGTTGATAGGTAAAATTTCCCTGTGCTCACTGCTCTGTTCCTCACTAGAAGTGTACACAGTAGGTGCTTCATAAATATTCAGGGCATTTCAAAAGGGGGAGCTTACCAGTAGCCCTCAGTCATTTCAAAAGGAGGAGCTTACCAGTAGCCCTCAGTCATTTCAAAAGGGGGAGCTTACCAGTAGCCCTCAGTCATTTCAAAAGGAGGAGCTTACCAGTAGCCCTCAGTCAAGGGGGATGACCATATATCGCATTCACACCATAAGGCTGCTTCCCCATTCATAGTCAATACCTGGATTTCCTAACTCTAACCCAGTATTGGTGTAGACAGTGTGCCCTGCTTTCCCAGTTAGACAGTAAGCCCTTGAACTTAGGTGGGCTTATCACAAACAGGTGCTCCCTAATGTTGGCATGGGACGATGGGGCTGGGGGTCTGAATACGGTTTGGCTTCATCTGCTCCTGCAGAAAGGCCCAGAGGATATCATCCAGGAGGTCCTCCTCGGTCTGTGCAGCTGTGTTTCGTCTCCCTCATTACAGAGGCATCAAATGCTTCCCTATAAATGAGTTTTTCTTTTCTGTCCTGGTGGGAAGATTAAGTATCTCTGTGGTTGGGAGAAGACAAATAAACAATTTTGGGTTGTAGGTGAAAATTATACATGCCATTTCCCAGGGAGAGCATTTGCTCACCTGTGTGAGATCGTGCAGGAATGTCCAACAGATGGCCCTCACAGCTAGAGATTCATGAAATCGGCCCAACATAGAATCATAAATTACTAAACTATTATGAAATTTTTTTGTGATATTTTTTATAACTGAGTTGTGTGTGAACTTTATGGATGACAGTATCCATCAAGTCAAAGTGTGAAAAGGTGACTTACAAGTCTGGTGCTTTCTTTTCAGGTGCAATGGACATGGCATTATTGAGTTGGACTCAAACTACGAGGTGTGGATTTGCACACAAATCCTGCGCATGGGTGTGGGGAGTATATACGTTCTCTGCTGCTCTCCAACAGGGTTTTCCTGCTCCTTCTGAGAAGCAAGCTTCCTGCTGTGTCTTTCAGTAAATTACCTTTTGCTTCAAGAAAGCCAGTGTCAATGTGAGCTTGGAATACAAAAGCCTCTTTTGCTTATGATCTAAGGTAAATTTCCAACGACTGCCTTGAAACACTGATGGCAGGGCCTGCACTTTAAAATGTTCATTTCTGTGCTTCGGCGTGGGTCTCTGTTATGCTTCCCCATTTCTTTATCTAGGTGTTCAGACTTGAGAAAGCACATACCCACTCTGGTTTCAGGAATCTCACACTTCCCCGCCTGCCACACAGGCTCCCTGGAAGTGATCTTTGACCATCTGCATCAGCTCATGACACAGCCCCGTACCTCCAGGGACCCTCCCTTCCACTGACATTGTCAGATGGTCAGTCTTCTAGGTAGATGTGGATTACTGAATTCTTCGTTTCCCTCACAAAGGCAGGGATCATGTTCATTAACCGTCATAAGTTTATTTTTATCTGAGCATGTAGCTTTGAGTCAAATACTCATGAGGAGGGGTAGGCAACAGGGATGAGCTGGTGGACTGATTCAGGAGCAGCATCCTGCACGTTGATGGACATGGAGATGTCAGTCACCATTGCTCTCATGTCTATACCTGCTGTTCAGAAGATGCTGGGGCTGCTGGTCCTCAAGGCCACAGCATGAGAGGTGGCAAATTAAAGTTTTTGGTTTGTTAAGATAGCTCTGTTTTTGTTTCTATTCTTTCTAAGCAGATAGAGACAATACATGTTACTGTACAAATTTAGAACAAGGGGATGGTTGCTAAATAATGCCTTATGCAAGCTTTTTTTCTTCTGTGTTGACTCCCACATTTTACTAATCTTTTCCCTTATACTGAAGCAAAATAATCCATAAGAATGACATCATCTTCTAGACCCAAAGTCCCTCACCATCCCTTTCAGTGGCCCATAAGATAATGAGGGTAAGGATGCTGGGCGGTGCTCTCTGGAGATGGTGGAAGGCCTAGGAAAGTTTAGTGCTGTGTGGTCTCTGCCAGTTCCTCCATGATTGGAAACAGCACAGGAAGAAAGCTAAGATGCCCTGGGCTCTGCAGTTCCCCACATGGAAGAATATGGGAATCAGCATATCAAAAGCTATCAGTTCTCCTGCATGTTTAACTTACTGGGACTGCTAAATTGATTTTAAGGCATTCATTGTTTGTTTGAGACAGGGTGTTACACTGCAGCCCAGGCTAGCCTGAAGGTCACTATGTAGCCCATGCTGGCCTCAGACTCATGCCTACCTTCTTGAGCCCCTATCCCACTGCTGTTTCTCAGCACGATCTTACTACGTATCCCAGGCTGGCTTTATACTCTCTATGCAGGCCAACATGGCCCCCCGAACTCATGATCTTCCTGCCTCAGCCTTCCAGAAGCTGAGATTACAGGTGTGTGCCACCACGCCTGGCTTGTTTTAAGGCATTGTCCATGTAACATGGAGTCTTAGCCAGGTTAGCAAATTACTGCTGTAGACTTAATTTTCAGAATGGTGTAAACTAAGATTTGGTGAATTTGGCTACATTTTAAACGCTGGGGTAGATGTCTGTCCTAGTTTCGTTTCCTGACATTGTAATAAAATACCCTGACAGAAGCAACTGACGAGAAAGGGCTGGTTCAGCTCTCAGTCCCAGGTTCATCACTGCAGGGAAGTCAAGGAGAGCTTGAGGCATCTGGTCTCATCTCCAGTTGAGAGCAGAGACAGAATGGATACACTTATTCTTTGTGTGTAGCCAGCTTTCACCTTTTAAAAAATTAATTTTTAGAGTGATGATTATCTTTCTTAGAGATATTAACTAGTGATTCATTATTGATTGGCCAAAACATTACAGTCTCTTGCTGTATTTTTCTGTCATTTAGGCTCCTGAAAAAAGTTTACGCTGATATAAAATCTCAGCTTATGTAACTACTGATTGAATCATTGATGTTTCCGTGAGCTTATTCAATATCTTAAAGTATTTTATTTGTTTTTTTAGGATTTCATATGTATTTGTATCATTTTGTTTGTCCCAGTCCCCTCCTCCACCTCCTCCCGTGTTCTCTCACAATTCCCTCTCAATTTCCTCTTCTTCTATCATATCTATCACTGAGTCCACTTAGTGGTGCTCACGGGAACAGGATGACCTCGAACAAAGATCCAGCTGCCTCCACTTAACAGTGTTGGGATTAAAGGTGCGTGCCGCCACACCTTACTTTATCTTTCATGCGTTCAAGTGTTTTGCCTGCATATATATTTATACAATTTTTATATATTTATATATGTAAGTGCACCATATGCATGCAGTGTGACAGGCCAGAAGAGGGCATCGAATCCCCTGGAACCAGAGTTACAAATGATTGTTAGCTACCATGTGGGTACTGGGAACCAAACCCAGTCTTCTGCAAAAGCGGTTTGTGCTCTTAACCACTGGGCCATCTCCCCTTTTTATCCATTTCAGGACCCAGTGCAGTGAATGGTGCCCCTCTAGTGTGGGTGGATCTTCCCATCTCATAAACACAAGACCATCCTCCAGATGTGCCCACAAGCCACCCTGACCTAGACACGCCCTTTCTCCCCAGGTGATTCTAGATTGTGTCAAACTGATAATTAAAAGCAACCAGCACGATCACCAATCAAACTCTTTATAGAATCTTTTACATGAAGGAATCCTTCCTAAAAGGTTTCAAAATCACCTTTAAGTTTGTTTTATTTGTTCGAATTTTGGCTTGATTCACCTAAAGTCATAGGAAGCTGGTGAGTGGTGACTGTTATGAGAGGGAACATTTGAAATAATGTAAGCTAATATCACCAGAGAGCAAGCTTCAGTATACTGTGCATCAACTCTATGGAATTACGTAGGTTCCTGAAATCCTTTATACGACGGTGCTGATTTTAGATAATGAGGCAAAGATAAAGTTGCAGGTGCTAGAGAAATACAGACTACGGATAAGATTTTCCAGGGAGTGCTCACTTAGAGCCACTGCCTAACAACAGAATAGTGGTTAAGGAGCTCTGCCCCTAAGGTGCAGAACCCTGGAGGCACTACACATCAGTATTTATGGAAACACTACATGTTCTCAAAAAATACTTAAAAACCATGCTGGGTAAAAGAAAATATCTTGAATTCTTTTTATGTATCCACATGTACAAATATTTTGCACAGAAATCAAACAGAAGATCAGAAGCAAATACAGCAAATGAAACACTGGTTCTCTCTGGTTAGCAGATCACTTGTGTGTGCACGCATGTGCACACAGGTATGCAGGTACATGCACATGCACGTTTGTGCATAGAGGCTAGAGGTTGATGTCAAGTCTTCTGTCACGCTCCAACTTATTTCTTGAGACATTGTCTCTCACCGACCTTAGAGCTGACTGACTGATTCAACAGATGCCGCTGGCCAGCCTGCCCCAGGGATCTGCCTGTTTTTGCCTTCCCAGCTCAAGGATTTCAGGCACATACCAACATGCCCAGCATCAGAATCTGGGTGTTGGGGATCCAAATTCAGGTCCGCATGCTTGTGCTGTAAACTCTTTACTGGCTAGGCCATCTCCTCAGTTCTAAGACCACTTTATTTTAAAGTTTTCCCAATGAGACTGACTCATTCTCCAACTTTTTAAAGTTAGGAAGGAACTAACGAGGGAGGATTTTTAAAATGCTACCATAAAATTAAACCAGGTTCATTACAAACACGAAGTAGTAAAAAAGGCTCTGGGAGCCAACACACCAGGTACTCGTCAACCTCTTGTGGAACAAAGTCCAGCCTGCTCCTCCGTCTTCCACACTGAGCATGACAGACCCACCCTTTCCACGAGCATATTAGCTTGTCTTCCAGCTAAAATCTGCTATAAACAAACTTAATTTTTTTCCAGATTAAAAAACATAAAGGGCTCACATTTGAAACTAAGAAAATAATTTATATCAAGTAGCAACCAAGTACAACTGAAGACCTGATTGCATTCAGAAATGAATATTGAGTATCACATTACTTCAAAGAAACTATTTGAAAGATAGAAATCCCTTTCCAGCAGGTAGGGTCACTACAGACTTAGCAGTCATTTAGACGCACGCACGCATGTATGTGGAGGCTGGAGGTCAAGTTCAGGTGTCATCTCTCAGGCATTGTCCACCTTGTCTTCTGAGAGATCTCACCTGGCCAAGCAGGGTAGGCTGGCCGGCCATCAAGCCCCTGGGGTCCCCTGTCTCATCTTTTGGTAAGTCTTCATGGCTCACAGCCATCAGGAAATGTACCCATGCGCGGAGCTCAATTTCCTTTTGTTCTATTCTAAACCCATTTTGCATTGTGCTGAGCTCAGCACAGATGAACATCCGTGAGTTACTGTTCTCATGATTAAAGCCAATTATGGACCCCCATCACCCGCACAGGCAGATGAGCACATTTCCTTAATGTTCTGTTTTTAAATTGAGAAGGGGAGACAGAAGCAATTCCCAGCTTTATTCAGAATATTTCCTGTGGAAAACATTCGCAGCTTAATTATATGCAAAATAACTGAATACAATGTGGAGAGAAAATGGGGCCCGATTTCTTTTCAGAGTTTGTGCTTAAGGCAAGTTCACATTCAGCCAGTGCAGGTGTGAGCTCTGCCAGGGTGGAGCGTAGAGGTGCCATCCGAGTCTCATGTCCGTACCAACTACAGTTCTCCTTTTTTACAGTACTTACTAATTTCTGCTGGTTCTAACCCTCTGAAGACATCTCACAGTTGGCCCTGCTTGGGGACACATGGAGGGGACAGCAGGGGCTGCTCAACATGGCAGTTGTTAGTATTACACATTTGTTTGGCAGCAGCTGCTGAGGGAGAAGAGGAACAAAGGCGACAGGAGGGAAAGGCTGATACACGTGCGCCCTGGATCTGAGTTCCGACCCCTACAGAACAAAGCCAGCGGACAGTTTGATAACTGTCTCCCATGACAGCCTGTGGCTGAAGCCCTGGGCTGCCTCTGGGGTTTCTGAGAAGTGACTTTATTTTGACCATTCCAGGACTCAGAGCTTTAAGATGGGATCGGACCAGTGAACTGGGAAACACAGTTCCAAAGCAAAGGGAATGAATGGTGTGCTGGGAGGCTCACAGGAGAGAACAAAGCACTCCAGGCCAACCACAACACCAAGCAAGCTCGAGGCAGGCAGTTTAGACCATCGGTGTAAGAGTATCTCCTTCCCAGGATATAGAAGTACAACTTTATATGTTTTTTAAAAAATTTTGAGATAAGGTCTCATGTATCCCAGGCTGGCCTTGCTATGTAATCAGGGATGACCCTGAACCCTGATCCTCTTGCCTCCTCCACCTCCAGAGTGTTGGACTGAGTTGCTGCTATGCTGGGGATCCAACCCACGGTGAGAAGAATGCTCTACCAACTGAGCCACACCACTTCTCACAACTTCATAGATTTTTTTTTGTCAAAAGAGTCTTTTAACCCTTTTAATTATGATAAACAATTTTAAAGTGGGACATAAGGGTATATATATCTGACATCTCAAATTTCCATAGTGACTTAAGTAAATTTCCTTTTTCCTTTTTAAAAAGGGCAACCAAACCACTCGTTATGGCTTTTTTGTGGATACCTTTTTTTTGAGACAGGGTCTCCCTATCGCCCCAGCTGGCCTGGAACTCACTATGTAGACCAGGTTGGCCTCGAACTCACAGAGATCTGCCTGCCTTTGCCTCGGGAGTGCTGGGATTAAAGGTGTGCACCACCACGCCTGGCTTTTGTGGATCTTTCTTAATAGTGGTACTACACTCTGCATTTCCATCAAATGTCCACTGCTTAGTTATGTTTTTCCCCAGCTAGGTGTTCACAGAATTTTCAATAGGAGGAAATGAACACTAACCCCAAAAAGTTAAAAAAAAAACAAAAACAAAACAAAGCAACAACAAAAAAACCAGGTGACAAATTAAGGCAATTCCAGTTAGTACCCACAGTTCTTAGCCAAGTTTGCAGCCCTGGATATGTTGAGCACTAATTACCTTGTACTAGTTCACCTAATGAAACTTTTGGCAGCACTTAACACAATTAAGAAGGGCTGCATGTGGTTGTAGTTTTGTAATTGTTATAATATGGTAAAAAAAATCTCCCGTGCCCCAGTACCCATCCCCTGCATTTCATAAAATGTTGACTACCATGGTTAAAAGTTTCCTTCTCAGCCATCCTGCCATGTCCCCACATCCTTAGATGTCCTGAGTCTTCCAAGTTCAGCATACACACAAGGCAGCACTGGACAGCAGGGCTGGCAAGTCCTGCGTGAGTTTCCTTCCTAAGTTTTCTAGTTTGTTCGAATTTTCTGGGAGGTGTAAAGGAAAGTGTAGATGCCGGCCACTTGGCAAGACCTTTTAGATTATGTTTTAAACACTGATTTGAATATGTGTACATGTCTGTACACACATGTATATATGTGCATGCCACAGCATGTGTGTGGAGGTCAGAGGACAACGTTTTGGAATTGGTTCACTCCTTCTACCATGTGGGTCCTAGGATCAAGCTTGATTGCTAGGCTTGGTGGCAGGCACCTTTACCCACCTGTCATCTTGCCAGCCCCCATTTTTAATGTAAGACGATGAGCATCAGAGACCTTTTACAATGGGGTAAATGTATTGACTGCGCTAAGGAACACAGGAATTGTTTTATTCTAAAATGAGAACCAGAGCCAAGGGTAGTGTATTAATCACTTTTCTGTTGCTGTGATAGAAACACCTTCAACAAGGAACCTTGTGAAAGGAACAGTTTATTTAGCTTACAGTTCCAAAGGGGCAAGGGTCAGTCCATCATGGCCAGGAGGCACGGTGGCAGAGGTGGCTGGAGGAGGAGCAGAAGCTAAGCTCTCACATCATCACACAGGCACAGGAAGCAAGAGAGCGACTGGAGATCCAGAAAGGATCAAGAACTCTCTAAGTCCACCCCTAGTGACGTGCTTCCTCCAGATGACCACAGCTTCTAAGACCACCCAAAACAGCACCACCAACTGGGGACAAAAATGTCCATATGATTGGACATTTTGGGACATTTTCATTTAAATCACCACAGATAGATCCTTTTTAGCATCAAGATATCTGCATTTGGGGACCCTGAAATAATCACCTGAACTTAGACTTACTAGCTTGGACTCAGTGGGCCAAATTCAAGAGATCATTGAGTCTGCAGAGCCTGAGCCTTGGATGTGCCTCTGGCCATCTGTGGAGAGGGCCGATACTCAGGAGTGTGTAGTCCTGGCCTTACGTGGCATTGGATTCTTATCATGTTATTTCAAGGAGTCATTTTGATTTTGATTTTATTTTTGAGGCAGGGACTTGCCCTATGTACTCTGGCCTCAACCTCAGGGCAGCTCTCCTGCCTCAGCCTTCAAGTGCTAGGATTATGGGTGTGGGCCACCACATCTGACATTTGTACTGTTATTAAGTATAAATTGCTGAGGATTTGTCATCTGTAAGAACATAAACCATTTTGAGAAATGGGACTTTGGAAAAAGTATTTGAGGGTTGTTAAGAGGGCAGAGGGGACAGAGGGTGCTGGGGAGGCCAGGAAAGAGTTTGCATGTATGAGGGAAGGTAGACCTTGAAGGCAAGTGCAAGCCCCTTGAATTCATCCTCTCAGTAGCTTAGGAGTTTTGTTTCTCAAAGAAATAGTGGTACTACAGGATGCAACATGGGGGGGGGATTGAAGGACTGAGAGACACAAAGAGAGAGATAGGGACTGAGAGACAGACACACGTACACACAAAGAGAGAGAGAGAGAGAGACACGGGCTGAGAGACAGACAGACCACAGACACACACAGTTTCTGTACAGTGGGGGATTTTTGCTTCATTCTACTTTGCCTGAAATTGTTCTCTAGACAACTTGCAAAACCCTGTTGCAACGTCAGGTCAGGACTACTGCTGCTGCTCGGCAGAGTGAGAAAAGGATACCTGAACATCGGCCCCGACACACAGTTCTACAACGTCAACCTACCAGCACCAGCTGCTTCTTAAAGGCTGGAATTTTGATCCCCTGCAGCTCGGGGATCAGATCAGAATTCGATGAGCCCATCAAGGAAAGCACAGAAAGGGGATGGATACTACCTGAGGCTGCACAGCTGATTGGGTGGCAGAAATGGAAGGCCAACCCACACTGGGCCACAGGACTAGAATTCTTTTTTAAGGCTCAATAATCCTAAATGCCAGTAATGGCAGAAAAGCCCACTAAGAAAAACCCAGAAGATAATCTCTGGATTCTGACATCTTGTGATCACTGTGTCTCACTGAGAATGTCTTTGACCCAGCTGTGGGGGGGCGAAGCAAGCCCTTGAGGGGCAGACAAAAGTCACACCGGCCTACAACTAAGCTGTTCTTCTAAAAAGTTGTATGACGTGTTGGTGGGCACATGTGCACCATGGCACACATATGCACATCTGAAGACAGCCCTGAGGAGTCAGTTTTTTCCTGCCAGCTGTTCATGTGGGCTCCAGGGATGAAACTGGTCACCAGGCTTGCAGAGCAAGCACCTTTACCCAATGAGACATCTTACTGGCCCTAACTAAACTATTCTTGCAAAGAGCAAAAACAGAGAGAAGGGCTTTGGGTGGCGAGGCTGGAGCATCCACAGCCATACCTGGGTTGGGTGGGAAGTAGATGTGTCTGCAAAGAACATGAAAGACTTGGGAAGGGGTTAGCAAGAGCAAGAAACCAATGAAAACCAGGTTCCCGTCTCCCTGTGCCTTCATCCACTCCACAAACCATGCAATTCACTGCTCCAAGGGGAGGCGCAGACCTGCAAGTCCAGTACTCCACCTTTCCGAAGCACTCAAACGTGGGGAACCTGTCTCCTTGGAGGGCACGGCCACCAACTGTCAAACGATGTCAAACATGTTCACGATCAACTCATATATGATGGAGGTCCTAGAACATTTTATCCCTGGTGACACCCAGCCACTGTGGTCTACATAGGCACACTCTGACATCACTCTCATGAGGAACTCACCTGACCATGCATTTCTTAGAACACATCCCTGGTACTGAGTGACTCATGATGACGCAGCCACACAGGAACGCAAACTGGTGAGAAGTTATTTCCAACTGGGTGGGATATGAAGACATTCTATGTTGTTTACTTTCCTTAGGGGAATTCGAATTTGCAGAGAAAAGGTAGCAGGGTCTATAGTAAAGACATTCAAATACATTTGCTTAATGAATGGCTAGCAGGGGAGGTGTCTAACCTTTTGACCCTACAGCTCACTCCCAGCAAGGCTCAGAGCCGGGCCCTACCCTGCAACAGACAAGGTCCTTCCCTGGACCTTTCTGCTTCTATACCATCAGTTCTGCCCGTGCTCAGGTGGGTGAGTGCAGGCAGCTGGACATAGGACCCAGGAGGCCCCTGGCCCCGCCTCCTCCACTTCAGGCTGCAGAAGGAGCAGGCTGTCATCAGGACAAAGCCTGTGGACTTGGTGATGGGTAGACAGGACAGATAGCGGTGGGGGCTCTGAGAGGGACACGGCACGGCACGCTTGTGGAAACACAAAGATGGTTTTACAACTGAGCTTTCCTTTGAAGATGAAATGGTGACAGGAAGCTGTCCAGCCGATCCAATCAAATGTCAGACGCTGCCCCCATGCCTCCCTGCTCTCCCCCATCTCCCTACCCCCCTCCTGCTCTCCCCCATCTCCCCAACCCCC
>NW_008340434.1:136509-138712 GCF_000622305.1 Nannospalax galili
CGAAGGTTTTGCTACTGGTTTGTCACCTAGTAAGTGAAAGCCATATTTGAGTCTAGGAGCCATCACACAGAGAGGAAGTCTTCACAGATATCTGGGGACTTTCCAAAGACAGGATCAGAATATACTCCAAGAGCCGAGTAAAACAGAATGGGAGCTTGTTGCTTTTCTTTGTTAGGACCAAAATAGATGTGTTTATTCACTAGGAAAAAAAAATTCTAGCATGATTAAAAGGCTCAGACACTAAGTGGTACATTTTGAAAGCACTGCATTGCTACACAGCTTCCACTAACATCTGTGGGAGTTTAATCCTCCGCACTGCTGGGGAAATGTAAGCTGCTCAGAAGCCAGGAATGCTCTGGGATTGTGGGGTAGCACGGAAACATCAGCCCGGAGATCAAATATCAGCGAGTCTTCTTAGACTCTCTCGGGAGGGGAAAGACCATCTTGTGATCCTTACCTATCAGTGCTAGCGGGAATTGCTCAGTGACTTATAAACTGTCCTTAGGCAAGTCCTTGCTTGACCATGATCCCTCATGTGACCTTTGAGTCTGTTCCCATTGCCATTTAAAGCAAGGATGGACATTCTGTCTGGTGAGCTGTATATACTAAGTTTTAGAAAATCATATCACTATGTGTGGCTATATTTTTGAGGACATATTTTTAAGAGCTACCTATAACCCCAGTGCTGTGAGGGACAGAGACAGGAGGGTAACTGGGGCTTGCTGGCCACCAGGCTATCATGAGGCTCAGTCCCTGTCCCACGGAAATAAGGTGGTGTATGACAGAGCAGGACACCAGGCATCCTCCTCTGGCCCTGGGCCATACGAACACACGCGGGTGCATGCACTTGCACACACCTGTGTATGTAACACATACCACACTCACACATGCCAGTGGTAGAGCATTTGACTAGCGCATGTGAGGCCCTGAGTCCAACTCCCAGAACTGCTGAGAGAGGAAGGGCATACTTTATTCCTAAGACGTAAGAATCATACCAAAACCGAACACTCCCATGTATGACAGTGTTTTACCAATGGCTCTGTCCAATCAAGCTTTTTATTTGAGTGGATAAAAATTTAGACATGGAATCATGAATCTTCATCAGGAATGTATTCCAGGGATTTTCTTATTATTAAATGAGCAGAGAGAAGCAGACCAGAGAAGTGAAGGTCATCACTTCACACAGCAGTAAGTTCAGCGGGTGAAGACCTAGGAGACTGAAGTTATACAGGTAACCGGGGAGGATAAAGAAGTGTAGACTGTAAGTGATGGGAGAAGGCAGAGGAGAGGAGAACGTGAGCAAGCCACAACCTCGTCTCTAGAAAAGGCAGCAAAAAATTCTAGAAAATGATCCATAAGGAACATATTTTTAAGAGTTGGGAAGGTCACCAATATACATACAAACAGGAGGGCCGATCAACGCTTCCTCTGAGTGGAGAGAGCCGAGGAGGAGGTAGTGGTGCCTTTCTAAACCCCAGATGGGGCTTGTGTATGTGTGCCTGTGTGTATACATTCCTGTATACATGTGTGTGTCTGTATACATGCATGTAGTGTATGTGTGTATATGTATGTCTGTGTATACATATGCATATGTATATACATATATGTGTGTGTCTGTGCATATGTGTGAAGATATTTGAATGTGTATGTATATATGTATGTGTACATGTACATATGTATGTGTATGCCTATGCATGTATGTTTACATGTTGAGTGTGTATGTGTATGTATATGTATGTACGTAAATGTATGTGTGTGTGTGTGTGTAATCACAGTCATGAAGGAAGGAGGTGAGAGTGAGATGTCTGCATTTCTAAATACAGATAATGCTCTCAGGTGATGCTGGTGTGGCTGGTCCAGGGACCCTTTTTGAGAACGCTTACACTAGGGAAGGAAGGTTCTGATGAATCCCTGGACCTGGCATGGCTACTGGTCCCTGAGCCTGTGAAGAGTGGCACCAGAGGCAGCTCTGACGCTAGTGAGCGCTAAACCAGCTCCATACAGACAGACTCCGCCTCGCATGGCTGTCATTTTTACCTAATCAGTGGCTTCCCACACAAATCCAATGAGGCAAGGAGGAAGGGGGCATTGAAAGTCACCAGCGACACAATTTGGGGTGTCCATTAAGCCAGACTGTTCAATGCAAAGACCCCCAGGGTTCTCGTTCTCTCTCTCTCTCTCTCTCTCTCTCTCTCTCTCTCTC
>NW_008340434.1:139931-143119 GCF_000622305.1 Nannospalax galili
CCCTCCCTTCCCCCCTCTCTCCCTCTCTCAGGCAGGGTCTCACATAACCCAGGCTGGCCTCAACTTCACTATGTAGCTGAGGATGTCCTTGAACTTCTGATCCTCCTGTCTCTACCTTCCTGCTGGGATTACAGTTATGTACCATCACACCTGGGGAGGGTGTCCAGGCCTTTGCACATACTCAGTAAGCACTCTGGCAAATCAACAGAGCTATACCCCCAGCTCTCTCAGGCAGGGTCTCACATAACCCAGGCTGGCCTCAACTTCACTATGTAGCTGAGGATGTCCTTGAACTTCTGATCCTCCTGTCTCTACCTTCCTGCTGGGATTACAGTTATGTACCATCACACCTGGGGAGGGTGTCCAGGCCTTTGCACATACTCAGTAAGCACTCTGGCAAATCAACAGAGCTATACCCCCAGCACAAGTATGCTGGGCTTTCACGGGAATTGGAGGAACACATATGAACACTTAAAGCACTCACTGCAAACACACAACAAAGAAAAAAACAGTTCTGTAGACATCCCCGTGAGACTTCTACAGACAGTCTGCTGCAAAGACTGTGTCTTGGGTACTTTCTCTAACCACCTCTGAAAACAGCTTTGACATTTACCAGTGACATGAAGGAGAGAACCTTGAAACTCTTTCTAAAACTTATGTACAAATACACTGCTACAGCATTTTTCAAGGTTTCCCTAGTCACTGGAGATCCTGAAGATGGACCTAAGAAATAACAGCTGGACTGACACATCTGTCGTAATGAAGCCCACCACTTTCCGTGCTCACTTAGTAATTAAATATTTTATAAAGACCATGGTTCCCAGTGGGAGGCAGAACATCCCCCCTTACTGTACTGACAAGGAAGGGCCTGCAGACAGGTGTGCACTGTGATTTACTGTGCGTTCTAAAAATCCAAAGGAGACGGGTTAACTTGGAGAGCGGGGAAGGTTTCCAGAAGTAGCTATGTGTTCACACAAAGACTACAAAACAGACACAGCTTTGCATTTTCTCTCTCAAAGGCTGGCAGACCTCTGGCTGGTGCAGGCAGTGTGCAACCAAGAAGCCTGCCAGGGCCGCCACTGCTCTGGCCTCCCGGCACCGGGCTCAAAATGCTGACTCAGCAGCCAGTGAGCACCATGACTCCTCATCAGGGCCGCTCTGTATGTGCTTGCCTCGAGCGAGCATCAAAGTAGATTATGGTGTGATTCTTTTTATTATCACAGAGGCAAAAAGCTGTCATTACCAACATTCTGAAAATAAAGGAGAATCTAAAATATCCCCGACTTCATTTAAAATGGTCATGCAATTTATTCTGGTTTTCTCTTCATTAACATGCATGTGTGCATGCATGCATGCGTGCGTGTGTGTGTGCGTGTTTATACATGTGTTGGCATAGCACATTGCTAATTTCTATATTTTTCTCCTAAATTAGCTTCTAGTAATTTGTTATTTGGCCATTTTGGTTACTAGCTGCCGACATTTTGCCAATCTACACATATCACAGGAAAGTCCCTACGCATGGTATTTCCTCTTTGGATTCATTTCCTTTGTGTAGATTCTTGGAAGGTTTTATGGCTTGATGCAGGGTCCTCAGTTCAAAATAGCTGAGTTAGATCCATTTAAATGTATCGCTTCCTCATTTGAGTAAATGTATTAACATTTTAGAGAATGAAAACCAATCGTAACGGCAATGTCAAAACCCCTATTAATTCCTTTAACACTTGTGTACTAAGAACTTCTCTTCCACAAGCCCCTGTGGGTCTTAGAATTCTTTGAGACTAGAACAAGTAAGAGTAACAAGTCATATGTACAGTGTGTATGGATATGTATAACAAACATGTACTGTGTATAAATGATGCATGGTGGATATGTATATGCCACATACATGTAGTTTGTATGTATGTGTATGCAGGGTATGGAATCCTGGGCTTTGAGTCTCCTAGGCAGGCACTCTACCCCAATCACCTTATGTTCTTGACAAGAGTAACTTTTCCAACTGCATCTCATTCCTTTCCAGTAAGCTATGCTACAGTTGGTGTTCATAGGAAGATGTTTTGAGAACTGTAGTATCTTTTTTAAATTTAATTAATTTAAAAAATATTGGTCATGGAATGGAGAGATGGCTCAGCAGTTAAGAACACTGGATGTTCTTGCAGAAGACCCAGGTTTGATTACCAGCACCCATATGGCAGCTAATAACTATCTGTAACTCCGGTTATTATTTTTATCTTATGTGTATGCATGTATTGCCTGCACGTAGGTAAGTGCAGTGTCGCACAATGCCCGCGGAGGTCAGAAGAGGCTGTCGGATCCCCTGGAACTGGAGTTACGGACAGTTGTTAGCTTTCATGTGGGTGCTGGGATTCGAACCCGGGGCTTCTGCAAGAACAGTCAGTGTTCTTAACTGCTGAGCCATCTCTCCAGCCCCAAGAACTGTAGTATCTTATTGCACAAACTAATTGGGGGAAGATGCTAGAAAGTCCAACAACTGGTTCAGAAATAATTCACTCAATTAAAATGAGAGTTTAGCAGGTAATAGAGTTGAGTGGGTACTAGAACCAATCTTTGAAGTCAGTGGGGAAAGCCAAGTTATTCACAATGACTGTGTCTGGAATGCATGTCTGCTCACAGCTGCCCACGAGAAGAATGGAGACAGCCTGGCCTTATTCTGTACAACAAGTAAAACAAATTCATTAAATGTATTTGAGGGGTGGTGAGATGGCTCCGTGGGTGAAGACACTTGCCATGTAAGCCTACTGACCTGAATTTGATTCCTGGGACCCATATAAAGGCAAAAGAGAGAACAGACGCCATGAAGTTGTCATCTGACCTCCACACATTCACTGTGGCATGCATGTGCACACACACACATCATCCATACATGCAACAATAAAACTAATCAATTCACCAAAAGCCCCATGAAAATAAATAAATGAAAGAAGAAAAAAAAAAGAAAAAAGTGATGGGGAGATACCGGAGGTTTTAGAAGGGAGGGAGTGGGCATTGATTTGATCAAAGCACCTTATATGTTTGTATGAAATTCTCAATAAAGTTATACTGAGTTCAATATTGTATAACTGTATTAATTCAACTCTGAACCTAAAAATTTACAGCCACCTTTGAAAGAGATGTATCCTTGCTCTGGAATGTGTTACTGAATATGTTAAAGCTATAATGAAATGCTTCTT
>NW_008340434.1:143204-146567 GCF_000622305.1 Nannospalax galili
GTCACCTAAAAATATTTTAGTACAAAGTAAAAACCAGAAAACAACATGAAAATATGCAAGAACATTTTAGTAGCTTTGAATCAGGTAATTCTAATCAGGAGCTCAATCCAGAATTCACAGGGAATATAGTTTATAGTTTTGTGTATATAAAAATATAACATTCTGCCAGTTGCAGTGGTACATGCCTTTAATCCCAGCACTCAGGAGGTAGATCGGGTGGATTTCTGTGAGATTGAGGCCAGCTTAGTCTACAGAGTGTAGCCCTTGTCTCAAAAAACCAGAAAGAAAATAAGATTATATATATATATTGAGTATATATATATAATATATATATAATCTCACAGAAAAGGTTAAAAACAGGAAAAACTTTATGTAACTCATAACAAAAGGATATAATACACACAGGACAGTAACTTCACACAAAGACAAAGGACAGAAACGTGAAACAAATACATAAAATGATTAAATACAAAAACTGATAAAATATTTTTCCCATTAAACTAGTACAGGCTAAAATATTAATAATCAACTAGTGTTAAGAAATAAAAAAGAAAAATGATCACATATTATTATGAGAAATATAAATCTTTGTTAAGCAATTACTGTTGAAATTTTACATATACTAAACCACTCAATTTGGATATATATATGCATATACTTGTATATATATATATATACACACATATATATAAAACACACCCACCTACACACACGCACACACACACACACACACACACAGAGGAAGCTGTGCTTCATGCTTCTTGCCTGCCAGAGTAACTGACTTCCATTTACTTATTTCATAGGCTTATTCTCCTGGAAAATGGTAGTGGCTTGAATTACTTAGAAAGAACATGTCTTCTGACCCTTTACTCAAACGCTACTGCAGCATAATGCTGGTGTCCTGGCTTCTAATATTTTTTAATGGTCTCATAATAAAGTGTTTGCGATGGCTTGAATGAGAAGGCCCCCATAGGCTCCAAGTATTTGAACACTTTGCCCCCAGTTGGTGGTGCTGTTTCGGGAGGCTTAGGAGTTTCAGCCTTCCCAGAGAAACTGTATGACTTGAGGCGGGGCACATTGAGCTTTCATAGCCACGCCCACTGCCAGTCTGTCTCTATCTCTCTAGGCTTCCTGTGCCTGGGTCTGTGCCTGCTGACAGATGTGAGTCATCAGCTTTCACTTCTGGCTGCCTCCTGCCATGGCTCCCGAGCCATGGACTCTTGTCCCTCTGGAACTGTAAGCCCCAAAAGTCTTCCTTCTATAAGTTGCCTTGGTCATGGTGTTTTATCAGAGCAACGGAAAAGTAGCTAAGAGAGTGTTTGCTCACTCTTACTTGTTTGGTTTCCCCCAGTGCAGTTCTACATAGGATTAAGTGCCCTACACACCAGCAGGTGCTCAAAAGTCTCATGGAATTCAAGTCGAGCGACATGTGCAATGTTCTGTGCTGCGATGCGACACAGAAAAATGGTATGCTTAATTTCTCCACTTATCTCCAGTGCAGAAAGGTTAATTTTCTAAAGAAATGTCAGTTTGGATACCGCAAAAATATGAAAAAGGTATTTTAAATTTTTGTTTTGAAAAAAATTGCTTACAAAGAGGTTCTCTACTTGTTACCCGATTAGCTGTCTTCCTGACTGTAAGGCAGTTCTCTGGGAATGAATACCTTGCCTAATTCTTAGAGCTCATGTCCAGAAACATAGGTCAAATGCCAAGACAGGTACTAGCTGTGTGTTGTTGGACAAGTTACTTAATACTTCTGAATCTAGGTCCTTCAACTATGAAATGAAGATAAGATTATCCTTCCCGATTCCATAAGGCTCAGATAAGTGAAAATCCTAACATAGTAAATGTTAAAGGAATAAATGGATAATTGTTTCACAAAGGTGAGCTGATATAAGTACACATCAGCAGCCTTCTGCTTGTTTCCCTGGATTTCTCAGCGATGTGAGCAATGAAGAAGGTATGCCCTAAGCGAGCAGCCATCCTTCCTTCCCACACAATCTCCTTGTTAAATGCTGGCTATTGGGAGTCACTTCCTGAGTGTTTTTATTTCCTCCCAGTTCCCAGGTGTTGGGGACCTGCTGACAAGCACTCTTGTCTTAAGCATTGAATTACATGTGCCTCCTTTGAACTACAACTTCTCTTCAGTGAAAATGGGAGTGCCAGGTGGGCTCTGGGTCTGCTGTTGTGGCCTTGAATACCATGTTCTCCTTTGCTTGTTTGCCTGGGCTGGAAGTGACAGCAGGTACAGGCCCTGCTTCCCATACAGGTTTAGAGGTCAGCATTCTCTCCAACCCCCTTAGCAGCAAAGTGAGGATGTGTTTCAAATTCTTTGAGGCCCTGAAGGAGGCTCCTCCATCTTTCTTGCCAGTATTTCCTAAGCCAATTGAAGCATTAGTCTTACATCTGAGGCCCCATGAGGCTCACTCTGAGTCTGGGTAACTGGGGGAGTTTCAAATAGGACGACCCGATGGCAACCTGAGGCCTGGGTTTACAATTATTCATCTCCTGTTTCATCTATCAACCAAAAGAAAACTCCAGAATTAGCTAAGCAAGTCATTAACTGGGGGGCTAGGGAGATGGTCAGTGCGTTCAAGCACTTGCCACGCCAGTGCAAGGACCTGAGTTTGAATACCCAGAACCCACAAACAAAAGTGGACTCCTAGTATGAGGGTCTGTAATCCTAGTGCCCCCCAAGCCCAGCGCTCCCACAGAAGAGATGGGAGGTGGAGACAGGAGACTCCGTGGACGCTCGCAGGCCAGCTAGTCCAGTTTGCGGAGTCATGCAACAAAGAGACCTCGACTCCAACAAAGCACAACATGAAGGCACTAACAAATGACTGAGGACCAGCTGAGTGCTGAAGGGCCCCAGGCTTCTTGTTACCAAGCTGCAGATTTCCCTTCCTGTTTGTTCTTGTTTTAAACCTTATTTTTTGGTCTGTCATGTAGAAGTGTTACTTTTGATGTTAAATAAGATCACGTTAGCCAGATGTGGTGGCGCACGCCTTTAATCCCAGCACTTGGGGAGAGGCAGGCAAATCTCTGTGAGTTTAAGGCCGGCCTGTTCTACATAGTGAGTATGAGACCAGCTACAGGGGCTACAGGGAGATTCCATCTCAAAAAAGAATTCTACTCTTGTCCACGGGCTGAGTGGCTTCCACAGGATATTACTTGAAGGTTACATAGCACCTGACACAGTAGAGACCCTGAATCTGGTGGAAATTAGCAGACTTTTTTTTTTCTTTCCTTCTTTTTATTTATTTATTTAATTAATTTATTTTATTTCTATACCCACTTCCCAGATACACCCTCCCATAGCCTCCCTCCCCCACTAGAGCCCTTATACTCTGATATCCCTGCTAC
>NW_008340434.1:146676-147815 GCF_000622305.1 Nannospalax galili
ACTACTTGCCCTTCTGGTGAATCTAGTCAGCCTATCTAGAGGTCTTTGTTTTACGAGGGTCAGCTGTTCAGACTTTTTTAAAATCATAATGAGACATTATATTTCTATTTTAAGGAAAGGTACATCTCAAAGAAAATGCACTGATTTCAAAAGCCACACAAGAAACTAATTGACATGAGTCTCATCCAGACCACCTGTAAGCCCACTGTGCCTGGTGGATATACATCGGATGGGTTTGCCATGGCTGTATCTGGAGTGGAAAGGGAGATTTCATTACCTGTCGAAAGATGGCAAACTGGTGGACAACAGCGTTAAAGACAGAAGAGGGCTGGAGAGATGGCTCAGAGGGTGGGAGTGCTTGCTGTGCAGGCATGAGGACCTCAGTAGATCCTCAGCATCCTGTAAAAAGCTGGGCATGGCTGTGTCCTTGCTTGTGCGGGGCTGAGATCAATGGGGTTTGCTGGTCAGCCAAAAATTGGTCAATCCCAAGTTCAGTGGAAGACTGGGTCTCAAAGGGACAATGTGCAGAAAGATAAAGCAGCGGATGCTGGTGCACACAGAAAACTCATACAACACACACCGCACTCGGGCAGTGTGCACACAGAAAACGCACACAACACACACCGCACTCGCGCAGTGTGCACACTTCCCCAGTCTCTGCTCTTGCCTCCCACTTCAGTCTTTCCAACATGAACTGGAACCTGGGAAAGCTCTGCACCAGGGCCAACAATCAAGGAGGCACAAGATGGGCTCACAAGAGCCACCGATGAGAGGGGCAAACACCCCCGACACCCCACAGTCAGCCACATAACTGCTCCTGGAAGGGGCAAGTGCAGGGTGTGGTGGGGGCGAACTGCTCCACGCGGCTGCTCACTGGCTGTTTGAACTTAAGCCTTTCCTTTTGTGTGATTTCACGAATTCAGCCAGAAAAAACAGAAAAAGACACTGCATTCAACAAGACATCTCTGCAGACAGCCGGAACGCTAGACTCCACCACGTACGGAAGCATAAAGGCCTCCAGTGTCATGACTCTTGCAGGTAACTCAAAACTTAAACACACAGAAATTTCAGTTCTCATGATAAATATTAAGTATAGGTTAGTCAAGGAGATTTGTTTGAAGCCAAAGCAGATAGCTGTT
>NW_008340434.1:148085-164653 GCF_000622305.1 Nannospalax galili
AAGACCACCAGGGAAGAACAAAGTAGGGGAGGGGCGGCATCCAGCTACTTAACATCTTCCGGAGGAAACCGGAAGAGGACGGCATGGTGCCGACATGCGCATCTAGCGCGTATTTCGAATCTAGTGGTATTCTTTGAACTGGCCTCTTATTCAGCATTCACAATGTGCAAGGCACCATGGTAAGGAGGGTCAAAGGGGGATCATGCTTTGCCTGTAAGACTGTAAGAAGTGGACAGTGTAACCTGGGAGACCCCTCACATACATAGGTGTATGTGCACAGCAGGGAGCATGGCGAACCTGTGATGTGTAACCTGGGAGACACCTCACATACATAGGTGTATGTGCACAGCAGGGAGCATGGCGAACCTGTGATACGTGATCGTGGTTAATGATGGGGCTCAGTGGATGAGGAGCCGCGTCGGACGGAACCACCAGTTATAGAGGTGCAGAGAGCAGCTATGGCTTTACGTGAATAAGCTCTAACACCATGCGAAGCTCCTCACTATACCCTGCACCAGCAACCCGCAGGAGACTCTTGGTGTGTTATGAGGGAGGTGGGAAGATGGTATGGTTGATCTTGGTGAGACTGCCATGCCATGCGAAGACATAGAGTTAGGAACAAAGGACGGGAATCTGGAGTAATTCAGGTGGGCCAGAGGACGGTCTCTGGAAAGGACTCGGGAAGGCTGGGTGGGCTCCACAGGGTCCAGGGTGGCTGCCGCCCTTTGCTGGCCATCTGGAAAAAGAGTGAGGATGCCTTGCCCCCCACCCCCACCCCAATTGGGTTTGGCGCTTACCAAGGCCACTGGCCTGGTTATGTTCCAGGGAGAATAATTTAGCTTCAATTACTTAAGCCTCTTTCCAAGTTTCACAGAGAAAATTCCCTGTTACTTGTATAAAACCAGACAATGCCACACAGAGGGCACAGGGGCCTTGCTCAAACAACTGCAATTTAAACAGTGACAGAGGCGGGCCCACATCTCAGCTCACTGGAAAACCTCTAAAGCAAGGTTTCCAATAGTTACAGGGAACACAAACATTTCAGTATAAAAGACCAGGGGAAGGGTTCAGAAGGAGAAGGTTGTGCTCAGGGACAACCTTCAGAAAAGGAAACAAGCAGGGGGTGAGCTTCTGGTCCCTTGTCCTCACCATTCCCCTCCCCCAAACCTGCCCAAACCAGTAAATAACTCCCCAGATGCACCCCGGTGGCAGCCGCCCAGAATATCCATCTGTTGCCTTCATAAGACTCATTTTGACATAAGATGGGCAAATATAGACTGATCCACTCCTGTGCAGTGGTACAGCACTCCAACCAAGGGCAGGAGTGCGTGGGACGCTCCCTGTTTTTGGAAGGAAAATAAAAGCCAACCATTAGCATTTTTTAGTCCAGGTTCTCTTACAAACAAGTACAGACCAGGTCAAAGTGCTGTGTTCTGTTCTGTTTTGAACCTTAAAGCCTCAGACTTCAGGAAGAGACCAGCTATGGGTCAGGATAAGGAGGTAGCCACCTACCCCTCAGGTTTTAGAAGAACGTGCATGAGACCCATGGACGTTATGGGGCCTGGGCAACCACAGAGGGCAGAGTACAAGCTGCTAGGGTATCAGGACCCCACATCTAATGTGGGGTAGGAAGGTATGCGTCTAGGCCTTCCACAACTGACTTCTGCAAGTATTATGAAATTAGAAACTCAAGTAAGGGGCTGGAGAGATGGCTCAGCGGTTAAGAACACTGTTCTTGCAGAAGACCCGAGTTCGAATCCCAGTACCCGCGTGGCAGCTAACTGTCTGTAACTCCAGTTCCAGGGGATCCAACAGCCTCTTCTGTCCTCTGTGGGCACTGCACACCACGGGTGCACTTACCTACACACAGGCGATACACGCATACATATTAAAAAAAACCTCAAGTAATAATGCAGTAAAGGTTTGCTACAATGTGTTCAGGATTAAAAGCATATCATTTAAAGGGAAACTACAGGTGCGCAGTGACGATTTATGTCCTGTATTCATTTGAATTGTGGATTAAAATAACTAGCAAATTGAAGCATAGAGCCTGAATAAAAACCTCTTCTCAAAATAATGTCCTACCTAAAGCTTTGCCATTGGAGAGAAGGAGGGAGGGAAGGAGGGAGGGAGGGAGAGGGAGGGAGGGAGGGGTGGATGGATGGATGGAAGGAGAAGTGAGTGGAGGGAATGAAGGATAAGAGATGGAGGGAATATTAGAAGGGAGGAGACGGCGAAGAGAAAGAGATGCTGTATGAAAAGCTCACAGCACTGGCTAAGGGAGTCCACGCATTGTGAAGCTCCCAATTTCTCTGTATGTACAGGACTTAGGTGTTCAAGTTAGTGAGCAGCTGGGTGTACATGGTCACAGGAACAGTGATGCCCAACTTAGCCTGAAAACACGATTCTGTCAACCATTTGAGCATGCGTTCTAAAAGAAAAGTGTGTAAGACCTATTATCAAGGAGAAAAGTAAACACACGAGCCGTTTACTTTTCTGTGTCTATTAAGACTTCTAAGAACCAGGGATGGTTAGTGCTATGTTTTTCTATTGCACACATGCACAATGAGGTTAAATCATACTTGCATTTAGTTTGACTAAATCTACTGACTCTCTCAGTAGAGGAAGGAAAGAATGAGGGGAGAGAGGGATGCAGGGAAAGAAAATATGAGTGAAGGAGTGGAACGGCAACTTCACATCCTCAACCTCAAGTTTTGTGTTCCTGAATCTCCCAGGCAATGTGCCATAATAACCTGGGTGGGACACTGGCTAATTCACTGAATGCTCTGTGTAAGTTCCCTTCTCCATACCGCCACTGTTCCTTGGATTTTCATACTATATTGTGTCTACAGGATTTCTCGCCAGACCCACCATCCCTTCACCAGTAATTCTGTTAAGTGATTAATATACACAGAGACCATGACGGTTGTCTGAGAGCCTGTCTGTGACTAAGAGCTATGGTCCACTGTGCCAGCCCAGCAAACCAAGAAAGGTTGTACCTCACAGAAGGGGTGGCAGAGGGTTGCGAGCAGTCGATAGCCACCCAAGGTCATGGGGCAAAAGCTCAGAATGAAGATCACTTCTATACGAGAAGCACAGTCTCAGAAATCTGCTGCCTCACCCCAGGACCCTTTGCACTCACTGTCTCTTAGGTTTGCCACTGGAGATTCAGGCTTATTAACTGTCCCTGTAAATAGCTGTCAGTCAGCAAGGCCAGGAGAGCCATGTGAATAGCCAACATCCTTAGCTCAGCCTGTGACCAGCACCAAAGGGCCGTGCTTGGCTTTTGCGTCCCCACAGCCACCTGCAGCCTATGATGTCACAGTGGTGGTGTCTCCACAGAGCACTGCCACCATCTATGGGGTCTTACAAATGGCTCGTTTTTTCAGTTCCATCCACCTTCTGTGATACAATCAGCTAGATGTGCCCTCAGCATGCTTTGTGAATTGTGAATTGTTCTGTGATTATGAAAAGACAGGGTCAGGGCTGGAACTACTCTCCCCCTCCCCCAAGAAAGACCATGTACTTGCTAGAAGAAGAGAGAAGATACAAGAACCTTGTAGGCTGAGGTCTTCAGGCCCTCGAAGATAACTCAGTGGCTCACTAGAATCTCAGCTGTCTTTAAACATACAAGATGGATTGTGGTCTCCCCTGTTTAAAACCCTCCTGAGTAGCAAACTGCTTTTATTACCACACACAGGTATGATCCGAAAACTCAACAGCATATGGAATTTGATATTGTTTGATAAGTCCTTAATGAAGGGTAACTAGGATCAATGTTATTTTTAAACACCACTTTCCAAATTAACTGGAATATCAGACACAGTCAGGAAACCACACTGTTTCTTGTGTAAATCCCCCAAATAAAGAACATTTAACTTAAAAATAGCTCTTGTCCCAGTTTGCTCAGCTCTTGCTCAGATACTGATTAAGAAAAGGATTGTCAAGCAAGTTGGGTGTTTCATGTTAATTCTTTACTCTTGCCCTAGCATAAAAGAGGTCCCTCTCTATCCCATAAAGAAAGGAGTGGTGACACAGAAGATGGGGACAAATTAACCTTAGGTTAGGGATCTTAAGTCTAAAAAATGCACTTTTGGCCAGGTGTGGTGGCACACGCCTTTAATCCCAGCACTGGGGAGGCAGATGCAGGCGGATCTCTGTGAGTTCCAGGACAGCCTGGTCTACATAGTGAGTTCCAGGACACTGGGGCTACAAAGAGACCCTCTCTCAAAAAATGCACTTTCTTTTCCATGATTTCTAAGATGTTGACAGTTTTGTGCTCTCCAAAGAGAGAAGTCCACACTCGGTATTTCTACTAAAGAAATGGCCTGTATCTGAAAAACCTTCATGATTAATTTCAGAACAATAGCTTTTACTAGCTTCATCTAAAAACATTACAGCTTCATCTTGTATAGTATACTTTGATGACTTAGTTATATATGGAAAAAAAGACCAGGTAGAAGTACGTTACATGGTTATGATCCCAAATATGAAGACTTACATGGTTGTAGTTTTCTTTTTGTGGCTTCTTATCTTTATAATTCTTCAAGAACTATAGGTTTCAACTCATGAACCAATAACTGAAAATCAACTTCTCTCTCCAAAAAAATGTCAATTAAGGAAAAATCCTATCAAGAAGTCAATACTGTTGGGGCTCGGGATAGAGCTCAATGGCAGAGCACGTGCCTGGGATATGGAAAGGCCACCTCCCCCATCTCCAGCACCGCAAATATGTACGCATTTTTAAAAAGATTTACTTTCTGTGTGTGGGCATGGGCACTGAGTACAGGTGTCTGAGAAGGCTGTGGCCGCAGGTTCCTCCTGGAGCTGGAGTTACAGGAGTTGTAATGTGGGTGCTTGGAATCAAACTGGAAAAG
The DNA here is from genome assembly GCF_000622305.1 of Nannospalax galili. Classification (NCBI taxonomy): domain Eukaryota; kingdom Metazoa; phylum Chordata; class Mammalia; order Rodentia; family Spalacidae; genus Nannospalax; species Nannospalax galili. Next base: position 152,963 of record NW_008340434.1, read on the forward strand.
CAGGAAGTGCTCAATCCAGTGAGCCATCTCTCTAGCTCTTTATGTATTTGTTGTTCAATGTCTTTATTTTCCCCCTTAAAGCAGTAAACAGAAGTGAGCTCCTTTATTTACCATGCTGCTTTTACCTCGCTCTTTTACCTGTTCCCCATCGGCCTGCAGGGCACAGCTAGCCCTCAAGAAGTCATGGGAGGGATCTGTAGCCAATAGAGTTCAGAAAACACCATCCATAGCAAGGAAAAAGACAAGTTCGCAGAATCACAGAAAGCTGCATTTTCTAACGCGTTCTTCAAACATCAGAGAGGGCTCTCTAGGCACCACAGTCTGGGTGCAGCATTCGTTTGTAGGTTGTAGGCCCGCTGACACCGTTCCGGACACCTCCTCCCAGGCTCCTTTCCTTGATGTGTCTAAACTTGTACCATCTTGCTCTGAGAACTTTAACGAAAGCCCCATATTTCAGATGGGGGTAGAACACTGAGGCCAGTGACGACAGCCTCCTTTACTCCATTTCTCCCCCTTTTCCTCGTGTGGCTCTTTCCTTGTTCAACCAAAAGGGCAGGGAAGGGACAGAACTAAGCACTTCAAGGTGTTTTCATGACAACTTATGGCAGCCCTGCCTTCAAAAATCTTAGAATCTAACAACCAGCAATATGAATATAAAGCATTAGTAAGAAAGGAGGAAAGGCATGCTTGGCTGTGGAGGCCCAGGAAGGGCAGTGCGAGGGCTACACGTGCCAACAGAAGTCAGAAGGATGGTAAGGGCCACAGTCTCCACTGACATCTCTCACCCCAACTACCATGCACGATGACCTGGCTTCTGTCTGTAGTCCATGTTTCCCAGACACTTGCTATATTTTCTGATTTCCCTCTTGTACTCTTAGAAATGGGCTGTCTCCTTCAAGATCTTTCCAGGTACAGAGAGTTTTACTCTCAGATCCCCATGTAATTCAAGGTCTTGCTCCTCTTGGCAGTTTTCAAACTAATTCTCCTCCATCTGCCTTCAAAACCCAGCACCTCTAAATCACCAGACCATCACTCATGAGTATTTCCTATTGAGGTCATCCAAAGCCATCTCTGCCCTTGGTGATTGATGACTGCATCCTACGGAGCGACACCCTTTGCTCTGTAACTGATCTGCCACCCCTCTTACATTCACAAAGCTGATGTCTTTGGGTGCTTTCCTCCCACATCCCCGACTTCCAACTCTCCAGTGCCCTTTCATCAATCCACTTGAGCCATGCCGTCAGTTGGAGTCATCTGCCATCTTACCCCCAACAGCTGCAGTGCCTCCAAAACAGGCGTTATAAGCATCTTAGACATGGACTCTAATGTCTATCTTTTAGGCACGTGTTTCAAATCTCCATTTCCTAGAGACCTTCAAATTCACAGACATTCTCCCTTTTTAACTTCCATCACCTCTTCAACTAACTTCTTACAAGCTTTGTTCTGTGTCCTGGCATCACAGTCGCTCACTGTGTTAGTTACTTTTTTGTTGCTGTGACAAAATAGCATGATGGAAAGCAATTTAAGGAAGAGTTTATTTTGGCTTGCAGTTCCAGAGGGTTCACTGAGGTAGCAGAAGAAAAGAAACAGCACCTCATCCACACACAGGGCAGAGGGGGGGGGGAGAGAAAGGGAGGGGGGAGAGAGAGGGAGAGAGAGAAGGAGGGAGGGAGGGAGAGAGAGAACAGGTGCTGTAAATCCTCTAAGCCCACCCCCCATGACGTACTTCCTCCAGCAAGCCTCCACCACCTAAAGGCCGAGTAAGCTCCACAAACAGTGCCACCGGCTGACCAAGCCAAGTGTTCTAATACATGAGCCTATGGGGGACACTGGTCATTCAAACCACAAGATTCCTTTTAAATACTTTTGCTCTCAGCATTTAACTACATCTGGATCTGACCAGTTGAAAAGGCCTGGAGAAAACTAAGTGGCCAGCCTCACTTCCAATCCATTACCTTAAATCTTGAACGGGCATGCCATCGTGCTGGAAACCTCCCCAGTGAACCTGCTTCCCCGTGCAAGCAAGACTACAACCCGATATCCAGCCCTCCCTTCGTTCTCCATGGCCTCTCTCCTTACTCCCATGAGCCTCGTGAAAGACCTGTGGGGTGGGTGCATTCTACGTCAGCTTCTGAGTACCAGTCAGCAACCTCCTGAACCCGCTCCCTCTTTCTGCAATGGAAGGTACCCTTGCTTTCACTAAGACTAACTCCTCATGTGGGCGCCAGGTCCTCATACCTACAGGCTTCTCCTGCCGAGAACTTAGCTCTCACAATTCCTCCCTGTTGCCCTGTCATATCTTCATCTTTCCTTCTCATCAAAGACAGGCTTAGCCAGCTTTCCTACACTTAAGAAATCCAAACAAACCCTCTCCCTTCATCTCCCTTCAGTTCTTACCTCCCTAGACAACCAGCTGGCTCCTCCACCCTCATCACAGTGTACTGCTTCTCCATCTCTTTTTCGGCTCCTTTTACGGCAGAGCTCTGTGCTTGTCAACCCTCTCTTTACCCTCTCATTGGTATAAGTCATCCAGCACCCTCACCCATGACTGCTGTGCGACTCTGGGCTGGCCCCCTGCTTTGACATGCCTTCCTGTCCATCTGTCCATCTTGCTGATGTAGTCACAGCTGGGTACGGAATAGGTGCAGTCGGGTTACATTTAAGGCCACCTTCGCTCACTCTCCTAGAACCCTGGCTCCTTCTTGAGCGTAGGACACTCCTGCCTTGACCCATCCGGAGTCTTTGCCCTGGCTACTTCCTCTGCTTGATAAATTTTGGGGAAATCTTTTCCTCTCGTTAGTAACTGAGATCACAACTGAAATGCCATCTCTTCTGGTATGGAAGAGGCTCGCCTGGCCACTGCCTGCTCGCCTTAGTCCAATGGGCCGTCTCCACAGCACACATTTGGTCCTGAAAGTTTCTCAGTGCCGTCTTTGTTCTCCACTAGCAGTAAGTCCTATAACTGAAGATCCAGGATCCTGTGCATTGCTGTGTCAATGGGTCTCAGACAAGACACGTGCTGACAAAGTGTCTAATGACTGCTTGTTTGCTATGTCTGCATGCATAGTCATAAGGGGAGTTAGCAGCTGCCAGAGTTCTCTGGACTACATTTCCTTTTACAAGCACCTACTGCTTGTAAAGTTTGATGGCAACCCAGTGGTATCTGAAGTCTCAACAGCATTCCTCTGCAACTGGAGAACACAGGCAACCTTGAAAGGAAATAGCGTTCAGAATCGTTCCCAGGTTACAAGTTCTAACCACAAACACTTACCCAAGCCAGGTATGAAGAGCTAATAGAATGAAAGCTACTTCAGGTGTGAGACGCTATCAGTCAGTTTGAGGCTTTCTAAAACACCGTGACCTGTATTCTTTTTTCTTCTTGCTTTTCATGCATGTGTTTGCATGCTTGAGTATGTGTGCTTGTGCATGCCTGTGGAGGCCCAGGGTTGGTATCGGGTCTTCCTCATCCCTCTGCCCATTACTCACTGAGGCAGGGTCTCTCAGCCAAACTCAGCCCTCACCATTATGGTTAGTCTTTCTAGCCAGCTTGCTCCAGGATCCCCCACCTCTGCCTTCTGATGCTGGAACGACTCAATCTGCCACATCAGACAGCACTTACCTGGTGCTGGCGATCAGAGCTTCAGTGCTTTCGCTCAGCAAGTACTGTGGGTGCTGCGTCACCTCCCCAGCGCATGACCTCCGTTCTTAACCCCCATACTTCATTAGTGTGGTTTGTGCTTTACACGCGGTAGGATCAAACAAACTCTACAACTCATGTCTAAAACTTTACATCTGTAGATCTCTAACTTCGGAACTCCGATGGTGAGATAGTAAACTATCTCTAAAGGAGAAGAGCGTCAAATTCCTCATTTTTCCAACCCGAGAAGCAGTCCTGATATTAATAATACTCTGAAATCACAATTTCAGTTCCACATCCCAATATATGACAGTCGTGTACATGTGTGGCCCAGTGAGAGAAAGTAGCATTTTCAGGGTTACTGCTTTCCTGTCCTAACTTCTGAAGGAATTCACTGTTGGTACAACATCATCAGAGACAGCGGTCTCATTCCAGAGGGCTGAATGAGCAATAGCACTTTGCCCAAATGGGAAGAAACATAAGAGCATGGTATTTAATTTCGTTTTTAATAAAGTAGGTGTGAGATGTGTCTTACCATGGAGAAAGAAAATGAGGAATCCTACCTACAAACTCGACCCCTTCCTTAGCAACAGGAGATCCTAGGAGACAGGCCTGGAGTTACTAAAGTTCTTCAGAATGTGTAGGGGTGAGAATTGTGAATTCATTGGATAAACTTGAAACTTCAGAAAATACTTTTGCTTAGCGTTAAAGTCACAAACATTTCATAAACACACCAGTCCGCTTGTGTTTCTTACATCTTCCGTTACTCAGTAGGAAGGGAGCTGGATGCATCGTAGATAGTCGAGCTCAGCCCTTGACTATCAGTCACTGTAGTAGACTATGGATTTGGGAGACATGTCCAAGGACAAGCTTGGAGGTGGTTGTTTACAGTGTGTTCGTGGCTATCATTCATTTTGTTTTGATTTTTCACTCGTGAACACATAGTACGAAGGAAACGATTAGAACCATGCTTCCTGTCACTCTGCTTCCAGTCCACTGAGGACTTCATGCCTGGGGCTTTATTCTAGTCTTCCGCTGGCAGAAAGCATTATCATTTTTATTTTCTGTGTATGAGTGTATTGCCTGCATGTGTGTAAATGCATCCTGAGGAGGTCAGAAGAAGGGGTCCAATCCCAGGAAGTGGAGTTACAGACAGTTTTTAGCCACCATGTGGGTGCTGGGAATCGGACCTGGGTCCTCTATAAGAACAGTCAGTGCTCTTAACCACTGAACTAGCTCTCCAGCCCTAAAGCAAATTTTCTGTAAAACTAATTTTGTGAAAACTGTTTTTCTTTTGAATGTAAAATAAATATATAAACATTGGTTTAAAAATTGAACAATGAGCCAGGCATGGTGACCCAGACCTTTAATCCCAGCAGAGGCAGGGGTTCAAGGCCAGCCTGGTCTACATAGTGAGTTCCAGGACGGCTGGGGCTACAGGGAGACCCTGTCTCAAAAAGACCAAAAGAAAAAAAAAAATTTGAACAACAAAGGAAAACAAAGGGAAATCAGGAAATAACTGTGGTCTACCTTTTTGGTAAACATTTATTTGCACATGCGTAATTACAGCTTTATAAACTGAGATGGCACGTGTCATGCAAACAGAATCCACCCAATATACCAGTGGCCATGATGTCTGGTGTGACTGTTTCTTGTTTTGTTTTATTTGGGTTTTGTTGTTGTTGTTGTTGTTGTTTTGGTTTTTGACACGGTCTCCTGTAGCCCCAGCACATTTGGAACTCACTATGTAGACCATGTTGGTCTCCATCTCACTGAGACCTACCTGCCTCTGCCTCCCAAGCTCTGGGATTATAGGCCTGCACCACCACGACCGCCTGGAGCGCCCTTATCTACTTAAACCAGCTCTTAGTGCAGAGCTGGAAATTTTTTATTTTTTAAAAATAAAACACTGCTATTAAAAAGAAAGCACCTTCACCCCACCTCTTTGTGTACTTGTTTTCTTATGTTCCTAGGATAAATACCCAGAAGTACAAGCTATATTTTAAATTATATGTCTATGCATATAAGAAAAACTCCTCTGAAGAAATAACTTCGCATCTTTGCTCACTTTGAAACTTGTACCGATTGTTATAGTGAACGCAGATTTGTGTCAGCAGTGACCAAATGGGTATAACCATTCAATAGTGCATGTGAAAATTTCAAGAAGGCAGAAAGCCTACTGCCCCAAACTCAAATCTTTCTATCACACATGAGCCAGCAGTGCTCTGGCACAAAGCACCCCACTGTGCTTTAATGAATCCAAGTGGTCAGGACTGTGGTTTCACATTTCATCAGGGGAATGCCCAGGGCCAGGAACGGGGTGCCAGGTGTAGAGGAGACTTCCTCAGTCAGCACTTTCCATTTACCTCTAGCAGCTGGCTTCTGGCAATGTGAAGAGGAGGGACACCCCACACACCCATTCATTCTTTGAGCAAGCTGTGAGCACTGTCTCCTGTGTATGGGGATATGTGTCTAGTTGTCCCTGAGTCCAAGGGTCATGGTGGAAAACTCCGCCTGAGCAGTTCTGGAAGGTCTCCCCCGAGGGCACGTTGGACCTATCTTCTGGTCATCCACTGGACATTCCCAACACTTTCTTTGCTACTTGCACAAAAGCTTCCAGTCTCTCTTACAGCTGGTATCGGCATCCACGCCAGTTAGGCCAGTTGGGCAGTTAGGAAGAAGTGTAGGTTACCTATGGTCTTCTGAGAAGTTCTGTCAGTCTGTCTGTCATCTGTCTTTGGATAAAAACAGTGAAGTAGCGAATTCTACATTTTATTTCTGTCTTGGACACTTACAGAGAAACAGAGCCAGACCACCAAGCAGTGAAGCCAACACCACGGGAACCCCTCACCTCGCACAGCAGCTGTAACCCTGGGAAACAGACACTCCTGGGTTTACCTGGCTGTCAGCCTGGCCTCACACATAGCTAAAGACATTCCTCAGCCACACATCACTCTTCCAAACAAGACAGGGAGGGTCTGCAGGGAAGGAAGAAAGTACGGGGGTTAGAGGCCAAGACAGAGCAAAGCCAGGGCTTCCACAGTGTTCAACGCCAGCGTAAACACTTATCTCAGGCTCTCACGGAATGGCCCTTTCAAGGTGGGTCAGCCACGTGTACAGGCGAATGTGTATTGTCAGCACGAAACCTTAAAGGACCTGTCAGTAAGTTTCTACTAGAAAACTGAACATTGACTCTGCCCAATAATGAATAGGAGACAGTATCACTTCCTTAAGATGCAGCCACCTCAAAAGAGCAGATCCTAAACAATGGCCTCACACAAGTCACACCATCAAAGAGTAAATGTAACGCAGACGTCAAGAACGGACTGAAGAGTGAAGCAGCCAGCGAGCCTTGGCAAAGGGAATTGGCGCACATCATGTAGTATCTATGGTCTTTTTAATCATGGACTCATTAAATTTTCTTTGAAGGAATCAGGTCTATTTAAAAAAAAAAATTTTTTTTTGGTCTTTTTGAGTCAGGGCCTCCCTGTAGCCCCAGGTGACCTGGAACTCACTATGTAGACCAGGCTGGCCTTGAACTCACAGAGATCTGCCTGCCTCTGCCTCCCGAGTGCTGGGATTAAAGACGTTCGCCACCATGCCAGACCCATTTTTTAAATTATTAAAATGTCATTAGCCTACTGGGTTTAAAATAAGGAAATATTTCTTTTGAAGAGAAAATAGCAAGTGTGCCCGACCCATGTCTTTCTGACTGCATGCACCCCAGGCTGGATATGAATGAGGCCCAACACAAAACTGTAAACTTACTGAAGTATTACAAGAACTGGGAAAATGGCTCAGTGGGTAAAGTACTAGCTGTGCAAACGTGGAGACTTCAGTTTGGATCCCCATGTAAAGGCTAGATACAGTAGTGCGCACATCTGTAATCTCGGCTGTTACGGGCAGGTGGAAGGAAGAAACAGGAGATCCCTGCAAGCCCATGGGCTAGCTAGACCGGAACAGGCAGCAGCCAACAAGAGACTATCAAACAAGGTGGGAAGTGAGGACTGACCTCAAACAAGGTGGGAAGGGAGGACTGATACCCAAGACTGTCCTCTGACCTCCACAAGCATGCCGTGGTATGTATGTGTGCACCCACACTCATACGCACACACCATACACACATACACAGAAGAACCAAATCCAAACCAAACCATCATGGGAATTTGTTTTTTCAGTTATTTTCTGTAACGCTACTGCTTGGGTTCTTAAGCACAAACTTTGTAGAAGACAGCGTTTTGTTGCGATGTGGAAAGGTTGGGCATGCCCAGTAGTCACCATGTATTTTAGTCCAATGGACTGTCTAAAAGTCTGCTTATTTCAGGCTGCTCAATCAAGAGTGTGCAAAACAGGTGTCTTGCGGGAATGCGGGAAAATGAATGAATATAACTTCTTGAGAAATAAAACCATCACATTAAGAAACCACACAGCCAACCTGAAAGCTGCTTTCAAGGTATCGAAAGGAGCCGGCAGCCACTGCAAATGTGGGCAGCACACAGGTCCCGAATCAATGGGAGTCATCGGGTGCTTTGAAGATAGCCAAACACCAAAACATGAGAAAGAGCAGTTTTCACCAATAAAGGGCATCCAGCAAGTGCTGCTCTCGGGCTCATTTCTTTGAAAGCGTGTAAAAATCATCACACATGAACATGTGAAACAGGAGTTACACGCTTCATCTCAAGGCCCGAGAAACAGACTTTTAAAATCAAAGGGGCAAGCACTGACTGATGTACTATTTCCCAGCACCTTGAGGGGTGCCTGCAAAACAGATGCTAAAATATTTGCTGGAAAGAGCGAAGGAAAATGAAAGAACATGGAAACAGAACATGTCTCACGTGGTTAGATGCTCTTTCAATGGACCACGTGTCTCACGTGGCAAGATGCTTTTGCAATGGACCACGCTTCCCCCAGGCACTTGGGTATCTATCAGTCCACTTAAAATACTCCTGAGTTGCTAAAGGATATTGAAGAAATAAAAAAAACAAAGGTCTGCTCTTATGAAGGACAGTATAGAGGCACACGTTCTGCAGCAGTCTGAATTTCTCTTCTAAAGTCTACTAGTCTAAGTTTGATAACTATTTCCACTGGGTAATTTTCAGATATTTATTTTTGAATATAGCTCCAGACCAGCAAGAGGCATATTGCTCTTGAAAGGGAAGAAAAATTTTTTTAAACATTGAGCGAGGGCTGGAGAGATGGCTCGGTAGTTAAGAGCACTGGCTGCTCTTGCAGAAGACCCGAGTTAGATTCCTAGCACCAACATAGCAGCTAACAGCCATCCATAACTCCAGTTCGAGGGGATTCAATGCTCTTCTTTGACCTCCGTGGGCGTCACATGACACAGGTGCACATACACACATGGAGGAAACACACACACAAAATAAAAAAATATATGAATATATTAAAAAATAAAATATTGCAAGGTTACAGGCATTCGACACTTGTTAAGATCATTTTTCCCTTGGTTGACTAATGTTTAAAGATAGCTTCTAGATCAGGCTTGTTAGTACACTACTGCACTCCCACCAATGGGAGGCTGAGGCAGGAGGATTTCAAGTGTGAGACCAGCCTGGGCTATATGGGGAGACTCTGTGTCAAAACAAAAAACAAACCAAAACAAACCTTAAACCCCATAGATCACTAAATAAAAACAAATACAATTTCTCAATCTTAGCCGAGAGAAGATATTTATTAAGTGATCTATGAAATTTTCAGCCAAAATTTAACTTGAAGAATATTCTTTAATGGAACAACTGATTATGAAGCACTTCCAAAATATTTTACAGTTGACCCTTTCAGGAAACTATGACCGTGAGAGGGGAATTACTGCTGTCTACATTTTGTAGAGGATGAAGCAACCCCCAGACATGAATCGGTACACTCACACAGGTCTCACAGCCAGTGAGCCATGGAGGCGAGGTGTACGGGAAATCCAGGAGTGTGGCCTGGAGCTGACCCTTACCACCTGGATAAACTCTACACCGGGTCAGAGGTGGTGGATGCTGGTACCACACTGAGTGGCCCAAACCACTTCACTCCTGTTAATCCTTGTAATTACGCCCAACCTCACTTGTCTGTCCTGCCAAGGGCGGAAGTACTCATGTTTTGGGACCAAAGTGTTAAATCACTAGTACCTGGAGACTCTTTGTCAGAAACCAGCCATTTTCAGTTTCTCTCTCTTCTTATCTCAGTGCTAATATGACCCTGCCAGGAAAAACGCTGGTGGCCTCTCCCTTGGGATCTGGGATGCCATCTAGACAGGAAGAGGTCTCTCCTTGCTGGGTCAGGTCTGGCATAGCACTCTGCAGAATTTTCGGACATTGCAGGGGGGCGGGGGGCTGGGAATCACCCTGGATTAAGTGCCTGACCTTGAGCAAGAAATACTACTTTCATGAAAGTAAAAAGATCTTTTCCAGAGTTCAAATGTGATAATGTATATAAAAGTCCTTTGGAAATAGATTTGTAGGCACCATGTAGGATCTCCAAGCTTATGTTATTTCACACTCTCCTTCTGTACCCTTAGACACCCTTTCCAAAGAACTACAGTGTTTCCCAAGAGCTACAGTGTTCCATCCTTCATTTATCCAACAGACAAGCCTGTTCTAATACTAGGGTTTAAATTTCCTTACCTGCTGCCCCCCCTGCCCCAGGGTAAGGGCACCCTCTCTAGTATCCTTTCTCAATGCTGTTTCAACAGATTAACAAAACAAAAAATTTCCTATTACGTTCACATAATTGAGGCAGAAAAATAAACAGGAAGTTTCATGAAGACAAACCCTGGAGTTTCCAGGACCCTGAATTCATGGTAGGGGCCTGTTATTGAGAGTGATAGCACACAGGACTTTATATAACCGTCCCCCTAAATGTAAGCCTGGCGTGGCATCTGACAGAAGACTTGCTCCTAAAAGAGTTCGCTTAAATTTTTCATCAGCCTGCCTTTATAAAAAATTGAAACCGAATCCTCTCCAAGTGCAGGGATGGCTTGATAAAAATGAGCTGAGAACTGGCAATTACCTTTGAAGCCACCTTTACAGGACTGTAGACTTCTAATGCCTAAAATGTCAAGCAAGTATTGGCTTCTCAATGAGGGGAAAATAGCGAATTCCTCCAGGGCTCTGCGGAGGTTTTCACATTTGCATGCCAGGGCAGGGAATTTCTTGGTATTAAAAGCCTTTGTCCTTCTGGCCTTAAGAATGACAGTGGGTGCAGTCTCTGGACTGATTAATTTGCATCCTGCAAAATTTTTGTTTCCTTTTCAAGGTGATTGGGCTGGGAGGGGACAGGAGTACAGTGTCACTGACTCACAGGCTGCGGGCCCTTCGCTCCCACCGCACTGCAGAGCTCTCGGACCCAGCTCCCGTGTCCTCCGTGACATTTCAATCCACACCCGCTCTCCCTCTGAAACGCAGGCAGCAATGTGAAGGAGCAGATGAGAGCACCAGCACATTTCAAAGTTAAATATTAGGATTCTGTTAACCCCCATTACTAAAACATTTCAGTCCTTCCGGGTTTTCAAGGGATGGGGGATCATCTGTGTTTCAGATGGTGGGAGCCTGCCGGGAGGGCAGATGGGAAAGTTATGGCTTGTCAAATGCCTGTCTGACTTAATGAAGAGAATAAATTACAACAGCAGTGTGATTTGCCTCTACTCCATGTGCTGCAGTAATGAAATAAAAGTAACCTCTGTCCTGGGCCGGCAGGCTGCCTCCCTCCTTTCCTCCCTCCCTCTCTCTGCATCATGCAGTTTGCTCCAAGCCTAATGCTGATTTCTCTAAAAATCTAGCAGCAAATGCACAATGTAGAATGTGGCCCTGGAGGGAGAGGACTGGTATAGTCTCTGGTTATTATGAGACCAGTGACGGAGCCTCACATTTCCTGCATGTACAGACATGTACTGAGGGTCTGACTGGTGTCCTGTCACCACAGCAAGGCCAGTAGGAGACGGAGGAAGACCCTGGTCCTCCATCAGGGGTGCACTAAGATATCTGACTGCAGCTACGACCCTTAGAGATCAATCTTACTAAATTGACATGGATTCTTTTTTAAAATTTGTT
>NW_008340434.1:165976-181727 GCF_000622305.1 Nannospalax galili
GCCAGGGAGAATACTACGACTTCCCTCATATCTGAAGTACGTGTCCCAGCTGTCCTCCGTAAAACAAACAAACAAACAAACAAACAAACATCCATATCTAGAAAGGCCGCTTTCCCATCGATCCCAGGGAGAATACTATGACTTCCCTCATATCTGAAGTACGTGTCCCAGCTGCCCTCCGTAAAACAAACAAACAAACAAACAAACAAACAAACATCCATATCTAGAAAGGCCGCTTTCCAGAGAATGTGTCTACCTCATTAAACGATAATTCAACATCTGACCTCAGACACAGATACATCAAAGCACAGTGATTGTAATTCCCAGGGAGAATACTATGACTTCCCTCATATCTGAAGTACGTGTCCCAGCTGCCCTCCGTAAAACAAACAAACAAACAAACAAACAAACAAACATCCATATCTAGAAAGGCCGCTTTCCAGAGAATGTGTCTACCTCATTAAACGATAATTCAACATCTGACCTCAGACACAGATACATCAAAGCACAGTGATTGTAATTAAAAGGATGTATTTGAATTGTCAGGTGCTGCCTTACATCTTACAATCAATCCACCCACGAATTTCCTCTTTGATGACCATTGCACTGTGTGGTAGATATCTATTTTTTTGATGACCTATGGGGTGGGGAGATGGCTCAGTGGGTGAAGCATTTGTCACACAAGTGTGAGAAACTGAATTCAAATCCCCAGAATACATGGGAAGTACATGTATCCCAGTGCTCCTATGGTGGACAGTGAGACAGGAGAAGGGAGGATTCCTGGAAGCTTGAGGGCTGGCCCATCTCTCACAGGAAGTGGGGACAGCAAAGCCACCCGATGTCAAACAAGGAGTAAGACAGACACCCAGGCTCATCCTGTGGCACACACAGCCCGTACTCATACCACAAACATGCACACACACGCACACATGTGCATGCTTATACACACACAATAGTGAACAAGAATTTTGTCTCATTTTTGATCACTATGATTTCCAAGCTAAGTGCTTTTATCAGGTTAGATATCTGTTTATGCATTTCTGATGGAGCTCATAATTGCAGATGCTGTTAATGGACGTAAATTACCAACAGATAAACAAACATAAGCAAACATAAAAATGTAATAGGAATAATTAGAGAATCAGTCTCTCATGAACTTTGGAGTAATAGCTTTCCTCACTTACAATTTAATAGTCTATATTAACATATTTTTTGGTCAAAGTGCTGGGCCCACTTGCCCAAAAGTGTTTTATAAAAAGGCCCATTAAGCCGGGTGTGGTGGTGCACACCTTTAATCCCAGCACTTGGGAGGCAGAGGCAGGTGGATCTCTGTGAGTTTGAGGCCAGCCTGGTCTCCATGGTGAATCCAGGACAATTGGGATTACAGGGAGACCCTGTCTCAAAAAGACCCCCCCCAAAAAAGCCCATTGAGTATATATTAATATTTTTTGATGGAATCTTTAAAAATGCAACTTTGAACTTGAAACAGTCTTTCAATAAGCACAGAGAATTTGACAAGAGTTTGGTCTAGCGAGAACAGCTGACGATTGATGAGCTAGGCAAATTCTGCGTGTCGTATCTCACATGCATTGGGGTCATTTTTGTTGACACAGACTTGGAAGTGACTCTGTTCTGCTAAGTTGTTTTTTAAGACATATCCTTTTTCACTTCTGTCAACTCTCAGTATTAAACTTTATATTGTTAAAAGTAGAAAATGCATAGTTTACTGTGTATGATTTTTCTACTTGTATGTTCTTAATCGTCATTATAGATACAATGCTCTTAAAATGGGGAGTCCATTGACACTGTGTTAAAGGATTCATGGTAAATATCCTGACTCTGTATGGTGAACATGAATGCGATGCTGTGGCTCCTGCCTTGCGGGCTACCATGATCTCACTCTGGGATTTAACCAGCACATATTAAGCTCCTGGCTCATCCTGCCCAGTGAGAGGCAGCTAGGTCAAAAATCTATGATTTGGGTCTGGAGAGATGCTCAGTGGTTAAGAGCATTGGCTGTTCATGCAGAGGACCTGGGTTCAATTTCCAGCACCCACATAGCAGCTAACAACCTTCAGTAACTCCAGTTCTAGGGGAGCTGACATCTGCCCTCCTCTGACTTCTGCAGGCATTGCACAAAATGGGTGCACTTAGATAAGTGCAGACAATATACTCATACACACACACACACACACACACACACACACACACACACAATCAAAATAATACATTAAAAAATCTGTGATTTCAACGTGCTTCAAAATAACTCAGTAAGCGTTCTCCAGGTACCAACTGGCTTAGTAGATGTCTGTTCTTCATGGTGTTCTGACCCCTGAGCGGCATTTGAGAACCCGACTTAACAGTCAGTACTTCTTAGCATCACAAAGTATTTACTTGGCAAAAATATTACTCAGAACTGCCAGCAGGGGAGAACGCAGGAGACAGAGATGCCCCCTTGGCAACCGTCAGCCTTCATTCCCTTCTCCATGCAGGGTCTGACCCAACTCGGGGTGCACGTCTGATGACTCCGGCTCACCCTCTGCCATGACCTTTGTCTTCCACCTACATTCTGGGACCCAGCATGTCGCCCAAGGTCTGCTGTGTCCCTATGACGTCTCTGCACACTTTTAGCCTTGAGGACTACCTTCACTCTTACCACAGCTCTGTCCCACCTTGACCTCTGTCGTGATGGGCATGCCTCTGCATAAGCCCTCTCCTGATTTTCTGTCCTTCCGCATGGATCACAAACTGCCTCCACTCTTCTAAACCCGTGTGTCTCCCTTACTAGGCCACCAGTTCCCAGAGGACCACAGACCTGTTCTGTTTCCCTTCGAATCCCCAGGGCATTGAAATATTTGACTTACTGAACAATGCTGGTGTTGCAGAATCAAAACAGCATGTGTGTTTCATGTTAACCACAACACAACGAGGTATTCATTTATATCCTTGTTATTGTCTAAATTTTATCAAAATAATTCTACGTACTTGCTCGTTTCTAAAGATTCCATACACAGAAACCAGTCCCTACTAAACTGGCTGGTCCAAAGCATGTGAACCCATCTTTCCTAAAGTTTAGCACATGACATAATCTGTCTTTGCTGGTATCCAACTGATACTGAAATGTGCCCATCGGTTACAGTGAGCGCTCATGATAAAGGGGCAAGGAGGAAAAAGCAGATAAAGGAAAAGCAATGGCGGGGGGGCACACGGCTGGTCCTGAATAATTAAAAAGCCATCTTCAAGAACAGAAAAGGACGTCATAGGAGATATTATAACAAGCAACGCGGATGCTGAAGCACCAGGAGACAGAAAAGCTTCCACAGGTAACACAGCAGTGTTTGCTTGTCCACAAACATTCCGGAATACCCACCAATCAGCCAAAGGTTTGCATTCTGCTGTCCAGCACGAGGTAAATCTAAAAGTTTGAGAGGAAGGCTAAAATCCATAAGCAAAACAGAAACCCACCTCTATAAAAGTGGACTGAGTGGGCTCTCTATTGCCTTCTCCCCCAAATGCCTGCCCCCCAACCCCTTTGAACAACAGTGGCAGCCATGGAGGTCGCACTGCATCAACACATCATGAGTTGTCCAGCTGCACATGAAATACCGTTTCCAATTCTATGGCTCACATACTGTCTAAGAGGGGAATGAAGGGTCTCCCGACTACGTCTAAAGAAATACGGGGTGTTCAGCTTGGAGAGGCAGAGGCACCCACACACCAATGCCTTCAACCATATAAACAGTGAGCGAGCATGGGTGGACGTAGCTAGGTGCTCCGTTTAGGCTTAAGAGAGCATGTCGTAACAGTGAGAGCTATTCAGAAATGGAGGCTGCATTTAGCGCTAAGGACATTTCCACTCAGGCAGTTCATAAGCAGAGACTGGCAGGCAATTCGTGGAGCACCTGTCAAGGAGAGGCCTGTTCTGCAGAGGCCCCGGTTGAGTGACCTCAAAGTTCCCTTCCATCTCTACAATCCCTTCACTCCAGAGACTCGGAATTTTCCACGCAACTCTGCCCTTCACAACAGATGCCTCTGTCCTTTACATAAATCCTGTATAATCTATGGTAGTCCTTTTTTCCCACATAAAAGAAATTATTTATTTACTCACTCTAATGAAGCGACTAACGATTGGTTTTAATCTGCAGCCATGGAAACCCTCGTTCATACAGTAAATGACCTGAGTGACTGCCTAAAAATAGAAGTCTCACATGGAGATTTTTAAACCCAGTATTCACTGTAAAAGAAACAAAAACTGGTTTTTGTCTCAATCATAAATGTGAGTCCTTTTTAAAAATATTTTATTATTTTTATTTTATGTGTATGAATGTATCACCTGCATGTAGGTAAGTGTACCATGATGTGCAATGCCCCACGGAGGATGGAAGAGGCTGCTTTAACTGCACTCACTTCTGCCCTGGCTGCTGATTGGCCTGGCCTTTTATTTTATGTGTATGAATGTATCACCTGCATGTATGTGAGTGCACCTGTGTTGTGCAATGCCGCGGAGGTCAGAAGAGGGCTTCAGTTTCCCCTGGAATTGGAGTTAAGGACGGTTTGTAGCCACCATGTGGGTTCTGGGCCTTGAACCCGAGTCCTCTGGAAGAGTAGTTCCCTTCACATTCAACATTTCAGTTACAGAACTCAGTAGTGGCCTCACCGAAACACTTCCCTATTGAACACGGCCAGCTCTCTAGCTAGACACGAGAAAATAGAATTAACTGGAAAGTGCTGGTGATTCTGCCTCTTCGGTCTAATGCCTCACTGCTTGCTGGAAGCTGATAGCCAGGCCACGGGTCTCAAGGCCATGAGTTTGGGAGGTTTAAGTGTCCTTTTTGTGGCTAAGGTGAAATGGGCAACAGAAGATAAAGGAATAAAATAATGAAAATGGGAGGCAGGTGAGGGAAACACACGACCTCAGGAGTTGACGAGTCAGAGACATAAAAGCAGCTCAAGGAAAAAAGCGAAGACTCAGTGAACGCAGGAGCGTCGCCCAAAGCAAGGACCACGAGGCTGCAGACCATTTAGGAACAACTACGTCTCACTGGTAACACTAGGAATTTGAAAACTGGCAACTGTAGACTTTGGAGGAGAAAAGAAACGTAGTAATCACAGGCAGAAGATGAGGTCCTCACAGGATGTAGAGATGAGGGGGCGAAAGGTAGGTGGGAGAGACAGTCACCAGTCCACCCTCCTACCCCTCCCCTTCCAACATGGCAGCCCCACCTCGTCTTACCTTCCATGGTTTCATTTGCCTGTCATCAATCACAACCCAAAATATTAGATGGAAAATTCCAGAAATAAATGTCAACAGTGAACTGGTCTGAGTGGTATGATGAAATCTAAGGCCACCCTGCTTGAGGTGAGAGCCACCCAGCATGCCCACTGAGTCCCACCGCCCCTTCACACAATGCTCACCTTGGTTGCCCTTCTGCGGTGCTAGTGCTTAAGTAACTTATTTTCATTTTTGAAAATAAGGGCTCCAAAGTGCAAGAGGATTGCTGTCACTTCCATGCTGTGTAATTCCATTTTAGTTAATATCAGCTGTTACTCTTACAGTAACTAAATTATGAATTAAACTTGATCATATGTATGCATGTAGAGAAAAAACACAGCATACATAGGGTTTAATACCATCTTTGGTTTCAGTCACCCACTGGGAACCTTGGAATGTCTCCTTCCCAGACAAGGGGGATGGCTCTATGCTCTTGGGGAGAATGGGAGGGGCCATCCCAGCTTCTTCACAAACTGCCACATCAGCCAGGTTTCACACTACCCCGGGAGGATACTGGGGAATCCTCACTTCTGTCACCAGCAGAGTCCTTGGCCTAAAAGATCCTCAGTGGAGCTCACAGAAACTGGGAAAGAAAAACAGGGTTCCTGACAGAGAGGGTCCTGACCTCCCATTACTTACTCAACCTGATATCACCAAGCAGGCTTGGGAAAGGGGACCCTACAATCAGTGTGGTCCCACCCCAGGCATGTGTAGGCAGCAGGAGTATGTGGCTCACTGGAGCCAGCAAGGACTTTGAGGACCATTGTGTCTGGGTCTTTAACACTCAGCTGATAAGGAAAAACTCACGTTCACACCTACAGGTCTTGCCAAGATTCAAAACAAAGATGGGACCTTTTCATTTAGACATCTTTACAGAGAACTGTAACTCCCTATAGAAAGAATATCATAAGTTTCCTCAGAAATAGAGTTGGAAATAATGGCTAAGATGAGGAAAATTAGCCCCAGATGAGTAGAATCAGCATTTCGGAAGTCGGGGTTGGAGCTGAGTCCTAGGCCCTGGAAGAGCTTAACACGGAGCATGGAGGAAGCACGGTTTGAGTGAAGCAACAGGGGCCAGAGTGATGAGCTCTGACACTGGTGGAGACACTGGCAATGGAGCTCCCGCCAGTTACACGTGAGATGAGGCCGTGAAGGCTCCGGCTTGAGAAAGTGGCGGCCTTGAACATCATGCTAAGAAACCATCAGGAAGGCAGAAAGTGAGATCATCATGGTTTAGGAAAAAGATGAAATGGCATAGTCTTTGGTGGCATTGTGAAAAATTCACAATGACAAAACTTGGAATCAAATACAGAAGAAGAGGAGGCAGAGAGGGAGAGGGAGAAGAGGAAGAGGAGGAGGAGGAGGAGAGGAAGGAGGAGAGGAAGAAGAGGAGGAGGAGATTAATTAGGTAATTGTTATATTCATAAAGTAGAATGCTGTAGATCTGTTAATGACTTGTAAAGATGTATTTATTGAAATGAATGTATATCCATGTATTATGATATTATCCATGTAATATTCAAGAGGTATTTTTAATAGAAAAATGAGGTTACAAAATAATAGATATCAGTATTACCTCATCTCTGTTCGTTTGAGTGGGGTGAGGAAAAATGAAAAAAGGAAAGGACCTCCAGCATACACATGTGCGGAAAATCACTCAAAGTCACATTGCGTAGGGCCTGGGGAGATGAACCATCTCCAGAATCCACAGAAAAACAGCCCGGCATGGTGGCGCGAGTTTGTAATCCCAGCACTGGAGAGGCAGAGAAAAGAAGGTCCTGGGGCTCACTAGCCAGCCAGTATAGTCTAGTCATCAAGCTCTAGGCCAGTGAGAGCCTATCTCAGAAAACAAGGTGGACGATTCCTCAAGAACAGCAGCTACAATTGACCTTTGGCCTCCACATGCATGCACACGTATGCATGCGCACACACAAAATTATGTTGTAAGATGGTGACAGCCATGTTTCTCTGGGTGGCCTCTCCCTCCCAGGGCTCACAGTCATTTCTACACAGAACATCTGTTAGCTGGTGAGAAGGAAAAAGGATAGAACACAAAGAATGTTCTGGCAAACCAAGTGTTGGAAGAATGAGAGCAGCCCAACGGGTAAATACTGTCAAAAGTTCCAGAAGTCTTCTTGGTTTGACAGTTAACACTTAGCGAGAAACCCCATCTGCCTGAGGGTTGCCTGTGTCTCCCTGATTGTCCCTGTGAAATCACATGTTACAGATGAGTTTTTAAACCTCTAATCTGAGAGTCGCTAGAATTGAATGTTATAGAGGAGGTTCCTGCAAGAAGGATTTGGTCCATGAGTCTTGCAACAGCAGAAAGGTAGGTTCCCAATAGGACCTCAAGGGTAGACTGGGGAAGGTACCTCTAAGGGAGACTGGTACTGTGGGGTGGGGCAATAGCCAGGCTGGGTGTTCTGGGTGACAGTCGAGTGTCTGTATGGAACCGGAGGCGACTTCTTCATAATCCATATCACTCCCAAATCAGAATATGTCTCTTGTTATTGAGACAGGGTCTCCCTGTAGCCCCAGTTGGCCTGGAACTCACTATGTAGACCAGGCTGGCCTTGAACTCAAGGAGATCCACCTGCCTCTGCCTCCGAGTGCTGGGATTAAAGGTGTATACCACCATGTCTGGTATAGAATACATCTCTGAACTTTTCAGAAGACACCGCCCACCCAACATAAACATATGCACAATCGCACTGACTTTTCATGACCCCTACCCTAATTCGCGTCAGTGAATATTCTTTCCCCACCTAAAGTGACACCCCCTCACTATATAAGCTTAGTAGAAAACAAGTCATCTCTTCGGTGTCCATCCGGGAATACAAAGGAGTGGGTAGTGGTGGAATTAGCGTTTGCTGAGTACCACTTTGAGCCAGCCACCCCAGGTTCAATTTAATTTAGATTCTCCAACATCTCTTTGTGGTAGGTATTATGATGTTGAGGGCACAGGGGCTCACAGAGGTTCAGCTGATAACCTCAGATGCCACCAACAAGGAGAAATGGCCTAAGCTTCAGTTCCCGGCTTGGGTCCACAGGTCCTGTCCAGGCCCTTCCCCTCATCCCACAGAGCCTCCAAAAATCACCTTCCCTAACATTTCAGAGATCCTTGGGAGTACTTTAAAAAAACAGGGCAGATTAAGCTGTCTGAGCAGGCAGCGCACAGATCACATTAATAGTTTAGATCCCACTAATACTGAAGCGATGCTCCAGGAAGGCAGGTCAAAGCCGAAAACGCCAAACGGATGTTAGAGGACTTCCCCTTTCTGCGCCAAACCAAATCCCAACTAATCCTCCAGAAAGGAAGCAAACATATGATGCTCTGCACACCCCAAGTGGATGCTGTGTTCCTGTGTTAGCTTATCCCACGGACGATGCACCTGTAAAAGCTACATAAAATCAAATCAGTGAACCTCTGAAGTCAAGGCCCTTCCGTGGGGAATCGGATAAAGACCTGGGCATAAGGGGAAGGCATGCTGAGTGTGCCAAGTGAGAGGGTGGTGGGAAACAAAGACCAGGGCGCCCACTGGTCAGATCTTAACACAGTCAGTAAAGGAGCCATGGATATATACACATATATGTACACACACACACAACTTTTTTTTAAAGTACATGGCAACGAAGCCTGGGCCTTGAGCAGATTGAGCATGTGCTCTGCCACTGAGTTACATCCCTGACCTGAAACACATTTAAAAAAATGTTTTCCCAGTCATTCTCCAAGATCCAATTTCAGATGAGACACATTCAAAACCCTTCGAACTGAATCACTGAGCAGAGCTGAGGGGGATTATCAGGATCACGGATTCTCCAGTAATAAAGACAAGTGAATGTGTGAATCTCATATGCCCAGATTCCTAGTATTAATACATTAACTGTATTTGATATAAATGTGGTTGGAATAAATGTGCATAATGAACCTATTTGTTTAGGTAGCTGAGTCCAACTGAACAGGCTCATAAAGCAGAGATCGTTAGCAGTGGCCATGCTTCAAAGGACAGAACTTAATTACATTCAGCATTTTTCAACATCAATATGGTTATTTTCCTGTCACTTAAGGGCAGGCAACTGTATCTGGAGTATTAACAGCTAAGTACTGAACCAGGTTGTGGTGGCTGGGCCACTGCACTGAGGGACAGCAGGGCCTTGTGCAGAAGGGACAGCAGTGCACAGTGAGGGACTTGAAGCTGTGTTCACTTCCAGCAGGTCCTGCCTCACCTCTGACCGCCAACTAGGAGATGATGGGCCCAGGAAGCAGCAAAACAGACAGCCTGGGATTTACACATGGAGAACAAGGTGCACTATTTAAAGTTATGGATTTGATCAGTGAAAGCCCTAGACTGGAAGTCCACGGTGTTAATATCAACTGGCTTTCTTTACGTACCTAACTCAAACTGCTATGCGCTTTGCAATAATGCTTAATGTCCCCTTTTGCATTTGCAGATTAAAAACATGAAGCTCAACTAGGAGCCATGATTTCAAAAGCACTTTTTAAGCTATTTACTGTATAACAAGTATCACTGATAAGAGGCACATGAATGATATAAAACTGATTAGAAAATGAAATAGTAAGCAGCTAAAGTCAAAGGTTTCTCCAGTGTAAAACCTTCCACATCTGCAAATAATCTGTAATCAGAGTACTGAAATACAGGGAGTGGGCAGGCGCTAGAATCGAGGGCCATGGGTTCAAATTCAGCTACTGCTTTGTTAAATTTAGATAAATTCAATTTCTAAGGCTCAGCGCCGCCCCCCCTATTAAATGGGAATGAGACCAGCTTTCTCAGACGGTTCATTCCAATGTTGACTGAGTCAACAGCCTTTGGCACCTGTCAATCTTTTCACCACAGATTGAACCTAACATTTGCTGGCGGGTTACCTACAACTTTAAACCAAGTTTGCTAGCAAAGCTGAAAACACTTAATTTTGAATATTTAAAGTTTTGGGAACTCCAATTTTAGCTAATTCTCCTCCCTCAAATTAAACTTTTCATTCATTGTTCTTATGGTTAAGGGGAAAACAGAGCACTTCACAAGACCTAGGGGATATTTTTGGTGCTAGCCATAAGGAAATATGTTGGGAAAACCCACCTTGGTTTAGTTCTAACATTCTGTCTGTCATCAACTCAAATAGCTAGCTTTAAGAAGATTTATTTACTTTTGAATTTTATGTGTATGAGTGCTTTGCTGCATGCATATAAAGTGTACCATGTGAATGCAATACCTGCAGAGCCAGAAAAGGACGTTAAATTCCCTGGCATTGGAGTTACAGGTGACTGTTAACCACCATGTGGGTGCTTGGCTACTGAATCCTGTGTTGTGCAATGTTCACAGAAGTCAGAAGATGGTGTGGGATCCCCTGGAACTGGGTTACAGTACTAGGAATCGAACCTCGGTCCTCTGTAAGAGTAGCCAGTGCTCCTAACTTCTGAGCCATCTCTCCAGCCCCTCTTTCCCATTCTTTACCACGAAGCCCAAACATTCCTTATGATGATTCTAGACCACCTGTGCTCTGCCAAAAGGACAGCCATAGGCCATAACACATGTCGCAGCCATAGGCCATAACACACGTCATATCTTGTAGACAATACATAAACTATGCAGCGAAGACTCAAGCCGCCCCAGCAGTTGCCTTCTGTCAAATAAATATTTCCAGATTTCTGGCTGAACTTGCAAAATGAAGTTCGGCTCCCTTATCCAGAGAGTCACTGATACTTTCTCTATCTGTGCATGTGGTCTTTTAAATTTTTTTATTATATGTATGTATGTATGCATGCCGCAGCCAGCACATGCATGCATGTAGGTCAGAGGACAGACTACTTGAAAGAGTCAGTTTTCTCTCCACTGCATGGGTCACAAGAATTGAATTCCAGTAGCCAGGCTTGCTGGCGAGCACCCTGCCCACGGAACCACCTCGCTAGCCCCTGTGTATATGGTGCCCAAGCTTCTCGAGTATCTACTCAGGTGATCACCCAGAAACGGAGAAACTAATTAATAATAGAGATAATGAACGGAAGTGTAGCTAACATATGAGTCTTTGAGAATAGTTCTCAGAATGATGGGTTTAATTCCCCAGGGGCTGGAGGAATGTGTCCAAAGAGCTAAGCTCTCAGACACAAATGATGTGTGAGCCTGGGTGGTGTATTTGGTAAAATTTCATGCATCCAATCAATTCAGCAAGCAATTTTCCCCAAATTCATATCAGGTACAAAATTGTTAAAAGCATTCTAGCACTTTCTCAGTGCCTCCACCTCCCCTGCAACAGCCATTCAGGTCCAATGGAGACCATGTGACAGGACAGGAGGCTGGGAACCTTGCTAAGCACTCCGATTCCAGGAACCTGGCAAGATGAGGTCAGTCACGGTGCTTCTACTAAGAAATGAATAGCCTTGTTTGATCAATATGAAAATGGTCTCCACCCCACGGCTCGGCGGCAGCAGCTATGACGCGAAGCTTGCCCACTGTCTCGAATTGCCAGCCCCACACCTTTCCCCACACTGCTTACTTGCTTTATCAGTGTCAGTCCTCTTAAAATTCACCAGGTTTTCACACTTTCTTCAGCTGTACAGACCGTTTTCATTTGTGTGTGTGTGGTATGTGCATGTGTTTGTGTGAGAGCAGGCATGTATGTGATGTGCCAGGTACATATGTGTGTGGAGGTCAGAGGACAGCCACATTTTCATTTGTGTGTGTGTGGTATGTGCATGTGTTTGTGTGAGAGCAGGTATGTATGTGATGTGCCAGGTACATATGTGTGTGGAGGTCAGAGGACAGCCACCATGGGTACTGGTTCTCCTTCCACCATGTTTGAATTAGGGTCTCTTGTTCACCACTGTACATAGTAGGCTAGCTGGCCTCAGCACGCATTGCATTCTCCTGGGTCTGCCGGCCATCTTGTCATAGGAGCATTAGGATTACAGATACACACTACTGTGCCCAGCTTAATGTGGTCCTGGGGATACAAACCCAGGTCCTCACACTTATGAGGCAAGTCCTCAGTATACTTCTTACAAAACTGCATTCCATTAGGATAAAACACTACTGTTCGTATGATTCAAGTCCCAAGGGTCTGTAGAAGCATCTTCATGTAGATTAGAAATGTTGACATCTCTGACTTCCAGTGCCTAGAAGACTCCGAACTTCCTTCCGATCCTCCTGTGGGCTAGCTCTCCTTCCCATTCTGTACCATGCAGTGCAAACACTCTTCCATGATGATTCTAGGCCACTTGTGTTCTTCTGAAAGGAGAATCACGGATCTGGCAGGTGGAAACCCCACTCTCCATGTTCTCTACTCTAATGAGCTTTGACTATATTCAAAGCCGAGGAAGTGACCTGACCATTCCGAAGGTCGGTGGACCAGAACCACTGAAACCTACACATCTTGCAGGCAGCGCCTGTCCTGGAGGCCGATGACCATCCTGGTCTTATTGCACTTTGGACCCATCTTCAGAGAATCATACAAGAATAAAACTTGACTTGTGTGTGGAAGATTCAAGCTACATGTCCATTGCTTTGTTCGCCTTTCATTTAGACAGACTAGAAAAATGCCAATTGGGAGAAAACAATAGGGAATACAGTTTTTCAGTGGATGTCGCTTGAAGGCATTTGAATATACAATGTTTTAGAGACTGTCCTTCGATGTTGAACCTATATGGCAACATATGTAAATTAACACTTTTTCCCCCTAGTGACTCCATTCTGCTTCTCATCAACAAGAGGCTGCAGAGTGCTTATCCCTGA
Organism: Nannospalax galili; assembly: GCF_000622305.1. Lineage (NCBI taxonomy): Eukaryota > Metazoa > Chordata > Mammalia > Rodentia > Spalacidae > Nannospalax > Nannospalax galili. The sequence goes on from NW_008340434.1 coordinate 178,994, forward strand.
ACAGGACACCTATTTCAAAATTCTACCTCCTGAGGCTCAGGGATCATTGCTGAAGAGGGGGTGGAAGGATTGTAAGAGTCAGAGGTAACACCAGGATAAAGCGCTCTTCAGACCGCAGGGCAGTTACTCACCATGAATTCACAACAATTTTGACAGCATTCACAGGACCCAAGCTCAAGGCAGACAAAATCCCAGGACAGCGGTGGGGAAGTGGGGAGGAAGCCCCAATCCCACAGGAACTATTAGTAACTCACAGCTGTGGGGAGGGGCAGAGACAGTTTTCTTTAAGGCTGTGATGTTCGATAGTTGACCAAGCTCTTAGAGATGGACCCACATCAAAGGGCATTTGGGGACACAAATTAAACTTGATAGGCCTTAAAAACCCAACAACAATAATAAAGGACATGAAACTGGGTGGGTAGCAAAGGAGTGCAGATGGGGACAGGATCTGAGTACAGTCCAAATACATTCCATGAAATTATCAAAAACCAATAGAAGTATTCAATCTTTTAAGTGTAGAAGTACATTATTATAATGGTTTATGTAATTTTGAGATTTTTGCAACTAAACTTACAAAAAGTCCAATTCCTAATCATTTAACTTTCAATATCTCAAAAGTAGTCATTCTTGGTATAAGAATTCACCTTGGATGTCTGTTAACAAAGCCCCTAAGAAAACTTCTGCAGAGGTTGTGACAGCCATAGCAGGGGACCCAGAGCTGTACAGGCCTTGGTTCTGTGACCTGAGGTGAATTACATAACAAACCTGAGCTGTGTTGACCTCTCTGAGCACGTGGATCACACCTTACAAAGCCGACGCAAATTTGAAGGACATGAAGAATGTGGAAGGCTCCTAGCACACAGAAAATCCATCACAAGTATCTGTTTAATTTTTGTCCGTCCTTTCCCCTGTCCAGGTAGAGCAAGCCAAGACGAACCTAAATGCAAGCAGGGGAGGCCCTCTAAGTCCCTCCTGCATATTGCCAGTACCTACCCAGGGTCTCACTATGTAACCCTGGCTGGCCTGAAACCTACTATGTAAACCAAGCTAGCCTTGGACTCAGAGATTCACCTGCCTCTGCTTCCTGAGTGCTTGGATTAAAGGTATGCATCACCATACCTCACCAACAAATTTTTATTACATGAAGAGATGCAGGTAAAATGTGATAGGATCAGCATACACCTTGCTAATAATCTAATTAGAAAAAAACACCCCCGGTTGAACCCTCTACTTGTTCTCTAATCGTACTTAGGAAAAGCTACCATTTTTCTATGATGAGATTCCACAAAACAAAATGTAGAGTCATGTATCATCTTGTAAAAAGAAAAAATATAGAAAAAATAAGGGTCCAGAGTAAGGAAGAAACAGTCATCAATGACAACAGTAAGGAACAGCCAAAACTAGCTCTAAAATTTAAATAGCACGGCCAGACATTAACAAATGGACCAATTTACCTGCCAGAACTGGATGGTAAGATCGTACTGCTGAAGATGCCACATAGGTGAGCTGTAGAACAATCAAGCTGGTGCTGACCTCAAAGCCTCATCTCAACTGGATAGTGTTCATAGTGCTGGAAGGGGCTATACATGCTACCAGAAGGAAAAAACAATCACCAGCCTTACCTAGATGTGAATCCTGTGAACTACAACAACTTGCCTGGCAAGATATGCCCACCTGTGCAATAGTGGCACAGATATCACACTATCATACAGGACTAACCAATCACTCTCTGATTGGATTTTAGGTTCACTTCATAGGATAGAGCCCATACCTGACACTGATACTGGGCTTAGGAACCTGAGGCTAGACAGGTCACAGGGGAAAGCCTAATACTAGTTTTCTACTAAATAGTTATTGTATTAAACTGACTCCTAGTGACTTACTGTTCTACCCAGAGATTCGTGCATCTCTCAACTATTACCAGAGAATCTTCCTTATGCAGCAGGTGGTGATTAACATGGAAACCCCAAACTGGTCAACGTGCAGAGACCAAGAGGCTACAGAGTGCTCATCCCTGAACAGGACACCTAGAGCAATTGCTGCCTCTCAAGGCTCAGGGGTCACTGAGGACGAGGGGCGGAAAGACTGTAAGAGCCAGAGGGGGTGGATGAGCACAAGGAAACAGAGTCCTCCAGAGAGCTGGTCAGTTATTCAGTGAACTCACGAAATGGTGACAGCACGTACACGTCCCATGCAAGCTCAAACCAGATAAAATCCCAGCATAGACATGGGGAAGTGGGTAAAATCCCTAACCCAACCTAAGGAAAGTCAGACAACCAATGGCTGCTGGGAGGGGCAGGATCAGTCTCTTTCAAAGACTGGACTCTTGGTACACTAACCAGGCTGCAGTAGATGGACCCACACTGAAGAATATTTGGGGCGCAAATCGGATTCTACAGATACATTAACTTGGGTGGGGCAGTAAGAGGAGGTAGGGATAAAGGAGGGAATCTAAATACTATCAAATTATAGTGTCTGAAAATCGCAAATACCTCAATAACGAAACTGAATGTATCATTTATTCCCAATGACATCTTTCATTACTCATCGCGGGAGCTGATCAACAGCAAAAAGTGTTACTTTTATAATGAACAGATTTAACAAAACAACAATATTGATCCGAATGTATCATTTATTCCTAATGACATCTTTCATTACTCATCGCGGGAGCTGATCAACAGCAAAAAAGTGTTACTTTTATAATGAACAGATTTAACAAAACAACAATATTGAT
>NW_008340434.1:183021-203914 GCF_000622305.1 Nannospalax galili
ATCCATCACTGACTACAGGATATCAGGCAAATTCTTTTCCCTCCCTTCCTCCCTTCCTCCCTCCCTCTCTCCCTCCCTAGCCCTGTAGACTGGCACACTAGCATGCACCCGTACCCTCCTGTATCGTTATTATGTGTATATGTCTTTGAACTCTTAGTATTGGTAATTTTCACTTGTATCATTCAAAAATAATTCTTTTAAAGACAAAGAACTTTAAAGTAAAACCTTAAAAATCTATTATAGAGGATGAGAAAAAAGTAGCCTGTCACTTTTTTTTTTTTTTTTTTTTTTTTTTAAAGCAGTGTCTTTCACTGGCATGGAATTCACCTATTTAGCTGGGCTGGCTAATCAGCGAGCCCCTGGAATCTGCCTGCCTCCTCCCCAGCACCGGGATTCCAGGTGCATACCACCATGCCTGTTTTTTAATGTGGGATTAAAGGTGTGTACCACCATGCCCCAGTAAATGAATTACACGAATTCCTGCAGGTAAAGGATCAACACACACTTTGCTAACCACGTGATGGAACTCTGGTCCTCATGCTTGCACAACACCTGAGCCATCTCCTCAGCCCAAGTCTATCTGGTGGGCAGAAGTGACAGCACGGATGCTACCTAGTACCCACGTGGGAGGATGTGGTAAAAGAGCGAAGCTAAGAGGCTTGGGTTGTCCATGCTGGAGCCTCATCCCCAACACTGGTGGTTGTGGGAACTGAAGCAACCAGCTTTCAGGAATATGACTCAGTTTCTTCAACTGCAGCATGAAGGCACTAAAGACCTACTCTTCATCAGGTTACTGTGACTATTAGACAAGCCATGTAAACCCACACGTGCTGCATAGTACCCGGTCAGCAAATGTCCTGGGAGAAAAAGACACAAATCCAGGAAATAGGATTCTTCATCTTCCCTTTCAAGCCAGGATCTTGGCATCTTCCCTAGAATCTGATTTCTCCTCCTCACTTCCCACCTACAATCCACTGCCAAGTTCTACTGCGTCTTCCCTTAAATATCTTTATATGCCACACCCCCTCTCTCTGTTGGCAGAGTCCTGCCGCCCTCCCCCCACCCCCATTAGGGCTCACAGCATCTCTTGCTTGGATCGACATCAGAGCTTCCTGACTGCTCTGCCTGCTGCAGTCTACAATGCTGATGAGCAACGCACCAGACCACAGGCCCCCACTTCAGAGCCAGGAACTGGCCACCTCTGTGGGGTCGTACACACGGGTCTTCCTGCACCTCTCCCTGTCTGCTTCTCCTCAGACCTCCTTTCCACGGAGCATTCCAAAACCATCTGCTTCACACATAGCCGGATAGCATTTCCTGCCTCCATCACCTTGGTCACAGGATTCTTGTCTTTCCCATTTTCTATATCCCTGCATCCAGTCAATATCCCATCCATCCACTGTCCTGCCTGACCTCCAAGGGTCCTGTCTTCTGAGTCCATTCCAATCAACTGGGGGATCTCCGTATGGGCTCCTGGGAGTGTCTTTTCATCTCTTACTGAGGATGGTGGGAGGGGCACTTATCTTTGCCTCTCCTCTTGGGTTCTACCATAACATTGTTGCAATTCTTTTACCTTTGTATGCAACATCAGATACAAAGCCTGATGTGTAGAACTCAGTTAGTGTTTGCTGAATTAATGTGTGAATGTAAAAATAAAGCCATGAAGATCTGTTCTTGCTTTGTCACGGGTTATTTGAACTCAACATCAGTCATCAGAATTGGTATCACTATGGAATAGTGCCACTTTTATCCCAGCACCCAGTACTGTGCCAGCTCCATATAGAGAAATAGGGAACTCCATAAGGCTTCTTTTCATAGTATGAATTTCCTCAGGTGCCCTTCAAGGATTTTTTTGGTCAAACATAGTAAATACAAACCAGTAGATATTGATCACAAAAGACAATAAATTTATTGCAGAAATTGGGATCGGTTTTCTTGATATTCCTCATTACTGGGATGCAGTAACAATTCAAGGGGGAGAAGACAGAACGTGAGTGGGTGGGGAACTTAGCCAGTAGAAGCAAAGGGCATGCGGGGACCACAGGGGACACCCCCAGCAGGGTGCTCATGGCTCCCTGGATTTGCGGCAGGCAGGTTGGGCTATTTACTGGCAAACACCTATGGGCTAGGACATAAAGAGATTCTCTCTGCAAGCTGCTGAGGAGAGGGGTCCTGTGCCACCTGCCCCAAGACTCTGCATTCACCTTGGCTTGCCTGGCTGTAGGGCAAAGCAGCCCACCAGGAAGAGGGATGAGAGGAGGAGGAAGGAATGTGACAGGGAAGAGGCATGGGGAAGGGTGGGGGAGACACACCTGCCCATGCACTGGGAGGCAGCCTTTAAATCAGTATCCATTAAAGCCTATGTGTCCCCTTTGAACCAGTGTTAGGGGCTTAGACAGATCTCCACACAGGAGTGTACCAGAGCACATGCCAGGCCTTGGGTTCAACTCCGGCACTGCCCCTCCCATGAAGGCTTTATCTACTTAGGTGCATTTCCTTTTAATCCACAGGGAATTCTTATTCTTTAAATTTTTTTATTATTTTTTATTTTTATCTTATGGGTATGTGTGTATTGCCTGCATGTAGATAAGTGCACCTGTGTCATGCAATGCCCGTGGAGGATAGGAGAGGCTGTTGGATCCCCTGGAACTGGAGTTACAGACAGTTGTTAGCTGCCATGTGGGTGCTGGGATTTGAACCCAGGTCTTCTGCAATAACAACCAGTGTTCTTAACCACTGAGCCATCTCTCCAGCCCCAGGAATTCTTCTTCTTAAAACTACTTATGCTGTATCAAGAATAAAACATCTTTATTAAAATCCAACTAATTATAAACTTGTTGAAGTTCTCTGCTTTACGGAGTCACACACTCCCAGTTAACATATCCAAAACAGATGTAGCTCCTTGGGTTTTAAGAAATCTGCTAAGATGTCAGTCTGGCTTTACTCTTACCTACGCATTACAATTTGATCATAATACTTAGTGACATTCCATGATGCTTGGTGCTGTGTCATATATCAAGACGGGGTTATCTTGGGCTTGCTCAAACTTGAACCGCAGGACTGTCAGGGACCAAACTCTTCCTTGTATAAGTCGGAGGCTCTTTTATGTAACAGTAGCTTAGATCCTTCCTAAGCTTTTCTGTTGGGGCTTTTCTGGGAATGTTATGGTTTTTATATAATTGGAAGATCCTAGAGAGTAGTTCTGCATGTGAGCAACTATTCCTACAATAACCCACAAAATAATATTTAAAATCAGTTTTTTTTTTCCTATTGGGATGGGATATATTGTACAGAACCATGGGCCTTAATTAGGATTTCAGCAAAAAGGTCAGAAGAGCTCAAACTGAAAGCAACTCGCTTTATAAAGTGATACATGGGACCCACCAAAGGGGTCGAGAGTGCATGTCTTCCAAGTCTCTGAGCCCTGGCTTTATATACCAAGAACTGTCCAGGAAAGAATCTTACTGTGAAGACTGAACCTTCCATAGCACACTGTGTCCTTCAGGGACTGTATGTACCTGGGATGCTGTGCTGTGACACACAGGGCAGCAGCAGCAGCGAATACATCATCCATAAGCCACTTACAGGGCCGCCTCTCCAAGAGTCCCGAGAACAATGTATGGACATCAGCTTGGCCCTTCACAATGCCCATATTGATATTGTTCTATGTTCCCGTCTGGTTGCTAAGAGACTTACTTTGGGCATCCTGGTCCACAAAGCCTTTGCTTCAGCTCACTGAGTCCTGGATCTCCTCTGCCTCACCCTTTCCCTGTGTGGCTTTCGAACAGGAGCCCAGGACAAAGCTAGCAGATCGGTCATTGCTGCTACATGAAATCACTGCACATAGGACCTGCCATCAACCTTTATGGTGACAATGGATTTTTACAAAAATATGTCCCTGTCCCCATGTGCCTTGGAGGACCATTTGGCATCAGAGAGGGCAGGCAGAGATGCGTGACAAGGAGCCACCAACAGTGACCTTCTCATAACCCAATCTCCTACAATAAAATAAGACTAGAATCTAGCACAATATGACCATTTCCTAACTGTGCCATATGAGGCTCTGAAACAAGCCAGCATAGAATCCTTACCTTACTCCTTGTACTTTTCTAACAATGTAGTCAAGAAGTTTACTTACAAGAATTCCCAAATGGGAACTATATATGTTTAACATCTTGCCGCAAGACCACTGCATCCCTCCAAAGTCAATCTCCTACAGTCTACTCTGTTGCAAAAGGTAGAGGGCCAACTCCCAAAGAGCCCAGCCCTGAACGAACTGGTGAAGGTACCTAAAATAGCCATGTTTCTCCTGAAGAGAGCTGGACACGATGAACAGAATCTGTGTGCCATTCATAAGGCACACACATCAAGGTTCAGAATAGATTATGGGGATTGGTCCTTAGGGTGTTCACACAAAGACACATCAAAATGCTCTGTGACCTGACTTCCCTATTCAGATCACAGAGTTCGAGTCACTGATTTTTAACTGCCGTGCAGGTCGAGTGCTTTGGGGGCCTCACTGACTAGCTGGTCCCTAAGAGTATCTTTAAGGGAGAAGCTACCAAATAGTAAGAGCTGTAAGAAAACCTTTGGCCTACAATTTCTCTCCTGTGCTCTCTCCATCCCTGAATATCAGGACCGGATACTCAGTGCCCTCCCCCCCGTCAGGGCTTTGATTTCAGGCTGTCAGTGATGAAGGCTGCTGGTCTCTTTCCCCACCCCCAAGTCACAGTAATTCCTGCATTTAGGGTCACTCTCACCCAGCAGGTAAAAAAAAAAAAAAATCAAACCTCTGTCACTGCAGCTCAATTTAACCACAAAAAGTTATTTCTCATAGCTGACTTCCATTACAGAACCCAACTCCTAGGGAGGAGAGGCCTAAGGAAAGAAAGGAGAGAAGCAGGGAGGAAATGACTTTTCAGCAATGTCTTAAGGTCAGGGAGCTGCCCAAGACACACACCCATATGACATACTTCCAGCACAAAGCTGCTTTTCCACAAGACAGACCTCTAAGAAGTGCAAAGGCCAGTTCTCAGTCAAACCCAAGTCACCTTGACCGGGCTGGGAGGAAAGTACTTTTAACTCCCTGACAGCACCTTTGTGTGGCCTGCAAACATGCCGGTGCCTCTGTAAAGTGAGGTACGCCTTCCGCAGAGGCAGAGCCCTGCAATCACCCCCAAGGAGAAAGCCTTCCCTGGGCCATGCCCCACCAGCAGCTTTAGCATCCGCCCCTCATCTCTACACCGGATCTACACTCCACACAGCACGTGAAAAGAACCCCCTCATGCTTCTCCTAGGTGCTGGGACAAGGTTCAGACACAAAGCTAAGAGGTCACGGCACACAGAGCTACCTTTTTCTTCCGATCCCGGGACCGTTTGCGGTGTTTCCTTTTTTTCTCAGTCTCTTCTTCGGCGTTGACTTCTAAATCCCTGTTTTTCTTTAACTGGGAGGCTGCATGAGCCATAATGCACTGAAAAGGATCCTGTCGGGCACACAGGGCTTCCTCGGAGAAGGTGATCTCTTCAGGCACCTCTCATCAGGCACACAGCAGCATCTCACTCACTCGGAGGAGCCTGGGTGGAGGGAGACGCAGGAAGGCATTCGCAGAGGCAGGGACGCTGGGGTGGCTGCACCTTTCAAAAATCACCACGGCAGGGTCCAGACTTCATCCTGCACCTGGCCGCCCCTGCCCCTCTCCCCGAGAGGGCAGCCATGCTGCTGCACGGACCGGAGTGGAGCCAGCCGGGTCGAGGAGCCGTGTTATGGCTGTATCCTCTGCTAGTAGCTGGAAGTGTCTAAGTGATTCCTCCGAAGGGGGAACGCTGCAAAGGGTGCTTTTCCAAAGGGGAAGGATCTGGAGTCACCACACATGCAGCAGTCGAAAGGTAGCACTAATCCTGAAAAACGACTTCAGAATCCTTCACCGAAAGAGACAGGGCTGCAATCTCTACAGCATTCCTAGATCTGCTCGGAGCAAAATTTAACCCGTCAGAGAATGGAGCGGCTCCTTGCTTGAGTTCAACTGCTGATGCTGGCAAAATATATAAAAATCAGACTTCAAAAAATGTGCTGCATTTTCCTACTGAGAGCTGACTGCATTTGGAGGCAAACAATACATGCATTACTGGTCTCAACAGAGCGTCCTCTATGCCAGCCAGCCCCGGTGCTTTTTGTGGAGAGGACTACAGAAAGGCTTGTTGTCTTTGTAAAACAACACGCTCATGACAACACAGCACACAGAAAGGCGTGAGCTCGCTGATGTGAGGAACAGATGTCCATTCATCGGAGGTTCCCCAGGACTCTCCTCTCATGTGGGCTGAGGGGCAGAGGATAGGACAGCGGGCTGTCATCCGTGTTTGGAGTGGCTTTCAAGCTAGGGTTCGCTGCAATCACCTTTACTATTTCTGCCACCTGAGTCCTCAGTGACTGCAGCCTCTGAATATTCATCATGTGAGGCGAAGCATCAGCATGGCTCAGAGATGCTGGGCCTTCTGTGAGGATGCAGGCGCTGGAAGAGATCTAATAAGTGGAAATCTCACACACGCATGCTCACAGACACAGGCATACACAGACACACATAGACACACACAGACACACACAGACACACATACACCTAGCACTGACTTTGATAGCTTGAGCAAGAAATGCCTAAATGTCAGTCTGGGCCTGCTCTGCAGGCCTGTGTTAAGAAATCTCAATTTGACTAAGAGAAAAGGGGACTAAAAAGACAGATTTCACAGTGTAGTCTGAGCACAGAAGTCCTTAACTTGGGCTAGACACACTGGACTTTGCAGAGGATAGAGCACAAAGCCCAGTGCACCGTGGGGATTTGGTTGGGGTTCTGCAGAGCCATTTCTTACCTGATTCTAGAGCACTAAGTGGAATTCCTTACTGGAAACTTCCACTGACCCAAACCTGATGTAGACATACAAGGTTTCCTCTCTTAAAAAAATTTTTTTTTTTAACGTGTATGAGTGTATTGCCTGCATACAGGTAAGCGCACCCAAGCTGTGCAATGCCCGTGGAGGTCAGAAGAGGGTGTTGGATCCCCTGGAACCGGAGTTATGGATGGCTGTTAGTTGCCATGCGGGGCTGGGATTTGAACCTAGTCCTCTTAACCACCGAGCCATCTTTCCAGCCCTTCACGTCTCCTCTCCTGTCTTGGAGTATGCCTAGTGCCAGGTAGGTTCTGCCAGGTACTAACAGAAAATTGAAGATGTCACTGAGACCATGGGAAAAGCACTCTGGTCACACAGTTGATGAGGGCCTACTATGTGCACTGATGCATACAAGCTTCTTTCCTTAGAAGTATCTTCCTAAGGAGGAGTACTAGACTAGGGAGATGGTTCAGCTGGTAAAGTCGTGTGTCTGATCTCACAGAACCCATGGGGATGAAAACAGGCACAGTGGGGTGTGCTTGCAATTAGTGCTGGGAAAAGAAAGATAGATCCCTGGGGCTTGCGGCAGATAGCGGGGTCTACTAGGTCAGCGAGAGACCCTGTCTCAAAATAAAAAAGTGTGGATGGCATGTGAGGAACAGCATCTGAGGGGATCCTGGGACCTCCACATGTTTGGTCATGTGAGCGGGAACATACACATATATGTGCACATACACACATGCACAGTTTCTCTATTGCCAAAAAGCAGGAGAGAGGCACAAAGTTGGAGAATTAAACCTAAGTCAGATTCAAAAGAAGAAAGGACCTAACTGAACTGGCAGGAAAGAGAAACGGCTTTTTTTTTTTCCTATCAGGATTTCTTTCTCCATAAAACTTAAGTGGGGCAGAGAAAGGATAACACTTAAAACTTTTGTAAAGTATCTCCCTATGTGAGTCCTGTACTTTTGAGGAATGTCCACAGTCCCAGCACGTGGAAGAGGACAGCCAGCTGGCAACCTGGCTGCTTTCCCACTGGCTCCTGGATCTTCTGCTTCAACTCCCTCTGTAGACACTAATGATACTTTAAAATGCAGTGTATTTATAAGTACCCTTGATCAAGGTAACTTCTCCATCAGAGGCTGGAAAGCAGTCCGCTTTCCATTGATCCCCATCAGCTGAAGCGCTCTGGGAAATCAGCAAGGCAAGTCACAGGTACTTTTCAATTCTCTGGAATTCTTGGCTTCCTCAAAATGGTCAGAAGTTGAAAATGTGTCATGACTTTCATGAGACCAAAATGAGAAAATTCTGCCACATTAGATATTCTTTTTTATCAGTAAGTGTTAAGCCGATCAAATATAAATTCTGAGGTATAGCTCAAGTAGATTTTCTTTCTTAGAGGAAACGTGTGGCTTTGTCCCTTGATTATAAACAAGAAGAAATCGGAGCAGCAACTTTACCAAGGAAAGCATCCCTACGGCGAGAGAGATACAAATTTAACTGAATTTTTTGAGACAGAGGCCCATGGTGTTAGCTCTGGCTAGCTTGGAACACCCTATATAGAGCAGGCTGGCCTTGAACTTACAGAGATCTGCCTGCTTCTGCTCTGGAGTGCTCATATTAAAGGGATGTGCCACCACATCCAGCTGCGGGTCCTAGACCTGATTTTATGTTACTAAAGGCCCAGGCCCTTCCTTGCTGCCATCATACACCCTGACAAGCCCCTCCCAAGCTCCCTGGGCATGAATTCTCAACACAAAAGCAGTGACCCAAGACAGCTACAAACGTAAATGAATTCAAAATCGCAACTGTGCCAGCTGGAGGAATGGCTCTGAGGTTAGAGCACTGACTGCTCTTGCAGAGGACCTGGGTTCAATTCCCAGCACCCACATGGCAGCTAACAACCATCTGTAACTCTATTTCCAGGTGATCCGATGCCCTCTTCTGACCTCCACAGGCACTGCAGAACATGGTTGCACTCACATACATGCAGGTAATACACTCATACACAAAAAACAAAAATAATAAAATATTAAAAGAAAATTGCTACTGTGGGCAATTCGCGTAAGAGACTCAAAAAGAGCCTTTCAAAGTTTATTCTGTGACTAAAGGTTCATGAGACTCTGCCCCAAGGATTTCTCCTCTTCTGGCCCGAACTACTGGGAATCTGTGAAGTAAGATGGACTGTGGCCCAGTTGGCACAGCTCCTGTGTTGGAATGGGGTGGCAGGTCCCCAACAGCTACAAGAATGGGGTGCAGACACGGAGTTACAGAGCGATGACGCCATGGTCAGTCAGCCCAGCGGTCATTCATGTGTAGAGCGACTTCTCCAGTCCTAACCCTGACAGACAGGGCCGTGGCCAGTGCTGGAACATCACACTGCTGAAAGGGGCAGCATTGACTCCCCAGGAAGAGGAAATTGTTCTTGTTTGGTAAAAATCCCAGTACAAGCTGGGCATGGTGGCGCATGCCTTTAATCCCAGCACTCGGGAGGCAGAGACAGGTGGATCTCTGTGAGTTTGAGGCCAGCCTGGTCTACATAGTGAGTTCCAGGCCAGCTGGGGCTACAGGGAGACCCTGCCTCAAAAGCCAAAATATATAAATAAATAAAATCCCAGTACAAGAATTTCAAACCATCCTTTCAAAACATAGGATAGGAGCAATTGTTCAAACTTTTACTAACCAAAGAGGACTTTCTTTCCGTTAGTCCTACAGGAAAGGCAGCTATACGGAGCATAACACTGGAGCAACGAGGCTGGATTCAAGGAAGGAGATCTGAGCCCCATCTTTTCAGTTCTCTCTACCTTCCTCTGGAAGCCAGCTTTGAGGGACTTCCCCCAAAGCCAGTGTGCTACAGCAGAGTCCTAGCTTTTCCCTCCCTGTGACTTGTCACCAGAAGAGATGACAGAGAGCAACTCTCATTCCAAGTTTCTTCATGATTTTGTTCAAAGTAATTATTAATTTCCTACCAGAGCAACTGAGTTGCATTCAGAATAATTCTAGTTATGCACACTAGACTGTGAAACTATTGCTTCAAAAAGGAAAAAAAAATCACTTTTTACTGAGGGAAATGGAATCTTATTTATTCTTCAAATAATACCCAACCCAGGAACCAAACAAGTGTGAGTAAATGTTCCACAGAAGTAAAGGCAGAGCAGTTCACGCTGAGGACACATGGAATTTAGATTCCACAGCGGGGACTTCTCTTTCGTCCCCAACACTTGGGTTCCCAAGATGTCAGGGCAAGCCTTGGCTATTAGTTGAGCCAACTGACGACTGGTCTGATTTCTCTTCCACATCGCACAGACATCTACATTGTTCAACTGAGTTGGCACAGAGATGCCAACATATGTCAGATCTATGGAGAGGGCACCGCCATCCGTGAAACCCTGAAGTTACATACTTCCGGAGGGATCTTAAGTAGGGATGTGGAGGGGTGGATGGCGAGGAGCAGACCAGCGGGGGAAAGCAGAACTAGACCAAATTTTAAGAGGTTGCTGTGCCGTCCCAGCCCCGTTCCAGGTTCTGAGCGCTGAGCGAAGAAGCGTCTGTTTGGATGGAGTAAAAACTTGTTCCTGCTGCACCCACTTTGGCTTTCTCAGAAGCAGCCCAGCCTCGCATCACACGCAGTCAAAATATTTTTCCTTCTCAAGGAAAAGTGGATCCATTGTTATGTCATTAGTTTTGGAATCAGACGTAGAAATGTTAGCAAGAGACCCTGAGCGAGCTCTGCATGACGTGGCGGGGGAGCAGGAAAGTGACCAAAGCTGTAGAGCTGGTGGAGGCTGCGTGCACGCATGATGAGAAAGCACCCCAGCAAACCACAACTCACAGCCAGGGATCAGCCTCCTTCTCAGATGAAACACACTAGGTTTTCAAACAGGGCCTGGTCTCGGTCCCATCTGTCTTAGCCCTGGCTCTGCCCTCCTTCCCCTGAGGAGGCTGTCCATTCAACCAACGGGCCTGACCTCAGCACTGGACAGAGCCAGCTGTCCCAAGGCCGCCAGCTGCTTCGGTGACCTCACATGGGCAGATGGGGACAGCACGGGGATGGCTTCTCCGCAGCCTCTCCATCTCAGCCGCACTGGCCAGCACAGGGATGGAGATCTTACTGCACAAGCAAAGCCCCGCAGCCACTTTCCTGGTGTCTGCCGGCCAGAAGGAGTGGACTGGCAGTGCCAGGCAGAGCAGTGATGCACAGTGGGATCAGGGAGCCGTGTGCAAACAAAACCGACTGGGTGGCCTTTTCCTCTCTGGGTTCTGACAGGAGGAGGAAGCAGACCAGATGATTTCAAAGATACCCCCTCACTACTCCAGAATGCTCTGCAATGGGTGACAGAAGTCACTGGGTGTTTGAAATAAAGGAAGCTGTCTAGGGAAGGTCTATTTAAGCACCATTTATAATCTGCTCTCATCATACCGTAGTCCAAAACCACAGGTGGCTGCGTGGCCTGAAGCAGGGCTAGTGCAGCTCGAGAATTCAACTTCTAATTTAATTCAAAAGTTCACACTTATGACCAATACTCACTTCGGAAAATAAAACACATTCAAGCATGTTTGGAACAATTTGAACATGTCACTACTCTTTTAAGTTTTATGAAATGAAGTACAGGTCCAATATTGCCCATGAAAATTTAGCATCCAAGTTGAGATGCAAAACACAAATTCGTATTTCCAGACTTAATTTTACAACATGTAAATTATCGAAGTAACCAACTTATTGATTTACATTGTAATTTATGTAATAGCTTACTTAGCTAGACTAACTCAAGGTATTATCAATACTTATTATCATTAATACTTTGTTAGTCCAGTTAAGTAAAATATGTTCATTTCTCCCCTCTTAAAACCTTTTCAAATACGGATATTAGAAATCTGAAAAGATACTCATTGACTATTCTACTGGGCAGACTACTTTATATAATTTATTTATATAAAAAAGGGCCCAATTTGCCAGAAATTGTCTTTCTAATAGTACATGTTTTCCTAAGCAGACATCCAAGAAGGGAAACAGGTGCTCACTCTATGAAAAGGTGTCATCCCAGCCCTCAGGCAGCAGAGGCAGGGGTATATGGTGTGCGTGAGGTCAGCATAGGCTACAGAGCCAGACCCAGTCTCAAAGGAAAAGTCATCATCCCACGCAGTAGGCGTTGGTTGACTCTCTGTAAGGGACAGAGTGGCTCAGAGAGAAAGTTTTTATTTCTACAGAATGAAACGTTGAATCAGTTTATAAGTTCACACTTCAGGCTGCCCACGTGGAGTCACAAACACTATGGAGGACCCTATGAAGGCCAGGAGTCAAACTCGCACTCTCTCCTCAGTCACTTTCTAAAAGCAGCATCCGTGTCCCTGTGGACTAGTCACATGCTCTCTCTAGTCCACTCTCTGTGCTGGTAGCTGCGTTTCATCCCTGGGTAACGCACATGAATGAGACTTGGTCTCTCCACTCAGATATCAATGGGAGAGAAACATGAGTCAACTAACAAGTACAACACACAATGGGGCGCAGGAGAGGCAGGGGTGGGGCCCAGGAACAGAAGGAACAGGTTCACTCTCAGAACAATGCCTTCTAGGTCAGGAAAACAGGCTCTTCCCCAGCCACAGAATTTATAATTTTAGGATTTAGCCCTTCACATTCTAGTCAACATAGCCAACTGCTCATGTGCTAAACAGGTGATGGGGAACTAACTCCCTTCATGACTCAGCACTGGTCCTATGATAAGGCAAAGTCTGTTCTTAGAAGATTCTAGTCTGGAGAGCAAGGGTTCAGGGCAGTAAGCAGGTAAGTACACAAAATAATTCACATAGTAAAAAAGTTACTAAGAAATATGGTATGAGTGAACTGAAAATGACCAGATGAAGGAAGAACAATTTAAAAAAGTATTTATTATTTTTATTTTATGTGTATGAGTGTATTGCCTGCATGTATGTACGTGCATCTGTGTCATGCAATGCCCATGGAGGTCAGAAGAGGGTGTCAGGTGCCCTGGAACTGGAGTTACGGACATTGTTAGGCATCATGCAAGTGCCGGGACTCAAACCTGGGTCTTCTGCAAAAGCAGCCAGTGTTCTTAACCACTGAGCCATCTCTCCAGCCCAGAAAACCAATTTTTAATTAACCACAGAGCCATCTCTCCAGCCCAGAGAACAATGTTTTATAGACTCTGATTCTCGTCATTTTGGATTTCCAGGAAAAACAAGTCAAAGGGTGAAGGCGATCGAGCCGGGCGTTCTACTCCATTCAGGCGACAAGTCACCAGAAATGAAAACAAGAAATTCCATCATGAAGCAGATTTGATTGCAACCCATGAAGAGCTTCTCGCCTTGCTCCTGATGAAATTCCAGGAACACACGCACCAGACACACTTTCCCTTCACTTACCTTCTAAACCATCTGGGTCATGAATGCGCTGGTCACTTTTATTAACAACACCTGCTTTTTCTAATTCAACAGTGTGTTTCATTAGCTGGTGTCAGAGGCAAACACTGCACACCGAAACCCAGGCAGACTCTGACCCAGGCCGTCTTAGGTCCCTAACCACACTTAGGATAGGCCTTGACTCCCAGGTGTCCTACAGCCTGGCGAAGCTCCATAATTTCTTTCCTCCATTGCATCCGGAGGCCCGCTATAAACTAGTGCAGCTGAGATTCGTATGATGGGGACTGGAGAGGTGGCTCTGTGGGGACAGCTCATGCTGCTCTGGCAGAGACCTGAGTTTGGGTCCCAGAACAGACATCAGGCAGCTTACAACCACCTATAAGTCTAGCTCCAGAGGATCTGACACCTTCTGGTTCCTGCGGGCACTACACTCATGTGCACGCAGCCACACACACGCACACATAATAATAAAAATAAAACTTTAAGATTTGTATGAAGCGCTCCACAACTTAACAACTTTTTACTTGTCTTTCTGTGATATGTCAGGATCAAGTCACAAACTCCTAAACTTTGACTATTCAAAACACTTTGTTTTAGACATAAGGTTATATGGTCTAGGAGAAAATAGTTACAAAGAAAATCATCACAGGTTGTTTTTTTTTTCTTTAGACAAAGCTCATGTAGCCCAGCAAACTGCTATGTAGCTAAGGATGACCTTGAACTTCTGCAGCCCCGGTCACCACCTCCCAAGTGCTGGATTACATGTATTTGCCACCATGTCAGGATTATAAAAACTAAAAATGGGAACATGTGTTTCAATTTTTCTAATTTCTCTTTAAAGAGGGTGGTGGGGGTGGGGGCAACTGTTTTTCAACCACTAGATATATTTTATTTTTTCTTCAGGTGGGTTTTATAGAGTTTAATGTTTTTAATGTTTTAAATTTAGGAAATTTGAAATACCATCCTCTATTCTATAGTGTTTAATGTTTGACTCTTCCAAGGTCAGCAAAGGTGTTTGCAAAGGGCCAGGCAGTAAACACTCTAGGCACCATTGACCAAGTGGACTGAGGGTCCTGCTGGACTCTGCTGTTAGTGCCAATGTCGCCAGAAACACTATATGACCAGTGAGTGTGGCTCTGACCCAGTAAAACCTGATGGACATAAATGTAAGTTTCGGTATCATTCCTGTGGTTTCTCCCCAACCATTCCCAAATACAAATACATTCTCCACATTTGGATTATATAAAACAAGGCTGGAGTTGGTTCATGGGCCAAATTGTGCTGAGCTCAGATATCACTTGGTTACCCACAGACCATCTGAAGGTCTCTGAGAAAGAGAGAGGACAAAGGCCGATCCGGATGTATGTAATAATTCTATGTACATGAATTTAAAGCACCTATTTGTGTGCATATCCTCAAGGTGCATGTGTGTAAGTACACAGTGTGGATACACAAAGACATGGCACAGAGAGTCTATCCTGTGGATTTGAACAGAGTTTCCACATAGCCAGGGAAAAATACAGTGGCTATGTGAATTTCTAAGCCATACACACAGACAAAAGCTCTAACTTTTTCACTGAATGGTGTTTATCAGGCACATCCTTTACTGAAGCTGTATTATTCATACGTCTAATAAGGACCCCCAAGTCAACAAGCGCCCAGGGCATCTGACTCATGGTCCACACTCCTCCCTCAGATGGAGGATGTTTTGATGCTGTATCTCTCATGTGTCATTTACCGTGATAGACTACTCATGTCCTACGAAGTGACTTTACTTTGTAGAGCAAATATTTAGAAAGTGTCTCTCCTGTGACTGAATTAAGCCTAAAGAAAATTAAGGAGAAAGCCATTTTTTAAAAAAACAAGAATTCTGATTACAGATTTGCATTATTTTATTAAAGGAGCTAAGACTGGAGATACGTCACACTTCATGAATGGAGCGAGGATCTGGAGCCTGAAGGCAGAGAAGCCACAGAAGAAGCAGCTTAGGTCGCTATCTCAAAGGAGACTACTATCCAAACTGGTTCTCAAGGGGAGTGGATTTCCCTTTAAGAAAGATAGCTAGGTCTGCTTCCCCTGATCTCGCCCCCCCCAATCACACATGCACTAAATCTTTATTCAGAGAAACAGAAAGGCCAGATGGTTTTACGGATTAGCTAAGAGGAAAGGACCAAGTTTCGCCTCAAGGTTGTTATTAAATTCGGGCGCAGATTGGCAGAGATACAAAAGCGGGCCATCTGAGAGCTCTTGGGAGTCTTGGTCCAGTTCCTAACGAGCAGGTGTTGACATGGAAAAGGCAGCCTGCACCGTGGGGCCCAGGGGCAGAGGTGAGCTAACCTCCCCGGGGAAGCTCTGCTCACCTGCCCACCATGCTCGATGTGCTAGCCTTTCCTGTGGCAAACCAAATCAAACCACCCATGCAGATTTAAAATCTGGGGGCTGCTCTTCCCAGGTGGTGATTTCACACATGTTCTTCCATTCTAGGAATGGTCAGCAGAGTGCACCTAATTCACACCTGAGCTGAAATGGGGTCCTGAAGGAATCAATACCTGTGGGCTGACATGCTTCTCATCAGACTGCAGACTCTGCTATCTACTTACTGCACAGAACTGGTTGGGACACTCCAACCAACAGGAACGCAACGCATACCAAACCCACAATCGAGTTTTGCTTGGTAGCCAGGATACGGTAACCTCATAAGATTTGGCCAAAGTCTATAGTCTACCAATAAAAAGAGTGCGATTTACCAAATACTATAAACGTATGTGTCACTCTGTCAGTAATCATGCCACTTAGACTAGCAAGGTTGGCAGTTAACACACATCCAATGCTGCATCTATTTGTAACAATAATTTCTCTACCCAGTTCTATTTTTAAAGGCTTCAGACACGGCGGACAGCAGAGTTACACAAAAGGGATAAAAACAGTGACTCTATGTCCCGAAGCCTTTGTACAGGTCTTGTGATTTGTTTTTACAAAACATTTATTTAAAATTTAAAATTATGTGTATGTGTGTGGTGTGGGGCATGTGTGAGTGCAGTGCCTGTGGAGGCCAGAAGAGAGCAGAAGATTCCCTGAACCTGAGTTAAGAGCAGCTGAGAGCCACCCGATGTGGGGGCTGGCAACTGAACTCGGGTTCCTTTGGAAGAGCGGTAAGTGCTCTTACCCCTGAGCCGGCTTTCCAGCACCATTACTCTGGCTTTCTAAAACACAAAAAATCGTATTTATTAAGCAAATAATTATCTTGATCTTTCTGAGTCCTCGTGGGTGTTAACAGCCAACATGCAAACTGTGCAGAAAGCTCTAGGTTTCATAGTCACCACACAGACAATAGAACCAGTCTTCCGCATGAGGAGGCATCCTGAGTTTTACACAAATCTGTGGGTTTGATAAAACTCAAGAAGTCTCATCTGGAGAAGGGCAACCCAAACTGCCAAGGATCCTGTAAAACATGGCTGTGTAAACGTTCACGTTTTCAAAAGCATTCTTGTTGTTAACACATATTCAGTCTAAGAATTTCAACAAGTGGATAAACAAAGGAAAATAAAGATCATTTTAGGCTTGGGGAGACGGCTTGGTGGGTGAAGCACTTGGTGCAGAAGCTTCAGGACCTGAAGTAAATTGTCAGAACCCAACCACGGCGGGAAGCAGGAACATGCATCCGTGATCCCAGAGCTCCAACTGTGAGTCCAGAAGTGAACACAGGGGAAGCCCTAGAGGTTCACACCATAGTGAACAACAGAAGAAAGACCATGCCTCAAATGAGGACCGATCCCCAAGGTTGTCCTCTGACTGCCACACTTGCATTATGGCACATATATAAACATCACACATACAGATCATATTGAACATATTATGCTAATGATACAATACTGCAAAGTCATATAAGTATCTGTGCTGGATAGCTTTAGTGTCAACTTGACACACCTGGGTTGAGGGAGCCTCAATCAGGAAATTGCCTTCATTGGACTGCCCTGTGGCCATGTCCATGGGGCATCTTCTTGATGAGTGATGTGGAAGGGCCCAGCCCACTGTGGGTGGTGCCACCCCTGCGCAGGTGGGCTGTGTGGCATCAGGCTGAGCAGGGGCCAGGAGAACAAGCCAGTAAGCAGCATTCCTCCATGGTCTGTGCTCCAGCTCCTGCCTCCAGGTTCCTGCCCTGAGTTCCTACCTTGGGCTCCCAGATGAACTGTGACCTGGGAGATGTAAGCTGAATAAACCCTTTCCTCCCCAAGTTGGTAGTGGTCAGAGTGTTTTGTCACAGCGATGAAGAACAAACTAAGACAGTATCTAAAATAATAAACTTCAGAAACCAAAGTGTGGAGTGGTGGTTGTCTGGGACCAGGGGAGGTGGGAAAGGTTACTTGCTATTCAGTGGCACAAACTGTCAATCAAGTACGATGAATCATGATAGAGCCGTAACTATAGTCAAAAACACTACAGTGTCCCCTTAAAACTTTGTTCAGAGAGTAGATCTCATGTTAACTGTTCTCACTACAATAAAGGAACAAACAAATGAAAAGCCGTCATTCAAAAGGCAAAGGATAAAGAAAAACTTAACTGGAAGGGAATTAAAAATAACAGCTATAATGCCTCCATTCAGAAACAGCCACTGTTAACAATTCATCTATTCCCTCAAGACTTTCTCGGGCTTATATAAATTTAAATATAATTACTTTTGCCAAAAATATAATCATACAAGTAGTTCTATAATCTTCTTTAATGAACATTTTAAAATTTAAGACTTATTTCTACTTTTATTTATGTGTGTATGTGCAGGCTTTGGTGTGTGTACATGCGTGTATACAGGCTTTGGTGTGTGTATGTTCGTGTATGCAGGCTTTGGTGTATGCACATGAATACAGTGCTCCAGAGGCCAGAAAAGGGCATTGGCTTCCCTGGAGTTAGAGTTGCGGGTGCCATGAGTGACAGGTGATGAGACCCAAACTCAGATCATTTACAAAAATATCAAGTGCTCTCACCTGCTGAGCCACCTCTCCAGCCCTTCTGTAACTTCTAAGTGGTCATATAAATATTCCATGTGAATGTGCCATATTTATAACATGATGCTACAAATAATCATACATTACCAGATTAGTTCACAGACCTATAAGTAACTTAGGATATTTCTTCTAGAAATAGATTCTTGAAAAATGAAAGCAACTTAATGGCTGGGCTTTAGTACATATTTAGGGACTGGTGGGATTAAACTGTATCTCTCCTGTCTCATCCCAACTCCATTTGTTTGTTTTTCTTGTGTATTTTTTCAGGGCTAAGGACTGACCCAGAGCCTTGCTAGGTACTACAGAAGTTGTCTACTACTGAGTTATACTGCAGCATCCATCTGTACTTGTATTTTCTGTGTCAAAAAATTGTTCCTTTGGATAACAAAACAGAAATCTAGTTGAATACACAAGTACTCTAAGGTTAATTGCTTATTTTGGTATCCTACCTATAATTTGTCAACAGTTATAAACTATTTAAGTCCCAGGCTCTAAATTGCTAGCCTTGAGTTGTTTCTTATAAGCTCAAAGTCAGTTATTTCCATAATCACTTCCTCCAGTACTTCATTATAAACTCTTCAGCTATTTGGTTCATATATGGACCAAAAAGTAGCTTGGAATTTGATTAACAGGGAGCTGAGTGGATAATCAAAACATTTAAGGATTTGTAAAACAAAAGCATTAACAACTCAAGTTTCCTTTTAAGGGGTGATGGTTGCTGTTGATGGGATGTAGAAGAGGCTGACCTTCAGTGAGAGAAGGGAGAAATGTGAGGGCTGTGTCAGGGCACTGATGAAGTGAGACACACACCTACTAACCATCGTCCACTTACATCGTACACAAAAGCCCAGTAACAGTCCTCTATGTCCACTTGCTAAAAACCAATGGTAGTCTATTTTTCTATGCTACAAATTTGGATGGTTTTATGACTTTCTTTAGGGCAACAGAATATAAGGAAAACAATTTTATGCTAATCCCTCAAGAGAATTCACGCACTTCTATTCTCTCTAGGAATGTTGCCAAGCTACACTGGTCAGCCTGGTGCCCATGCAAGATGTATCACCCTTTGTCCCCTCCTCCCCAGAGAGCAGTCACCGGAACTCCAGGAGCAGAGCTCCATAGCCAGTCGGTGGGTGCTTAGAGGCTTCTGTGAGCTTGCTTCAACCACAAGAACTGCCAAGTTTATCCTAGCCCAGCTAAGCAGGTACTGTTTGCACCCACTATATTTGGGATGGTTTGTTATGTAGCATGGGTAAATAACACCAAAAAAGGCATAGATTGCGAGTTATAAATATTAAGCATAAGGCAGGAAATATTGTTACGAAGCCCAGAGACATTGAAAAGGTAAGTGAACATTAGAAGCAACTGTCAATAAACCGAAAATTTAGAAGAAATAAACACATCTAGCAAAAATGTACAACTTACTGGCTAGTAAGGTGGCACACACCTGCACAAAAAGCATTTGGGGGGGGTGTCAAGAGGCTCATGGGCTTGAGGCCAGCCTGAACTACATGATGAGACCCTGTCCAAAAAAACCCAGAACAATAGCAGAATCACAGCTCATCAAAACTGACACAGTGAAGAAGAAAATTTGAGAAGTCTATGTTTTCTAAAAAAAATAGAAAATTTTCTAAAATACTATAAAATAAATAGATACCAACTTCTCTCAGATCCATAAATTCAAAGACCACTCAACCATAACTCCAGGAACAAAAGAGACACTGTAAAACTTGCATAAGGATGAAAAGAAGGTAGTGTACCTAAGGCAATCCCAAGAAATGATAAGTTAGAGACCTACGTTACCTAAGCGCAACCTGTGAGATTAAGCAGGGAGACACAATCAAGACAATATTGTTCTATGCGTAAGGAAAAGGGGGGAAATCGATACAACAGAAACAGGCCTATATTCAGGTCGTAAGTTTATTTTCATTAAAAGCAACGAGGCCATTCAGTGGTGAAAGTGGTGTGAACAAGTCGTATAGAATAGAAAAGTCGCACGGATAAAAACTAACCACAACGCCTATGCACTGAAAGTCCTTTAGGAGGAGCCAGACACCTAGATTAGCCACAAAACCGGTTCATTTAGAAGAAAACACACACCACATGGGGACAGGAGATTGTTTTTTTTGAAGATAGGATGATAGGGGCTGGAGAGACAGCTCAGTGGTGAAGAGCACTGGCTTCTCTTCCCAAGGACCTGGATTCGCTTCCCAGGACTGTAACTCCAGTTCCAGAGGATCTAATGACCTCTTCTGGTTTCCACAGGCACTGCACAACATGGGTGCACTTACATACATACAAGCAAAACACCCATACACAAAATAACTACTACAACAACTGTTTCACAGATGACTCAGGGAGCTCAGGGAGTAAAGGCACTTGCCACCAAGCCTGACGACCCGATTCTGATTCCTGGCACCCACATGGTAGAGTAAGAGAATTGATTCCCAAATTGTACACCACCCTCCACAAGTGTGCTATGGCATGTGCACGTGGGTGCCCCCATGCCCAAAATAAATTTATTACATAAATGTAATAAAAATTGTTTCAATTGTAAAGTTTCTGTTTTTCAGAAGCTAAGATTGAAGTCCAAAGTATATATGGAATTCAAACAATCCTCCAGAAAACAACCTAAG
>NW_008340434.1:203935-205249 GCF_000622305.1 Nannospalax galili
TTTGGTCTTTCAATTGTAAAGTTTCTGTTTTTCAGAAGCTAAGATTGAAGTCCAAAGTATATATGGAATTCAAACAATCCTCCAGAAAAAAATCTAAGGGAGTAATGGCAAAAGAAGTCAGTAAATATTTCTCAAAACAAGATATACAAATAGGTATCAGACATATGAACACTTCTCAGTATCATTGGGGAAAGGCATTTGAAACCACAATGAAGTATTACTTCAAAGCTGCCAGAATGGTTACTATAAAAAGACCAAAGATAACAAGTGCTGGAGAAGGTGTGGAGCAAAGCGAACCTTTCTGCGAGAGTTAGTGTAAATCTGCAGCGTCATTATGGAAAACAGTAGTTCTCTCAAAAACCTAGAAGTAGAATTAACATACAACCCAGCCATCTCACCTCTGAGGGTTTATCCAAAACACGTGAAATAAGCAGCCCAGAGACGCTGCTCTCTTTTGTTCGTTTCAGCACTGAAGTCAAAATTCAGAGACAGCTTAAATGTCCTTCATGAGACAGACAGATGAAGGACCTGTGCTGTGTATGTGCCCAACAGAGTACTACTCAGCCCTAAAAAGGAAAGCAATGCTGATGTTTGTAATGCTATGTTATGTTGGAACTGGCCAGCATCACGCTTGTCAGCGAGCCAAACAGAAATACGAAACACAAGAGATTTTTGCAAATGAAACTTTAAACAGAATCACAGAGCAGAGGCCAGAATGAAGGAGGCCAAGTGGAGGAAAAAGGCGGTGCGCTGGTCCCCTTCCTCCACGCTGAGATGAAGTGCCCAGCAGCATCAGCTTAAGGAAAGACACTTATTTTGGTTCATAGTTTGAGCAGATAAAGTCCATGATGGAGGGGAGCCTTGGGGCAGGAGCATGAGGGTGCTGGTCATTTTGTGCCTCAGTCAGGAAGCAGAGATGGTGAATGCTGACCAGTTTCTCCTGTCCTTTTAATTCAGTCCAGGTTCCCATCCCATGGGATGAGGCCACTCACATTCAGGGTGAATCTTCTTTTCTCAATTAGCCTCTCTAGGAATACCAAGACACACCCAGAGACGGTTCTCCTGTCCTTTTAATTCAGTCCAGGTTCCCATCCCGTGGGATGAGGCCACTCACATTCAGGGTGAGTCTTCTTTTCTCAATTAGCCTCTCTAGGAATACCAAGACACACCCAGAGACGCGTCACAATTAATCTGAGGCATTCTAGACAGAGGGCTAGAGGTGTCAGGCAGGAGGAAGAATTTTACTTTTTATTTTCCTTTGAAAAGTATCAGTCACACAGCTGATGAGTTCAGATAACAATTCAGTGTTGTGTA
>NW_008340434.1:205607-227211 GCF_000622305.1 Nannospalax galili
AATAATTTTATATTGCATAAAAGTCATGCCACTTTATATCCTATACATAAAGATAACTGTAATTAATAAAAGATGAAAATTAAAGTGCATAGGCCACAGCTGTGAGACTACTTCCAAAACTCTAACAAATCATCTATGTCCCTCAAGTACAAATGACTCCAGCAAAGCAAATAGACAGGGCGAGAAAGGAGAGACAAATAGAGCCTAGGTAGTAGAAACAGCAGAGGGAGTCGTATTAGTCCAAAAACCTACTGGAAAATGACAGGTACACTATCTCCACATGAATCCATGTGTACAGCTGAAGGCTACATAACAAGAAACAGTGCCAGACAGGAGAACCCTCAATTTGAGTTGATGGGAAGGGTAGTCGAAGAGACTCTCAATACTACACAGGTTACTGCCATAGTCCTTGATGGCCTCCCAAAACTTGATGGTAAAGACCCTATTACTGAAGACAGGACATGCTTTGGACACAGGATTTGGAGCAATGGAGCTGGAACTGATCTGGAAGCCACCTCCCCTGAAGGCTAGCTCTTATAGCTTTAGAGAGCACTATACAAGCTTCTAAGGGAGAGCATGAATGAATGGTCCAACCTCAGCTTTAAGCCCTAAAAAAGCCCATCAATGAGCAGCACAGCAAACACATTGGTGCAGTAGTGGTACTATTATCTTGGGGATAACCAACAGCTTCCTAATTGGACTCAAAGTCTACTCAATGGGAGGAAACTCATGTGTGGTACTGTAAACCTAGCTGGTAACACATAGCTGGAGAGGTCATAGATTTTAGAGAAAAATCCAAGGCAATCACATCCCTAGACAAATGTAATTTCTTATTGCAAAATATGAATCCTTAAGTTTATAGACAAGTATCCTAGTCACCACCCATCAAAGAAGCTTCTTTTTCAAGAGACAGAGATAATTACAGAGTTCCACAACTGGTCACACACACACACAGAGTCTCTGTGAATGGCCCAAGCCTAAGTGGCACATCTACACCTAAGGCTCACAGAACGTAGAACAAGGGATGAAGAGAACACGAATGTATCTCTCAATCCTCATCAATGACGCTCCCTCACATCACAGAGGGCCAGGAACACAAAAGGCCACAAACGGCCAAAGCACAGAGAATAAGAGTCAGCAGAGTGTGGATCCTTGGACAGGACTCCTGTATTGAGTCCACCCACCCAGGGCTCAGGAACCATTGCAGAAGAGGGGGCAGAAAGATTGTAAGGGTCAGGGAGGAGGTACAGGACCATACGGAAATAGTCCTAAAGGCTTCTGGGACCCTTCTCATATGAATCTAAAGCAATGGTGTCAGCATGAACAAGACCCACAGAAACTTAAGCAGACAGAAACCCAGCAGAGAACTGTGGAAATGAACAGCAGGCTCCAATCTTAGCCAAAGAATTGTTGGCAGCTGATCACTGCTGGGTGAGGAAGAGCTGATCATCTTAAAGGGAGGGACTCTAGATAGGCTGACTAGATCCCAGTGGATGAACTTGCACTGAGGGACGTCTGGGGACACTAACTTTACATGATAGGCCTTAACACAAATGACTGCATGAACTCCAGTGGGGGCTAAAAGGAGTATAAAGATGACTTTCTGTATGAAATACACAAAAATTCAATAAAAAATTTTTTAAAAAGAATGCAAAAAAATTTTTAAAGGACAAGGAACTCAGTGGAAAGTGAAGACAAGGGGCTGGGAGTGTGACGCAAGGCAGAGCTTGTTCACCGTGCAGCAGGACCTAAGTTAGATCCCCAGCACTGCATCAACAGAGATGACTTTGACACCTAACAAATGCCCAGTATATGCAAAGTTGCTCATCTTTATTGGTCATAAGGGAGAACGCAAATTCAATGCACTACAGTGAGACGCCATCATCTACCAGAAAGGCTCAAAATGGGAGGCTGGAGAGAGCGCTCAGCAGCTAAGCATGTGTACTATTCTTCCTGAGGACCCAAGTTTAGTTCCCTGCATTTTGTCTGGTGTATCACAGCTGCATGTTAGCTCTGGCTCCAGCGGGATCTGATGCCTCTGGTCTCGTCAGGCACCTGTGCTCAGTGGCACAAACTCACACACAAACACATAATTCAAAATAAAATAAGTCTGGTAAGGATCACAATTTAATACATTGTTATCGGAGGATGTGCAATTAATTGTACAGCTACTCTGCAAAATATGTTTCTTATAAAATAAACACCTTCCTGATAACTCAGAGATTCCATTTGAAAAAATTAGTGACTGCTAATGCACATCACTGTGTGGAAAATGAGCCTTATACAAACAGACCTGTGCCATATAGTTCCATTTAAACGAAGTCTGAAACAGGCAAACTATATGGGAAAGTGGAAATGGGGGTTGCTTCTGGGAACGAGGTGAAGGGGGACTTGACTGGGAAGGCACATTTTTCTGGATAATCATTCTGAAGAACTTTGACAAGGGTATGTGTTACCAAGTTGATGTACTCACCAAAATTATCAAATGGTACATTTATTTTTGTGTATGTGTATATATAGGCAGGTACACACACGTGCATGTGGGGGTGGAGGCCAGAGAATCATACATGTCGTCCTTAGGAATGCAGTCCATTTCCTTTGAGACCGGGTCTTCTCATTGGTCCAGAGCTCACCAATTATGCTGGATGGTCAGCAAGGCCCAGGGATCCTCCTTCTCCACTTCCCCAACACGAGGACTCTAAGCATGTACCACCAAACCAGGCACGAAGAAGTGATTTGTTTATTTTTTATGTGTATGAATGTTTTGCCTGATTGAACATAAGTGCACCTATGTGTGCAATGCCCCCAGAGGTCAGAAGAGGGCATCGATCTCCTGGCACTGGAGATATGGACAGCTGTGAGCAGCCTTGCTGATGCTGGGAATTGAATTTGGGTCCTCTGCAAGAGCAGCCAGTGCTCTTAACCGCTGAACCACCTTCCCAGCCCCTCATACCCAGCATGTTTATCTGGGTCCCAGGGGTCAAACTCAGGTCCTCACACTTGGTAAGGCAAGCACTTTACCACCGAGCCATGCTCCCAGCCCCAACAGTGCATTTAAATTTTATTCATTTCACTGTGTGTAAATTTCACTCTAAAAACAGGAGAACAAATCCATCCAGGCCCATACATCTTCAGATTCTATACCTTCAGATTCTATACCTTGGGATTCAACGACTAGCAGAAGAAAAATATTTTTGGAAAGCACTTGTTGTCTGCATTGAATATTTACACGCTTTTGGGATCTGCCTATTTCCACGTGCCCACCCACTTCCAATACTAGGTTACCAATACATGCAACCTGTGTGGCTTTTTATGTGGGTTCTGGGGATCGGAACTCAGGGCCTGAGGCTTGTGTGGTAGGCACTTTACCTGCTCAGCTGTTTCCCCAGCCGCCACCCCAACCACTTACAGGCACTTTGCAAAGATTTTTTTTTTAAACAGGTTACTAGGCAAAAAGTATTATTAACCTTCCTGAACAGTCTCAAAACCTGTATCATAACACAAGATATAGTGAGCATTTATTAAGTGGCAGGCACTACGCTAGCAAATTCCCACATTTGCTCAGTGACTCCTTAGTATGGAATGCCTGCTAAGCACCAGGATTTACATAAGTTATCTATTGGATGTGTGCCCAAATCCTGTAAGGCAGGTATTATGAATCCCATCTTAAAGAGCGTAAATTGAGACTCAAAACTGATTAAGTGCCTGCAAAGGTCATCTGGCTTAGATGTGGCACTCTACATCTAGCAAATTACCCTGAAGATTTGGAATAAATGTTGGGTATGCACATGTCACCTTTTCCTTCTCTTTTAAAAAATATTTTATTATTTTTATTTTATGTGTATGTGTGTATTGCCTGCATGTAGGTAAGTGCACCCGTGCCGGATTTGAACCCAGGTCTTCTGCAAGAACAACCAGTGTTCTTAACTGCTGAGCCATCTCTCCAGCCCCACCTTTTCTTTTTAAAAAATATTTTATTCTTCATTTTTTATTTTATTTGATGTGTATGAGTGTATTGCCTACATGCATGTAAATGCACCTGTGTCATGCAATGCCTATGGAGTTCAGAAGAGGGTGTTGGATCCCCTGGAACTGGAGTTTCAGATAGTTGTTAGCTGCCATGTGGGTGCTGGGAATCAAACCCAGGTCCTCTGCAAGAGCAGCCAGTGCTCTTAAGCACTGAGCCACCTCTCCAGCCCCACCTCTTCAATTCATCTGCCTTTTACAGATACATTAGCTCTGCTTCTGCCACTGGTTATCATCGGCCAAGGATAGGACCAGGAGGCTTTCTCCCTGGAACTGTCCTTACCCTCATCCTGTGTGCAGCAGAGACCGGTGGTTTTGACTGGTTCTTGCCCTACCCCCACTGCCATCTGTTCAAGCAACTTATGTCCCAGCACAACCCCCACATGCTGTTTTCCCATTTTATTCCTGGATTCTCTGGATAAATCTGTGGGCAGCAATAAAATCAGGCACTCCCTGTCCTTGGAAACACCCTCTCCACCCTCTTTGAACTTGTGACTTCTGCCACTGTAACCAGAATGACTCTAGTCAAATAACAGGAGCTCCAGAGAGAAAAGGGGGCACCAAGCCCTCCGCTCCTTTGGGAAATAGCAGGCAGTCTGCAAGGGACACATCCTCCCAGAGCACAGGGTACACCCGGCGCTCACTGAGCCTGACAGGGAAGGTTCTCCGGCAACCTTGCCTCCCAGGGCTTCTGAGTCTTCTCCACTAACTCACACCCTCCCAGAAAAGGCAAAGCATCTGAGATCAGCTAATAACACTGGCACATTAACTAATTAGCAAAAGTAAGGAGCTCGGAAAACAAACAGGCACACAGCAATGCTATCATTACGTGGGTTCTCCCTGATGGTGATACATCCAGGGAGCACTGTGAAAGGACCCTCACAGGAAGCTGCAGGCTGACCTCAAGCTCCTCTTTCTGAAAGGACATGGTTATCCCTACAGTGAGCATGAGACCCGACTTCTTCTGCTTTTTAAAATGTGCTTCAGGACTGGAGAGATGGTTCGGCAGTTAAGAACACTGGTTGTTCTTGCAGAAGACCCAGGTTGAATCCCAGTACCCATGTGGCAGCTAACAACTGTCCGTAACTCCAGTTCCAGGGGATCCAAAAGCCTCTTCTGTTCTCCATGGGCATTGTATGACATGGGTGCACTTACGCTAACAACTGCTCCAGTTCCAGGGGATCCAACAGCCTCTTCTGTCCTCCATGGGCATTGTATGACATGGGTGCACTTACGTACATGCAGGCAGTACACGCATACACATAAAATAAAAATATTTTAAAAAATAAAATAAATAAAAATTTTGCTTCAAATGCAAGAGTCTCCCTTCAGAATTGTAACCACATGGCATCCTTTTGTAGTCCTTGAGAGTTTTCTTCTTAAAACTTGCCTCCCAACCCAAACCAACTCTTCCAGTTTGAGACAGACTAAGAGGAAGTGGCAGCTTCACTGTAACCTTTTCTCAGTCATTATCAGTGGCTCTGTTCTGAAAGGAAGGTACAGAAATATCCCTGGGTATACTACAGTGACTGTATCTCAGTTGGTAAAGTGCTTGCTTAGCACGCACCAAACCCTGGTCCACAATGCCATGCCACAGAAACTGGGCATGATGGTAGACATCTGTAATCCCAGCACTTGGAAAGTGGAGGCAGGAGGATCAGTTCAAGGTCATCCTCAGCTACACAGTGAGTTAGAGGCCAGCCTATGACATGTGAGACCCCACTGCAATATAAAACAAAGCAAAGGGCTGGAGAGATGGCTCAGTGGTCAAGAACAAGCACTGCTCTTACAGAGGACCCAAGTTTGGTTCCCAGCACCCACATCAATCAGCTCACAATCACTTGTGACTCCAGCTCCAGGAGGTCTGACACCCTCTTCTGGGCTCCTTTGGCACCTGCACGTATGTGCACACACCCACATGCAAAACTGAAAAAAAATAAAATCCTAAAAATAAAAACCAAACCAAACCAAACGACAAGAAAAACCCAAGAATCTGGAAAGGAGGCTCGTACACAGGACTTGTGTCAGGGCCTTAACACCTCTCCATTTCCTTTGCAGAAAGAGCCTGCTTTTCCGGGGATTGTGAAAAGCCCTGGTCTCCATCCTGAGGTCCCACTTCCCACTCCATGCTCTCGAAGCTGAAGCCACCTCATCCACACCCACAGCTTCAATTATCACCCACTTCAGATGACTCACAGCCCAGACCGCTCCTCTGGGCTTCTGACCCAGAAATTCAACTGCCTATTCGAGACTTCCTTTGGCTGTATCAAATTTGTAATCTAAAAATACTCATAAGATGTGCCTCCTACATGTCTAACACTGTCCTCCTCTCCAGGAAAGACATCATCTCCTGCCCCTCCCTTTTGCCATGAGTCTCATGGTGGGACCTCAGGGTCCTTCAGCATCACCCTGTGCATGGTGACCTCTCCACACACACTGCAGCCACTGTAGTCTTCTCCCAGCGCTTCCCTCTCACCTCTGCCTCCACTCTGCACCTACACGATGCCGCCACAGCTGTCAGGAGCGAGCTCAGGTCCTACTTTCAATACCGACTTGGTAAATTCCTCCCCGCTATGGGTTCTGTAGTACCGCACACCACCCTTTAAGGCCACCAGTCAGAGTCACAACATCCCATGCTCCGTGTCTCATTCTTAAATACCTGACTTCACTACAGTTTTAGTTCCAAGGTAGAAGAGACAATATGCTTGGTTTGTTCCCAAACCTATCTCACAGAGCTTAGAGTGCTTGATATTCAACAGGCAATTCTTATAAAATATAAAAGAAAAGGAGAGGGGAGGGGAGGGGAGGATAGGGAATAAAGCATCCTGGACAGATGCTCTCCGCGCAGCTCCTTCCTCCGCGCTGGGCTACATCTCCATCGCCCTTCTCGCCCTCCTTCTTGATGGGTGAGGGCGAATGACCGAGGGCGTGTGTCCGGAAGGGCAGTTGTTCCTCCGAGGGGCAGGGCCTGCTGGTTGGCTGCGGAGAGGGCGCTGTGGGCCGTCAGCCAGCAGGAGCGTTGGCGCCATCTTGGAAGCAGGGGAGTGGAAAAAACGGCCCCAGTGTCCTCGCCTGCGTGGACTCGAGACCGGGCCTTAAGTACTTGGAGCGAAACTGCAGGCCATGGGGTGTGGGGGGCTGGGTGCGATCTGGTACGGCAGGCCGGGCGTGCGGCTCCGGGTGTGTGCCTTTGTAAATCACTCTATTTCCCCCACCCAGGATATAAACTATGAAAAATTCAGAGAAAGATGTGTGATATGGTTTGTCTAATAACATCAGGATCAAGGGACCCTAAGAGAACTCGGGAGACAGGGCAGAAAGGTAGGCAACAGATGTGACATGGGGCATCTCTGCCTGGGGAACTGTGGGACTATATCCCTCCCCTTCCCTACTCTCTCTGGCTATTGATCAGGTACCAAAGATTAAGTGAGGTACTCTGAAGGACTGATGGAATCCCAAAGTGGAAGGGACCTGGTCTCCACATACCTCCCTGTCAATCCACACCAGACTGCAGTGTGAACCAGTTATAAGCCAAGTGAGGTTAGACTTGGCTGCTTCAGCAATCAGATTACGCTCACAGAATAGGGACAAGAAGGGATGTCAGCTACAGCTCTCTGTAAATATTTTTATACACAATATTTTCTTTTTCTCAGTTGGAAAAAAGAAACAGAAGTTAGTTTAACTATGTTTAAGACTCAGGAGTAAATATGCTTCCATCTGAA
Source organism: Nannospalax galili (assembly GCF_000622305.1). Lineage (NCBI taxonomy): Eukaryota > Metazoa > Chordata > Mammalia > Rodentia > Spalacidae > Nannospalax > Nannospalax galili. The sequence goes on from NW_008340434.1 coordinate 213,356, forward strand.
AGGTATAAGTGGTGGGTAGCTGTCAAACATTTGATCGAGACAACGGAATGCTAAACTTCTCTAAGTCAAAATAAGCTGCTAAGCTATGAAGGCAAAATAAATTCTATTTGGGGTTTTTTCTTGTTGTTGTTTTGGTTCTGTTGTTTGGTTTTTACTAATTTTTTTATGTGGATGAGATAATGACACCACCACGGAAAAAAAAAAACAAACAAAAAAAAAAACAACCAAAAAAACTTCCAGTAGGTCGTCTGCTTCTCAGCCCCGGAAGTGGGCTCCACCTTACCAGCCCTGGGGACATGCAGACACAAAGGAACTACAGTGACCAGAGAGAAGCCAGACTCCTGACTGAACCTCCCCAGCCAGAAACCAAGTGCAGCCAAGAGCTTTAGCTTCCACATTCCAAAGTATAGAATGAGGCGGAGGGGCTGGAGGGATGGCTCAGCGGTTAGAACACTGGTTGTTCTTGCAGAAGACCCGAGTTTCGAATCCCAACACCCACATGGCAGCTAACAACTGTCCGTAACTCCAGTTCCAGGGGATCCGACAGCCTCTTCTGTCCTCTGCAGGCATTGCATGACACGGATGCACTTACCTACATGCAGGCAATATACCCGTACACATAAAATGAAAATACTAAATAAAATATTTTTAAAAAAGAAATGAGGTACAGAAGGAATTCAGCCCCTTATTCTTACAGAGGTGAAACAATCACTTGCTGCTCAAACTAGATTTTGCTACCTAATTAATAATATAAACAACAAAATAATAATAACAACAATACTGACCTGGCAAGATATGGGTCCAATAGTGGCGTGAGTGTTGTGGGGTAACCGACTGCCTTCTGATTGGCTTGAAGAACTGCCCCACAGAATGAAACTCATACCTAGCACTGTCAAATCAGTCTAAGAACCTGTGGCCCAGAGTTCATAGGCCTTAGGGGAGAAGCAACTACTATTGTTTTGCTAAATAGACACAGTATCAAACTGCCTTCTAAGTATGTGTCTCTGAACACACAGACCAATGCAGTTCTGATCCTCATCAGATAAACATCATTGTGCAGTAGGCAGAGGTTAACACAGAGATTCACAACTGGTCAAAGTCCAGGGAATAAGTGGAGTGATCATCGATAATGAGATCTCTATATCACCTCCTTGCCTCAAAGCTCAGGATCACTGAAGAAGAGAGGCAGAAAGATTGTAAGAGCCAGAAGTCAGGGAGGCTGGGAGTGCCTTCTGGTCATGACAGGACCTCTGCATTCATGAGCTCACAGCAGCTGTGGCTGCCTGTGCAAGACCTGCACAAGATCAAGCCAGTCAACATTCCATTGTGGAGAGGAGGGGCTCATGAGCTCCCACCCTCAGCTAAAGTATTATTTGATAGTTGATGGCTTTTAGGGGAGGGACAGTCAGTTCCCTTTAGCAGTGTGGCCCCTGGTAGGTTGACCATACACCAGAGGATTCTCAAGGAATAAATTATACTAAAAATAAGGAAGAACTAAAGAGCCAGGGCACTTGACTTAGTGGTCCTATAAATTGTCTTAAAGAGATAAAGTACTATTAATCTCTAATTGTCTGTGCACTGTTGAAAAATATTAATAGAAAAACAGAGTAAATATGGGAAAATGAATGGAAAGAGAGGAAATGTGCTCTGACAACAGCTAGAGAAGGAGCAAGAGGGGGGATCGCTGCCCCCTCAAACTAGTAAGGAAGCATTGGGGTAGATGTTCGCAGCCACCAACAGGTGAAGGATGCAGGGTGGATGACTGTGTGTCACCGTGACCACCCACTCAGTGCATGTGTCATTGAGGTGTTTCTAGATGTGAGCATTTGAGCTGCTGCACTTGGCCCTCTCCATCCCCATCATGAATTTAGTTGTAAAATGTCTCTCCACAGGATCATGTGCTTTTGATCACTTTAATCTCAGCTCGTGGGACTGTTTGGTGAAGAGATGAAAACTTTAAGAGGTAGAGCAGGAAGTGGGTGACCAGGAGGCAGGCCTTGAGGTTTAATGCCATCTTGTTTCAGGTTCTGTTTAGAGGTAAAGACATGAGGAGAACAGGTCACATGCTCCTTTCCCTATGCTATCCCTCCAGGATGGATTGTCCCCTCTCAAACTGGGAACCAATCCTTCCTCCCTTGTCAGGTGTCTGATCACGCCAACAGTAAAGTAACCAATACGGGGGCGGGAGTGGTGTCCAATTCCTTAAGCTCCAATAGAACAAAAAGACAAAAGGAATTTACTTCTCTTTGATTGCTAGAAGTGGTATATTGATATCCAACTTGTTCTCAGGCATTCAGGTCCTAAGAGCCTGAGCACTGCTTCGCCAGTTCGTTCCGACCTAAGAGCCAGCTCTCTGGCCTTTGGATTGAATGGCACGACTAGCAATCTTGGGTCTACAGCTACAGATACAGATGCTTAGCATCCATAATCGAGCCAATTTAGTTCTGTTTTATATAGACACACACTCACAGGCTTGTTCTGTTTCTCTACAGAAGCGAGATCAAAGCACTATGGACCATTTTTTTTTAATCTGTCAGAGCAGGAGAGGCTCAGCAGTTAAGGGTTCTTATAGGGGTTCAGCTCCCAGCACTCACATGGTGACTAACAACCATCCATAACTCCGGTTCCAGGTTATTCAACACCCTCTCCTGACCTCCACAGGCACTGCACTCAGGGGCACACTTACATACAGGCACAAAAAAATCTAATTGGGAAGGCTGAGGTATGGCAGATCCTGAGAACTCAAAAACTGTTTACCTTTCTCACTGTGCCATCAAGAAAAGTATAAAAATATATTTATCAGATCCATTTTTACTGCTCTAATCACAGACTATTTAAGATTATAATCATTTTACTGAGCATTTTTCATCTCTCTCTAAAGCTACTTGAAGACAGAGTCTACACCTCGTTTATCTTTTTATTCCTATCTAGTGTCGCAATACCTTGTACACAATCAAGACTTAATAAATAATTGAGGGAGTTAACGAATTGATAAAAGGATGGCTTCAACACTACACCGGCCCCTTAATCATCTTTGTTTCCAATTTGTAAAACAGTAAAATCTGCCTTACAAAACTGAGCTATGAAGTAAAAAGTAATTATCGCCTTTCTACGACACTAATCTTGAGCCCCTTCATAAAAAGAGATTGTTAGTAAAGTCTGACTGCGGTCTTCCTTTCTCAAGTTTTATGGTCTCAAGTGAAGACTCCATTTTGGCTAATTTGCTGAAGGAGTTATCACATTTATAACAGAGGTCTGTTTCCTCTCCTGGTGTTCTGGTGCTTGGTGCAATAGTGAGGAATCAATGAGGTGAAAGAGAGCGTGGTACCAGATGATTCTGTGTCAGCATCCCCACGTGCCGTAGCCGCAACTCTGCAGAGGAAGTGTTTAGAAAGACGATAAAACACAATACCCCCAAGCTTCTTCTGATCCTCAGGGGACAGTATAGTAATCTCTATGTTCCATCGCTTGAATTCCAAAACAGCATCCTTCACCACTGTATATCCTGTCAACCTTTGGGAAACCATGGCAAGTCTGTAAACTCAAGTATGCGATTCTGCAGACACACAGAAAATTAATGATTACCTCGGCCAGGAGGAGTGGGAATGTTCTAATCAGAATGGTGCTGAGTATTCAATAGATATTTAATTCTAAAAGTTATGTTTCAGTTAAGATTTAGTTTTTATGATTTGTGTGGGTGCGTGTGTGTGTGTGTGTGTGTGTGTGTGCGCGCGCGTGCGCCATGTTAGTGTGGGTGCCTGCAAAGGCCAGAAAGGGGTGTTAGATTCCCTGGAGCTGGAGTTACAGATAGTTGTGAGCCTCCCATCTTGGATGCTAGGACCCCAACTCTGGTCCTCTGCAAGAGGACCTGTTCTTTACTGCTGAGTCATCTCTCTAGCCTCCTAAAACATCCTTTTTTTTGAGACAGGGTTTACCTGTAGCCCCAGCTGACTTGAAACTTGCTATGTAGACCAGGGCGGCCTCAATCTCACAGAGATCCACCTGCCTTTGCCTCCCAAGTACTGGGATTAAAGATGTGTACCACCACACCGGGCCTAAAACATAAAGTGCTGTAAGTTATAATGAAAATATTGATATTATAGTACAGACGCCAGGGTTTCAATTGCAAGATATTTCTAGCTTGGGAGGCATGGTTTCTATTATTGTCAAGCTCAGAGCAGCGGCATTTTCCTTAGGAACATTCACACTTAACAAATGAATAAGGTCTTTGCAGCCTGTTCCTTTTTTTTTTTTTTTTTCTCCCCTCAGTGACTGCAGCCTCGACCTGACTCATCATTTCTGAGCAGGGGACCTGCAGCAGTCTGTAAACTGGCTTTTCTATAGCTAACCTCGTCCTCCTGAAATGCACTGGCCAGGTCACCGCCAAACCCAGTCATCTGAAACCCAATCCTGATTATGCTTAAAAAGCCTTCGCCAAGGCAGCTCTTGCAGGGCCTCAGCACACACCAACCACGCAGGTTCACACATCTGAGCCTTCCCAGACCCCAGTGCTTGACTCGGACATCCCACTGCTCATCAATGAACCTGCCAGCACTGTATTACCTGGGCCCACAGAGCAATGCCCATGGGAGTCTTCCCACACCAGGCTGCCTGGCCACTCCCTCTCCTCCTGTTCTGGTTGAGCTTTCTACACCATAAACATCACCTGCTCAAGTCTCATCTCTGGCCCTTCAGGACAATGGATTTTATATTCATTTTTTATTCATAATGCCCAGCACCTAAACTGTTGAGGATTAAATCTAAGATTATTTAAAAATAAAATCGCCCAAAATGAGAAGATCTGGGCTGGCAGGTTCAGGAAAAAAAATACATAAATAAAAATGCAGAATTCTCAGTTAAATCTCAGCATCAAATAAAGAGGGAATAAGTTTTAAGTATAAATTTGAAGCAAATATTGCATATTTATATAAGAAAATTATTTATCTTAAATTCAAATTTAAATGAGTGTCCTCTATGTACTTGGCAGTCCTAAATAGGGATGTTCAGGTAACTTAAAAATATTATTGAAAAGCTTTATTGATTGATTTCCTCAAAGATATGAGGCACCCTGACCTTTGAGAAGTTCCACTCAAATACATGATAATCAGGGTCTAAATATGTACTTAATCTTTTCATGGCAAAAACATCAGAGCCGAATTTATTTTTACAATCTCTAACAGAAGAAAATACTTCTCTCATAGTGTTTTTAATTAGAAAAATAAATCAAGCATTAAACTTAATTTTTTCATTTATTTTATTTATTTTGTCGGGGGGGGTGGGCATGCATGGCCATAGTACCTGTATGTGGATCAGGGGACAACTTCAGGGTGAGTTCTCTCCTACCACCATGTGTGTCTCAAGATTCGAACTCAGATGGTTAGGCTTGATAGAAAATGCCTTTAACCCTCTGAGCCGTCTTGCTGGCCCCTGAAAACCACAAGTTTTAGATTGAAATAAAAACTCCCAAATTGTCTCAGAGACAATGTATGACTTCGATGTTCTGCAGGTTATCAACAGGTGAGTTCTTAAACAAAACTGAAATTTTTAGGAACATTTATCTCACAACGTTGACAAAAAAATCCACTGAAAAGAAATGAATTTAATAGAAAATCACTGGGCTCGGAGCTCGTGAACTTCATCTTAGCCCATCTTCATTAGTAGCCTGAAATGTGAACCTGGGCATAGCATGTAGCTCATTCTTTATACTAGAAGAGTGGTTTTTAAAGGCTTTTAGGCGTCCCCTCTCTAGCAGTCTGTAACATTGAGAAGGTAAAGTTTCAGGCCCCTGATGGAGGAATGGGCCCAGGCCCTGAGTCAGTCGACCCGGCTCTACTCCCATGTCAGCTGGGAAACTTGCCTGTAGTGAGTGCAACCAGCCTCCAGAGCAGGTGGAGAGTAAGTCTCTGTGCAGTCCACTTCAGGAGCCTCTGAGCCTTACATTCCCCCCGAGGTCCATCTCACTTCGGCTGAAGTAACAGCACTAAAGACAAGAGAATCTGAAAAGCCAAGAGTCAGTGCCAAGGTGGGGTGAAGCTTCTCCAGTAAAGAAGGAAACCGGGTGCCTCTGCCTAGCTAACACAGCCTTCTGCTTTCTGCTCCTTCCTCCTCTTCACTTCCTTCCTTCGGACCCAAACACAGGACATCAAGTCCCATCTTCTGTTAGGGCCACACGGTCCCAAGGTCATAGACCCTAGTAAAATAAAAGCATCAGAACACAACAGAGTAACCGCAGCATTCAGCTGTGAACATTATGCTCGCTGGCCTCTCTGGGCCTTGGTTTTCTTTCTACACAACTTTGAGTATGTCTTCCTGTGGCCGTCACCTCTACTTTCCCAATGGATTTCAATTCCAACTGTAGTAAACTGATCAATGATTTCTCATTAAGTAAGGACAATGAAAGAATGTAATAAACAAGCCCAACTCTGCCACTAAGGAAAATTCTGTCCTGGTCCCTCTGGAGGGTGGGCAGAAACAAATGAGCTTCATGTACCCAGCATCTCAGCCACAGCAGAGACAATCCCACGAGGGTTCCCAGTCACCCACGGTAGGTTCTTTTCCTCATACCATAGAGGTTATTTTATTACCCAGTTTATTAACTATCCATATGAAACTGCTTAAAAACAGGATAAATGCCATGTAAACAAATCATTCACTATCTTTTTACTATGCAAACACCACTTTCACAGCACTGACCCCTGGGAAGTGCCTAGAATGGAGGGAGCAACTGTCTGCAGAATGGAAGAGAGGAGGTATGAGGTTTGGGAGTAAGCACAGGACAGAAAGTGAGCCCAGTCTGAAGGCCAGAGCCACGTCCCTTCCCAAAGCATAAGGAGCACAGCTCAGTGTGTCATATGAGTGAAACAAGATTCCACCTTGAACACAAGCAGACATTTCAACTGGTCACACACAGATACTGTCTGTGAATTATCCAAGCCTAAGTGACACATCTCCAATGCAACCTCCACACTGAAGATTCACAGACCATAGAACAGGGGTAAAGAAGAGGACGCGACTGATTCTCTCAGCTCTCATCAACGAAGCTCCCTCATGCAACAGAGGGCCAGGAACACAAAAGGTCACAAACGACCAAAGTGTAGAGAATAAGAGTCTGCAGAATGCTGGTCCTTGGACAGGACTCCGATATTAAATCAAACCACCCAGGGCTCAGGGACCATGATTGTAAGAGCCAGGGAGGAGGTGCATGACTCCTACAGGCTCCTGGGACCCTGCTCATACGATTCTACAGCAATGGTGTCAGTGTACTCAAGTCCCATGCAAACTCGTGTGGATAAAAACCAGCCTAGAACTGGGAAAATGGACAGCTGACCCCAATCTTAGCTGAAGAAATATTGGCAACTGATTACTGCTGGGTGAAGAGGAGCTGATCTTCCTAAAGTGAGGGACTCTAGATAGGCTGACTAGACCTCAGTGGATGGACTTGCTCTGAGGAACATCTGGGGACAGTAACTTGACACAATAGGTCTTAACACAAATGACAGAATGTATGAATTCCAGTGGGGGCTATGGGAGGTGCCAGTGGAGGCTATGGGAGGTGCCAGTGGGGACGGGGGTATAAAGATGATTAAGATTGATTGAAATGTTCTGTATAAAATATACAAAAATTCAACAAAAAAATTAAAGAAGGGCTGGAGAGATGGCTCAGTGGTTAAGAGCACTGACTGCTCTTGCAGAGAATCAAGGTTCGATTCCCAGCACCCACATGGCAGCTACGAACCATCCTTAACTCCAGTTCCAGGGGAATCCAAGGCCCTCTTCTGACCTCCACAGCACTGCACAACACGGGTGCACTCACATACATGCAGGCAATATATTCATACACATAAAATAAAAATAATAAATAAAATATTTAAAAAGAAAAACAAAACAAACAAAAAGAGAAATTCAACTTCACATAAGCATGTCAGTGCCAGCGAGTGTGTACTCCCTTGGACATTTTCTCTTTTAGGGATTTTCTATTTTAACAGTGTTGTGGACTCTCAGTGTTTTCCTATGATAGGGAGGGAACCAAAGATAAGCCACATTTGATTCACTGATTCTGTTCAACAGCCCATTCCTTATGACCTCCTGAGTGCCAGGTATGGTGTGGCATTAAATGACGTATCAACACAGGGATGTCAATGTCACACGGTAAACAATGAACGGAAGACCTTATGGTCTTCAATGTACTATCTCCATTCAAGTACAAACATAGAGCCCGTTAGGGAAGGGGAGACAGACAGGACCCGAACTTAATCCCGATGGGCAGGTTAAGGATAGAGAGGAAAGAGGTGTAGACAGACAGAGGAGAATCAGAACAGGAAGGAAGGGGTACCATCCCCTCGGGTGCTTGTGGGACGATGAGGGAGATGGGAACACATTTCAAAGTAACAAGAGGGGAACAAGTGATGGGGGATCTGGGTGAGACCCGGGGGAGGGATCACCATGCACCACCTAAGGATGTTGGGGTCCTCCTTTTGGTCAATGTAGGGGCTGCTGAAAGGTGACAGACTTGGATTTATACCAACTGTGGCAGCATTTGAGCGATGGACCTGAGTTCGCAGATAATGACAAAGACAGGAAGGAGTTTGGAGGCTACGACCTTGATAGCGCCATGGTGGAAACATTAAAAACACACAGCAGCATGTGGCCATTCTGTTTCTCCTTCTGTTTTTCAAGTCCTGTGTTTAAACAGTAGAATGTTTGCAGCAGTTAGGAGTGCAGGTAAGAAGGAAATGTCTGTCTTTTGTTTCACCTCTGAAAGCCAAGTTTATTTATCAACGCATTCTTCATCACCGGCCTTTAATCTTGGTCAAAGACCTTCCTAAATAAACAACCAACCTTGACGATACAGCCAGACATTATGAGTCTTCTCCATGGCAGGCAGAGCCAGTAGATTGTGAAAGAATAATGGAGGGAAGGTGGCCCCTCGGGCACGCGTGGGATGGATGAGTTAAGTCAGCCAAAGCTTAACTTCTGACTGGGGCTGGGCCGTCACTCAGAAATGATCTCGGGGACACAAAGGGAAGAGGGGAGGGAAAGGAGAAAGTGACCAGAGGAGCTGGTGACAACAGGTTTGTCTATTTACATGGCGATGTGAGAAAGCCCCTGATCTCTGGGCCTGTTTCCTCACCTCAGCCCAGCTCACAGGTAGGAGGATCAGGAACAATGTCAGGTTAAGAACAAACCTCAGTGGTTAGTAGCACTGGCTGCTCTTCCAGAGAACCCAGGTTCGGTTCCCAGCACCCACGTGTCAGCCATTAACTGTCTGTAATTCCAGTTCTAAGGCCTCCCCTGGTCTCTACAGGCATGACAAGCACGTACTGCACTTAAGCAGGCAAAACACTTGTATAAAATAAAGATAACAAAAGAACAAACTTGATGAGCTGTGGAGATGGCTGAGCGGCTAAAGTGTTTTCTCTGTAACCACAGGGATCTGAACCCATGTGAAATAAAGCTGGGTGTGGTGTGCAAAGCCAGGCAGGAGGACCCCGGGGCTCACTGGCCAGCCAGCCTGGCCTACTTGGTAAGATCCAGGTCACTGAGAGACCCAGTCTCAGAGGGAAAAAAAAGTGGACGGCACCTGAGGAAGAACAACTGAGGTTGCCCTCTGGTTCACACATGCAAACACATGCACCTGAAAGCATGCACACATGACCACACATACATGTACACATGCACACACAGGCCCCACACATACACAGACACACACGGGCACACACACACATGCATGTGTATACATTCACAAAGAACAAACCTGCACAAGAATCCTGAGGAACACTAGACACCGTTTATCAGGCGCCACGGTCTCCTCTCACGCACCCCATGCAGCAGTGCCTGCTCCCTTCCCGCTTGCTCTCACGGTCATTCTGTTCCTGCATTTAGCTGTGCTTCCAGTTGTGAACACACACCCCCTGCGCTCCACACTTCACTGACCCATCCGAAGCCTCAGGTCTTGCCTCCTAACTGCACATTAAGACAACAGAGCAAACGTACAGGCTGTGCTCTCCAGCCCTTAATGCCCAGACTTTAGAGTTGGCTCATGGGCAGGACACACCCCGTTCAACAAGCCGGTGTTCAAAGTTGTACTGGATCGTTCGGAGATCCACGGTGGGCCTGTAGTTCCCAGGGGATGCTGGGGATAAGTGTGCTAATATGTACGGAGGGCTTTTAGCTCTTGTAAGAAGGAAACTCTATTAATCCAAGAGATTATTTCAGATGAAAGGCCATCAGGCATCTTCCTACAATTACTTATTTATAGCTTTAGAAGCTTTCAGCAAAGCAAAAAGTCAGTGCCTCCAATTAGGTCACTCAAGTTCCACGTTTCTGAAGCAGGGAAGCCAGCACGTAAAGGATAACGGACAGACGGCAGTAACGCCTCGAAAAGCAGCACGTCACATGCCCGTGAGGAAGAGACAACAGTTTAAGAGAACTCTAAAGACCGATCCCAGCTAAATGCAATGGCAGAAATTTGAACCAGCAATTTTCTCATTTTTGAAAAGTAAAGTGTCAGGCTCCAGTGGATAAACCCACACCAAAGGGCATTTGGGGACACAAACCTGACTCTATAAGTATATATCTATATATTTCTATATATGTATATATCTGTGTACACATGTATATATCTGTACTCTAATATGTATATTAGAGTATAGAAATTTGGTGAGGGAGTTGGAAAGGAGAGGTCCAGATACAGGAGGGGGGAATCTAAATATGATAAATATATTGTATGAGGGACTGGAGAGATGGCTCAGCAATTAAGAACACTGGTTGTACTTGCAGAAGACCCGGGTTCAAATCCCAGCACCCACATGGCAGCTAACAACTGTAGGTAACTCCAGTCCCAGGGGATCCAACAGCATCTTCTGACCTCTGTGGGCACTGCACGACACGGGTGCACTTACCTACATACAGGCAATCACACATACACATAAAATAAAAATAATAAAATTAAAAAATACATATATATAGTATGAAAATCACAAAAGATAAAATGAGGCTGTTAATTCCTTTCTTATTTTTACTGTCTATGCTAAGAAGCTGGAGAACTCACACATGACAGAGACCATGTCACCACATGGAAAACTGGCTGTGCATTGAATGATGGTTCAAAGACTCAGCAGATTTATATCCAATGCCAGGAGCCAGGTCAGTAAAACACTACATGTAAACAAGCAACAGAAAACATTAATGATGGTAGTTGACAATATTTCCTGATCACATAAACTCACTACTGAAAGGTACTTGGATGGATGGGAGGAGACAGGCACAAACATATTCCACATCTTTTACGTATGTGGAAATCTGATGGTCCAGGTAGTTCATACACAGAAGAAAGTTGAGAGATAACCTCCTTGTTGATGAGCCGTGGACATGGAAGAAAGCAAAAAGGTTTTGTTAAGGAGCATTTTTGCACAAATGACTCTCATAACACAGAATGGACCCTTAAAGGCCCTAAGAAATATTTAGAGTTCCAACTCCCAGAGTAAAAGAGACATATCAGATTCTAGCTGGTATCAAGTGTCTTTCAAACAGAAGAGTGAACATGGGGCTGGAAGATGGCTCGGGGGATTAAGTACTTCCCCCACGTAAAAGTGGGGCAGGTGTGGTGCCTGCCTGTAAGCCCATACTCCAAAGGCACATGGGGGGAATCCCCGGGGCAAGACGGCAAACTAGATTAGCTGAATGGGCGAGTTCTGGGTTCAAGAGACCCTCGCTCAGTGAAAAAGTAGAGAGGAATCAAGGAAAACACTGACCATAAACCTCTGGTATCTTCCACATGAATGCACAACATGTGCATGCATACCCATATGTGCACCCATACATGTGCAAACTTGCATAGAGAAGTATGGACAGAACAGAGACACATACATATATGCACAGACACATACAGACACACACAGTAAAAAGATTCAGTCTTGATATTATTTTTCTAGTTGCCACCATGAACTTCTCAAACATTTTAAAATCAGTACAGAAGGGTATAAAATTGAGTACTTCTAAAACAATGGGAGGGTAGTCAGAGTAATAACTGAAAGATCCCAAGGGCTTCCAGGCTTCAAATCCAGAGAGGCAAAATGACTCTCCCCAGGTCAGTAGCTGAGCTGGGGGCCTAGATGCGGACCTAAAGCAGACCTCAGATTTTGGGTGGGGTGCATCAAACAGACGGTGCTTTCCACCCATGTCTCTCAGGGAAGAGTACACTTTGGGTAAGCCGCTAAGCCATGTTCGCTCCTGGTTCGTTCCTTGGCTCTTCAAAACATTCATTTTTTTTTTTTTTTTCCTTGAGAGGTGACCAACTTGTCACAACCTAGAATCACCTGGGAAGTGACTCTCAATTGAGAGATTATCTGAATTAAGTTGGCCTGTGGTCACACCTGTCAGGGATTGTCTTGACTGGTTATTGGCATAGGACAACCCAGCCCATGGTGGGCAGCACCATTCTCTAGGAAGGGAATCCTGAACTACGGAGGACAGGAGAGGGCCAGAGGCGGGCAAGCAAGCAAGCTCTCCTCTTGAAAGTGGATGCGATTGGACTACCCGCTGGAGTCCCTGCCTTGACCTCCCCAATGATAAACTGTAACCTGAAACTCTAAGCCAGCTAAGCCCTTTCTTCTCTAAGTTGTTTTTCCATCAGGACATTTTGTCACAGCAACAGAAATAAAACTAGAACACCGTGAATGAATTAATACCACCTTTTCCCTTACAACTACACAAGAGAAGCTAAAGCTGAATGGTTTCCATAGGCAAAGAATGGGCAATGACCTCTTGGAAACCATATGTAATCGAACTCAGCAAGCACAAACAAAAGGCGGGCTCTGGCAGACAAATGCCCCTACTGGCTGGGAGAAGGGCATGTCTTAACTCGCCATCTATGTTTCGCTACATAATATTCATTATTAGTGTTTTTGGCAGCTCATAAGTTCAGTGTTGGAAACCTGGCTTTAATTCAGTTGGTAAAATTAATGCAAAACAGAACCCAAGGTGCCATTCCCAGGTGATTTACGACAGGCAAAACCCCAAATGATTTCCATGGCCTTCGAATATGCTAGCCTCCTGGTTCTGAAGTTGTGATAATGAGCCTATAATTCATCAGAGACAATAACTGACAGCCATCGAGTCAATCGTGAATCGCATGTGTATGGTGTTAATCTGCTCCCAAGCAGTCCGTCTTCCTATCTGTTTACCTATAGAGCTGGGGGGAAGGGAAGGAAGAAAGGGAACAGAACGGGGTGGGGGAATGAGAAAGAGAAAGGGAGAGGGAGAGTCGAGACTTGATTTATGTAAGGAGATACTGAACGTAAAAAGACAAAGATGAATGTGGGGGATCCCCTCCCCCCTGGGTGCCCTCATCCAAAATAGGACAGATACAATTTTCCCATAAAGAGTTATATTAGCTGGGCATGGCGGCCCATGCCTTTAAGCCCAGCACTTGGGAGGCAGAGCAGGCAGATCTCTGTGAGGTCAAGGCCAGCCTGGTCTACACAACGAGTTCTATGTCAGCTGGAACTACAGGAAGACCCTGTCTCAAACAAAACAAAACAAAACAAAACAAAAAGGTATATAAATTTTCTGGACCTGGATGCCTAGCCGCTGGAACTACAGGAAGACCCTGTCTCAAACAAAACAAAACAAAAAGGTATATAAATTTTCTGGACCTGGATGCCTAGCTACTCAGCCGGCTAAGTCAGGATGATTGAAAGTTCAAAGTTCTGTCTGGGATACACAGAGAGTTCAGGGTCATCCAGGCCAAGGCTTCCTTTCAAAATACAAAGTAAAAAGAGCCCTGAGGACATAGCGCAGTGGTTGAGTCTTTTCCTAGCATGTAAGAAGCCACAGGTTCAATATACAATACAGAA